>NC_138037.1:52065446-52536327 GCF_964106645.2 Podarcis pityusensis | reverse complement strand
TTCAAGGACTTCAGTGGGAATGCATTCAAAAGTATTCATACACAAAGAGAAATATAGCAGAGGCCAGTTCACTGTATTGTTCGACAACATCCTAAGAGCCTCCATCACTTGGAAATGGACCAGTTCCAGAGCTACAACTGCAGGCCCAAGGGGGTGCCCTGTGATCCAAAAGGTTGCGCTGTAAACAGCCTCTCCTCCTAGGGTGGGGTCAGAGGCAGACATTGCTAATGTGGTGCCTGCAAGGAGGAAAAAAATTGGCAAAAAACCCCCTATCATATTTATTATTTTCACATAATTCCTTTTGGTACAGTTGCTTTTTATGGATATTGAACTTAATTCGTTCTGGAGGTCCGTTCTTAACCTGAAACTGTTCTTAACCTGAGGTACCACTTTAGCTAATGGGCCGCGCGATTTTCTGTTCTCATGCTGAAGCAAAGTTCTTAACCCGAGGTACTATTTCTGGGTTAGTGGAGTCTGTAACCTGAAGCGTCTGTAACCTGAGGTACCACTGTATTTATTAGTAGTTCTGGGCCGCTTTTTATTCAAATGAATCCCAAAGCAGCTTACAAACAATACATTGTGGAAACACATAACAGAAACATACTAGAGCAGGGCAAATGCAGCATAAATCATATGGAAAACATAAAGCATCTGTAATATCTTCTCAGTTGGTACCTGTATAAATATATGCATTTAAATTATTATTATTATTATTATGCCCCCTTAGCTCACCACCCTATATCTGGCACTGGTGGGGTTTTCTAGACTAGGAGAGGAGCTTTGCCTTTTGAAGATGATGGCAGGTATGGCTTCTCATAGGCTTTCCCAGTTTATAAACAAATGCCTCTACACCTAGAGCCAGGGGTGCCCACTTGAATAAACTATTGAGGGAACCCATGTAAACCCCACCCCACATAACTGATCAACTTGGGAGGGGCGACCCACTCAAATCTGGGGGGGGGGGGGCAAAGTGACCTCAGCCCTAGCAGTTGGCTGCATAGAGCAGTACAGTGGAACCTTGGTTCTCAAACGCCTTGGTTCCAAAATGCCGAAAACCCGGAAGTGTTCCGGTTTTTGAATGTTTTTCGGAAGTTGAACGCTTGATGTGGCTGTCGGCTATTGTTTCCAGGGATGCCTGCACCAATCAGAAGCTGCGCCTTGGTTTTCAATGGACTTCCAGAATGGATTAAGTCTGGCGCTTTTGTTTTTGCTATTTATTTTGCGTTTTTGTTTTTGAGGCTTTTTCGGTTAATTTGTTTTTGTGACTGTGTGGAACCCAGTTCAGCTACTGATGATTGATTGATTGATTAATTGATTGGTTGATTGTGTGACTGCGGAAATGGATAAAAGCCCCCCATCCAAACAATGACTATCATCAGTGCAGGTAAGGAAAAAAAAATATTTTTAACTTTTATCATCTACAATACTATCTTATTTCATTTTATAGTACAGTACATTGATCATTGAAAGGGACGTGGGTGGAGCTGTGGGTTAAACCAGAGCCTAGAACTTGCCATCAGAAAGTTGGCGGCTCAAATCCCATGACAGGGTGAGCTCCCGTTGCTCGGTCCCTGCTCCCTGCAACCTAGCAGTTCGAAAGCAGTTCAAAGTGCAAGTAGATAAATAGGTACCACTCTGGTGGGAAGGTAAACGGCGTTTCCGGGCGCTGCTCTGGTTCGCCAGAAGCGGCTTAGTCATGCTGGCCACATGACCTGGAAGCTGTACGCCGGTTCCCTTGGCCAATAAAGCGAGATGAGCCTCAACCCCAGAGTCGATCACAACTGGACCTAATGCTCAGGAGTCCCTTTACCTTTTTACATTGATTATTACTTTAATTTTATGGACCAATGGTCTCGTTAGATAGTAAAATTCATGTTAAATTGCTGTTTTAGGGGTTGTCCTTAAAAGTCTGGAACGGATTAATCCGTTTTGCATTACTTTCTATGGGAAAGCATGCCTTGGTTTTGGAACGCTTTGGTTATGGAACGGACCTCCGGAAAGGATTAAATTTGAGAACCAAGGTACCACTGTACAGTACACTGTACAGTGGTACCCCTGGTTAAGAACTTAATCCGTTCCAGAGGTCCGTTCTTAATCTGAAACTGTTCTTAACCTGAGGTACTACTTTAGCTAATAGGGCCTCCCCCTGCCACCGCACGATTTCTGTTCTCATCCTGAAGCAAAGTTCGTAACCTGAGGTACTACTCCTGGGTTAGCCAAGTCTGTAACCTGAAGCGTCTGTAACCCGAGGTACCGCTGTAGTCCTGGGCAGAGCTCTCTCAGACTGTGGGCTCCCCATTTTAGCAGGAGAGGGCAGGGGCTGCCGTTTCCCTCCTGCGAAGCGGGCGCTCTGCCCCACACCAAAAGCCGCCCTGGGCAGGATCAGGGCCAAAGCCCCGACCATCCCTGCCGTCTAGGGAGAGAGGCTCGGCCGGCCAGCGAGCCTGACGGGGCGCGAAGGCTGCCGAGCGTGTGCGCGCCCGCCCGCCCGCCCGTAAGTCCCGCTGCCTCCGACGGGCCTTGTTGGGCTCCGCGCGACGAGGCGCCGTACCTGGAGTCGAACTTGGCGCCGTCGGGGAAGGTGCCGTGGTAATGGTAGCGCACGAAGTCGCCGGCGCGGACGGTGCGCGGGCACTCGCGGGGCACGTAGCTGCGCTCCACCAGCACGTCCTTGCCGTCCCACGGCGGTTCCCCGGCGCCCGGCACCGGCGGAGCCTGGCACGCCGCGCAGCTCACCAGCAGCGCCAGCAGCAGCGGCGAGAAGCAGCAGCAGCAGCGGCGGTGGCGGTGGCGGCGTCTCCTCCGGCCGGGCGGCATTCCTGGCCCTTCCATGGCGGCGGCGGCGGCGGCGCGAGGAGCGGGGAGGCGGAGGTCCTGCGCCCAAATCCCGGCTTCCCAGAGCTGCAAACGTGGAGAGGGGCGGAGGAAGGAGGAGGAGGAGGAGGGTCGGGGGGGGAAACGGGCAGCCGCGGCTTCTCCGCTTGCAGAGCGGGCGGGAGGAGCCAGCCCTGAGGGGAGGCGAGGCAGGGGGACGTCGAGGAAGAGGAGGGCCTGGGAGACCAGGCGGGAGCCTGAGGGGAAAACTGAGGGAGAAAAGGCCGAGCAAAGGGGAGCCGCCAAGAGTCAAGCTGCTCCTATTTTGTGAGCTAAAAAGTGGGAAACCCAAGAATTGCCAATTGCCATTACCGAAGAATGGCGGATGAAGATGATGGATTTTTCGGAGCTAGCCGACCTAACCGGAAGAGTCGGCGACCAGGAGGAGGAGAATGGAATAAATTCAATAATTATTTAGTTAAATATGTTCAATTAACTGAACGCAGCTTGCAGAGAATTGGCTTAGGATTTTATTTATGTGAAGTGATATGTTTAATTTCATAACGTGAAGAGCTAAGGATGTTAATGTTGAAGTTACATTTTAGAAGAGCTGTGATTTTGGAAAACCGTTAGAAGGATATGCAGTGAAATTCAGCCGAGGAAGTCACTTAACAAAGTTAATAAGTGCAATTTTCAACAAGGCTATGATTTGTGTTTGTTTGTCTAATGTGTTTGTTTGTTTATAATGTCGTGAAAACCAATAAAAAAAAATTGGGGGGGGGGAAGAGTCAAGTTTCTAGTTCCTGCGTGTTTTTTCCGTCTGGCGGGGGTGGGAAAGGGGGAGGCAAGTGTCCCCTCGCGTCGCGACGTGGCGCCTCTTCGTTTCCAGCCCAGACACGGCTGCTGAGGGCTTGAGGGTTTTTTCCGCAGCTGCCCGGCCCGGCCCTCCTCTCGGCCCCGCAGGGCGATGAGTCAGGCCTGTGGCGCGCGGCTGTCGGGGGAGCGGGAGCGCGCGCGCCGCCTTCGGAATTAAGAAGTTGGAATTAACTGCAGCGGAGGAATGATCTACCGGAGTACAGTGGTACCTCGGGTTAAGTACTTAATTCGTTCCGGAGGTCCGTCCTTAACCTGAAACTGTTCTTAACCGCCAGAGCACGAGTTCTGTTCTTATCCTGAAGCACTATTTCTGGGTTAGTGGAGTCTGTAACCTGAAGCGTATGTAACCCGAGGTACCACTGTAATCTGTTTCAAGCTACATACCCTTTTACAGTGTTACCTCGGGTTAAGTACTTAATTCGTTCCGGAGGTCCGTCCTTAACCTGAAACTGTTCTTAACCGCCAGAGCACGAGTTCTGTTCTTATCCTGAAGCACTATTTCTGGGTTAGTGGAGTCTGTAACCTGAAGCGTATGTAACCGGAGGTACCACTGTAATCTGTTTCAAGCTACATACCCTTTTACAGTGGTACCTCGGGTTAAGTACTTAATTCGTTCCGGAGGTCCGTCCTTAACCTGAAACTGTTCTTAACCGCCAGAGCACGATTTCTGTTCTTATCCTGAAGCACTATTTCTGGGTTAGTGGAGTCTGTAACCTGAAGCGTATGTAACCGGAGGTACCACTGTAATCTGTTTCAAGCTACATACCCTTTTACAGTGGTACCTCGGGTTAAGTACTTAATTCGTTCCGGAGGTCCGTCCTTAACCTGAAACTGTTCTTAACCGCCAGAGCACGATTTCTGTTCTTATCCTGAAGCACTATTTCTGGGTTAGTGGAGTCTGTAACCTGAAGCGTATGTAACCGGAGGTACCACTGTAATCTGTTTCAAGCTACATACCCTTTTACAGTGGTACCTCGGGTTAAGTACTTAATTCGTTCCGGAGGTCCGTCCTTAACCTGAAACTGTTCTTAACCGCCAGAGCACGATTTCTGTTCTTATCCTGAAGCACTATTTCTGGGTTAGTGGAGTCTGTAACCTGAAGCGTATGTAACCGGAGGTACCACTGTAATCTGTTTCAAGCTACATACCCTTTTACAGTGGTACCTCGGGTTACATACCCTTCAGGTTACAGACTCCACTAACCCAGAAATAGTGCTTCAGGTTAAGAACTTTGCTTCAGGATGAGAACAGAAATCGGACTCTGGCGGCACTGGGAGGCCCCATTAGCTAAAGTGGTGCTTCAGGTTAAGAACAGTTTCAGGTTAAGAACGGACCTCCAGAACGAATTAAGTACTTAACCCAAGGTACCACTGTATTTTGAGACACTCACTTAGGAAAGCGTTCTTTGCAAGTCAAATCGACAGGATGCTGTTCATGGGCGTAGGAATCGGGTATGTGTGTAAATATATAAATATATTTAACTAACTGACCCGACTCAGTTCTTTTTTTTTTTTATTAATATTTATTGAAGTTTCACAAAGAATAAAATCACATTGATAAAAAAGAAAAATCTGAAAATAAAGAAGAAAAGTACACAATACAAAATACAAAATACTAAAAGAAAAAAGAAAAACAGTTAAAAACAATTCCGTCTTTTCATAACTTTTTTTTAGATTTACTTGTTTCCCAGACTTCCTCATACCTCCCTCTTTTGTATTCCAATTCAGTTTGTTAGTCCAGCAATTTCTTTCCCTCCTTTTTAATCCCAATCCTTAATCTTAATATATTGTAACATTAAGTTTTTACCTATTAAAAACCAATTTTTCCATTCTTTTAACCTTTTTAATCCTAATCCTTAATCTTGATATATTTACAACTTTGAGGCCTGTACAGCTAGAAGCCAGTTAACTTCAATCCAACATCACTCTAACTTTCATTAATTTTGCAATATTTCTGTAAATAATCTTTAAATTTCTTCCAATCTTCTTCCACCAACTCTTCTCCCTGGTCACGGATTCTGCCAGTCATTTCCGCCAATTCCATGTAGTCCATTAGTTTCATCTGCCATTCCTCCAGTGTGGGAAGCTCTTGTGTCTTCCAATACTTCGCGATGAGTATTCTTGCTGCTGTTGTAGCATACATAAAGAAAGTTCTGTCCTTTTTTAACACCGATTGGCCGACTATGCCCAGGAGAAAGGCCTCTGGTTTCTTCAAGAAGGTATACTTAAATACCTTTTTTAATTCATTATATATCATCTCCCAGAAAGCCTTAATCTTTGGGCACGTCCACCAAAGGTGAAAAAAAGTACCTTCAGTTTCTTTACATTTCCAACATTTGTTATCAGGCAAATGGTAGATTTTTGCAAGCTTAACTGGGGCTATGTACCACCTGTATATCATTTTCATAATATTCTCTCTTAAGGCATTACATGCCGTAAACTTCATACCTGTGGTCCATAACTGTTCCCAGTCAGCAAACATAATATTATGTCCAACATCTTGTGCCCATTTAATCATAGCAGATTTCACTGTTTCATTGACCCGACTCAGTTCTACCCCTCCCCCCAAAAAAACATAAAGCCCCCCCCCCCATAATAATCCTGACTACGCCCATGACATAAAAGGGCTATTCAGACTGTTCCTCTGTTTGAGATAGTCACTCCACAAATCAGTAAAAGGGGATTGCTGGACTGGCTTTTCTAATAAGGACAGAGTGAACTTTCAGATCAGGTGACAGAAGCCTTACGCCTCTCATGATGGAAAATGTTAAGGGTTTGCATGGGGAAAGGATCCCCTGGAATTTCTGGGTGCCCGGGTCTCCCCATAATTTCTGAAATTAGTAGAGGCAGGTTTGATCAGCGGATTTACTACGGAATAAGTCAGGCCAGCTTTCTCAGCAGACTGGCTGAGAGAGGTGCCATCAGGCGATGGCAGAGCCATTTTTAGTTTGCAAAAATATATATATAGCAGCATTGGGAGAGGGACGTTGCCAGGGTTTCAGGGGGTGTGATGTCACTGCAGGGGGGGGGGGAAATGCCATTTTTACACTGACTTTGAGCTCACTTGTTCCAAAATCAGGTACACATATGTAAACCCCTTCCTTATCTTAATTTCTTTTAGTATGTGTACTGTGGCACATCTCTATGCTCACTGGGTAGGTAGGGACTCCTTTTATCTTTAGGATTAAGGTGTTTGAATTTTAATTTGATTTGCTGCCCCACTTATTTGCAACTTCACTGTCTAAAGCAGCACACATCTGCTATGTCTCTTCCATTTGCATGTAACAAACCCATCTGTTTCTGCTTCCTGGGGCGACAAGTTCTTTATTGGGATGGAGGTATACACACATTTTCACACATCCTGACTCCACTCAAAAGGGTCCATTCTTCTTAGTATTGTTTTTGGGTTCGTATGTGTGCTGGGCATGCATATAGGTTCAGGGGTCGACCTCATAACATCAGGACAAGTTAATTTCCACACTGTTGTCGCAAGAATGTAAGACACCAACTTTGACTTATAATAGAGCACATCAGTTAAATATTGAATTGAAAAGCAAAGGTATTATTTTCGTCTTTGTCAGTGAAAATCTTCAAAAGAATGTCCCGTTTGTAAAGTATAGGGCAAACTGTGAGCAGAGAGTTATCCTATAGTTTAGCATATGTGATTTGCCCAGCTTTTAGCTAGCCGTGGTTTATAATAACCTGTTACATTATAGCTAAGGGCTAAACTCCTCAGATGCCTTTAAACATTGGTGGGATTTGCAGTTTGGATTACATGGCAGGGGCACCAAAACACGGGCTGTACTTCTGTTGCAAAGGAAAGTGCTCTGTAATCTAGAGAAATGGCCTGTTTTGAATTTTCCTGGATTGTATACATGCAGATGAGCAAGAAGATAAATGATTGCAGGAAAGTACAATAAAACATGTTGCATGAAAACTTGGTTCTGCCTTACGTTTAGTGTGTTGCAAACATTCATTCAGACACTTCCTTCATTACCCCAGCAAATGCTGGTGAGGCTCTCGGGGCACAATTGTGACGCAAACTATTTTTAAAATGTTGAACTCTCCTACCTTCCCCCAGGCAGTTCTGGGAATTGTAGCTGTGAAGGTGCTGAGACCTTTTTATAACCATCGTCCAGTTCTACTCACTCTTGCAAAAGGGACTTGTCTTTTTTTTTTTTAAAAAAAAAAGATATTAAAAGTTTAATAGTTACAGGGAAAAAAGAAGAAAACAATAAAAAGTTCACAATACATCAAAAATAAAGAGAAAAAAACAAAAAAAGAACAATACAACAAAACAACAAGAAAAGCAAAAACATTCAAAAAAACACATCCAATATCTCTATATCTCTACCTTTCATTTACTTGTATCATCGACCTCCTCACACCTCCCTTTTTTGTATTCTTGTTCAGTTAGCTATTTCAGCAAATCCTTTCCATCTTTCTCAATTTTTGTTCTATAGCAAAAGAGACTTGTCTGGACTTTTTAGATGGTTTAGTTATATGGATCATGGCATCAGTGTAGAAGGCATAAGTTTAATATAAATTAGATCCCTCAGGAGCTATCTGTGACCCTGGCACAAGCTCCTATTTTGTACGTGACCTAGACACAACAGCATCCTGACCTACTGGCTGCAGAAAATATTGGAGTACCAATCTCTGTATTTGCCAGATGGATCTACCGGTCACCCTCCTATAAGCAGGAACCAGATTTAAACAGAGACAATTAAAATCTTGAGGTAAAAAAATATGATTTGGGAGCTGTAAAGATATAGATTTGGTCTTTCCCCAATTAAGGTCTTCATTTAAGCATGGATAAGCCTTTAAAGTGTGCATATCTGACCAATCAAAAATGCCACGCATGCAATTTTTTCTTTTTTAAACCCAGCTGAAAAATAAAGCAGGTCTCAGCCCTAATCATCACCCCAAACCTCATGAAAAATGGCCTTCAGCAGCTTCTGCGCTACTTCCCAGAGCTCTGGTAATGTTTTAAAGACACCAGCCAATATTCCATTGGAATGTTGGCACTTCATTAGGGACACGCCAGATGCAAAAGCTGGCAGTGAAAATGAATTTCTGCCCCACTTACCTGAAACATTACTCTGCATTTTTGTGAATTCAGGCACCACTAGCCTTTCTAAAGAGGAAAGCAGCTAAAATGGTTTAGGATCCATTTATTCATAGGATGTTTTGCGCAAGCAACTTTTCAGGGGCCACATGGAGGTGGGGAAGGGGCCTATAAGCAAGCATGGTCAGGGCGATGAGTGTGACGGACTGCATTACAGACCCTCCAAGCGTCCCATTTTTCTGGGGACATTCCAGGAAGCCATCCCGGTTTCTGATTGGATCCCCGAATGTCCCGCCTTCCCTTACGGACATCCCTATTTTCTTTGGAAGAATGTTGGAGGGTATGCTGTTACCTGATTCCCGAGCCATCTGAAGGCAGCTGTGAATAAGGCAGATTTTTAATATGGTAATGCTTTACTATGTTGTTTTATATGTTGGAAGCCAACCAGAGTGGCCCAGTCAGATGGGTGGGGTATAACTGGTAAAATCATCATCAGGGCTTTTTTTCACCCAGAACTCACTGGGACTCAGTTCCGGCTCCTCTCAGATGGGCACCACTGCCACTTAGCAATGTTTTCTTCTGAAATGTTTAAGATTTTTTTGGTTAAATATGTATTCTGTAGTTGACCTCCTTTGCAACGTTTTATTTTGAAATCTTTAAGATAATATTTTAGTTTCCTGTTCATTATGTTGCTTTGACTGTAGACTTTATATTTGACTTTCTTCAGTAATGTTTAATTTTGGGTTGTTTTATTGATGTTTCAATGTGCTGCAAGCCGCTTTGAGATTTTTATTAAAAATATAAAGCGGTATAGAAATGAAATGAATAATAATAATAATAATAATAATAATAATATTGGAACAAGGGAGGTGTTCATTGTGAAGTTCTGGCACCTCTTTTTCTAATTGCCCACCCTGTAGCTCAAGACCACCCCCAAAAACATAATACATACATCACAGAAGGAGGCGGGCTACAGCAGAAAACCTGTCTGGGAGGATACTGATAATGGTCACTTGATTGCTTTACTTGGGCAGCCGGGCCATTCCTTTTGAGATGCTGTATATACAGTGGTACCTTGGTTCTCAAACTTAATCTGTTCCAGAAGTCCGTTCCAAAACCAAAGCGTTCCAGAACCAAGACACACTTTCCCATAGAAAGTAATGGAAAAAGCATTAATGTGTTCCACTTTTAAAAACAACCCCTAAAACAGCAATTTAACATGAATTTTACTAGTTACAGGTAGGTAGCCATGTTGGTCTGCCGTAGTTGAAACAAAATAAAAAAATTCCTTCCAGTAGCACCTTAGAGACCAACTAAGTTTCTTATTAGTATGAGCTTTGGTGTGCATGCACATGGTATCTGAAGAAGTGTGCATGCACACGAAAGCTCATACCAATAACAAATTTAGTTGGTCTCTAAGGTGCTACTGGAAGGATTTTTTTAAATGAATTTTACTATCTAACAAGACCATTGATCCATAACATGAAAGCAATAATCAATGTACTGTAAAGGTAAAGGTGAAGGTATCCCTGACCGTTAGGTCCAGTCGCGGATGACTCTGGGGTTGTGCGCTCATCTCGCTCTATAGGCCGAGTGAGCTGGTGTTTGTCTGCAGACAGCTTCCAGGTCATGTGGCCAGAATGCCTAAGCCGCTTCTGGCGAAACCAGAGCAGCGCACGGAAATGCCATTTACCTTCTCGCCAGAGTGGTACCTATTTATCTACTTGCACTTTGACATGCTTTTGAACTGCTAGGTGGGCAGGAGCTGGGACTGAGCAATGAGAGCTCACCCTGTCACGGGGATTCGAACCGCTGACCTTCTGATTGACAAGCCGTAGGCTCTGTGGTTTAGACCACAGCACCACCCACGTACTATAAAATAAATAAGGCAGTATCGTAGATGAGAAAAATTAAAATTATTAGTTTTTTACCTGCACTGATGACTGTTATTGTTTGGAAGGGGGGCTTTCCACAATCACACAATCAATCAGTAGCTGATTGCAGTCACAAAAACAAATTAACCGAAAAAGCCTCAAAAATGCAAAATAAATAGCAAAAACGAAAGCGCCAAACTTAATCCATTCCGGAAATCTGTTTGACTTCCGAAATGTTCAAAAACCAAGGCGCAGCTTCTGATCACTGCAGGTGTCCCAGAAACAATAGCCGACAGATGCATCAGAAGTTCGGCTTCCAAAAAACATTCGAAAACCAGAACACTTACTTCCGGGTTTTTGGCGTTTGAAAACCAAGGTACCACTGTACTTAGTTCCTGAATCCAGGTACAGGCTCACCATAGTATACCCTGAAGATAGGATTTGTGAACAAAGAGGCAATGGGGAGGTTTTTCCAATTTCCTTCCTCACTGCAGAGAATATCTGAGGTCACTGGAAGACTCAGAATGGCTTCAGGATTGCTCTTCTGTACTATTTCAGACATGTGATTTATATACTTATGTATATATTTGCCTTGTAGATTTAGGAACATATGATTTATATATATCTGAGACCTTAGAATTCCAATAATAGTAATAATAGAATGGGACACCTCTATTTTAATCAGATAAATGTTGGAGGGTATGGAGAAAGTTGTGGAGCAAGGCCAGCGAGAGGTGTGCCAATTTAGGTTTGATGAGGCCCTAGGCTACTGAAGGTAACGGGGCCCTTTATATGTCCAGCTGTCCTTTGTCAACAGCAATTTGTCACTGTTTTGTGTGTTGAATATATGCTATATGCTAATTTATGGACCTAATAGGTATCTAAAGCCATTTGCACATAACAAAATATGTATTTTATCAAAGTAATTGGTTTTTTTAATTAAATAATATTTATTAAAATTTCAAAAGAAAAAAATCACATTAATAAGAAAATTAACAATAAAAAGGAAAAATACAAAAAAAGAAAAAACATTTAAAAACAATTCCATCTTTTCATCACTTCTTTTACATTTACTTGTTTCCCGGACCTCCTCATACCTCCCTCTTTTGTATTCCAATTCAATATGTTAGTCCTGCAATTCCTTTCCCTCCTTTTTAATCCTGATCTTTAATCTTGATAAATTATAACATTAAATTTTTACATATTAAAATCCAATTTTTCCATATTTTTTTATACCATTACCGCTAGAAACCGCTTAACTTCAATCCGTCATCATTCTAACATTCTTATCAAAGTAATTGTTACAACCAGTCCATGCAGAATGTAGGCACCCTATATAGAGAAATGAGCAAGCCAGTGATATTTTAGGGAGCAGGCTAGCAGGCCATTCCTTGCATCACAACACAAAACCCTGTTGCTGCATGTAGGTTTTATTTTATTTGTTTTTATCTTAAATTTTGGAAATATACATCCAGTTTCCCCCCATTATATTTTTGGGAGGTCCTCAAGAGAGTGGGGCCCTAAGCTATAGCTTGCTTAGCTTACACGTCAATCCGGCGCTGCTCAGAGAGGAGCTAAATGCGGCGCCGCAAACGACAATCGGGTTTTATTGTGAATTGATCGGGTTTCGTTAGGGATCGATCATGGCTGGCTTCGATTCCGTCTGAGCAGGCGGCGCTGGGAAGCCGCTCCGCCGAGCGCCGCGTCGCGGGGGCGCTGCCGAGGGCGAGGCGGCCCCGTCGGGCCGGAGGAAGTGCTCGCTTGGCCTCCCCTGGAAGTGAGGCGCGCCAGGCCGGGCTGCGGCGGCTCCCCGGCGCACCATGTCCCGGCGCGGCGACGGAGGCCCGAAGCGGCACCGGAGCCGCAGCGAGTCGTCGTCGTTGCCCGGCGGCAGCCCCGCCGGCTCCAGCAGCCGAGGCCACGAGCGGAAGGAGCAGAAGAGGAAGAAGCGGGAAGTGCAGCAGATCCAGCAGATCCAGCACCTGGAGTCCTTGTAAGGCTGGGCGGGGGGTCCCTCGGGGGGCGGCTTGGACCCTCCGCCTTCCTCCGAGGGCAGCGGGGAGGCGCAACGGCATCCCTCACCCGAATCCAAGCATCCCCAAACTTGGCCCTCCTAATGCTTTGGGACTACAACTCCCATCATCCCCTGCTAGCATGACCAGTGGGCAGGGATGATGGGAATTGTAGTCCCAAAATAACTGGAGGGCCGAGTTTGGGGATGCCTGAGTTTGGGGGGCAGCTTGAAATCTCCGCCTTCCTCCGAGGGCAGCGGGGAGGCGCAACGGCATCCCTCACCCGAATCCAAGCATCCCCAAACTTGGCCACTTTGGGACTACAACTCCCATCATCCCCTGCTAGCATGACCAGTGGGCAGGGATGACGGGAGTTGTAGTCCCAAAACATCTGGAGGGCCAAGTTTGGGGATGCCTGAGTTTGGGGGGCAGCTTGAACTCTCCGCCTTCCTCCGAGGGCAGCGGGGAGGTGCGCCACATCCCTCACCCGAATCCAAGCATCCCCAAACTTGGCCCTCCTAATGCTTTGGGACTACAACTCCCATCATCCCCTGCTAGCAGGACCAGTGGGCAGGGATGATGGGAGTTGTAGTCCCAAAATAACTGGAGGGCCGAGTTTGGGGATGCCTGAGTTTGGGGGGCGGCTTGAACTCTCCGCCTTCCTCCGAGGGCAGCGGGGAGGCGCAACGGCATCCCTCACCCGAATCCAGGCACCCCCAACCTTGGCCCTCCTCCAGATGTTGTTTGGGACTACAACTCCCATCATCCCCAGCTAGCAGGACCAGTGGGCAGGGATGATGGGAATTGTAGTCCCAAATCATCTGGAGGAGGGCCGAGTTTGGGGCTGCCTGCCCTGATCCCTAACCTTCAAAACGGCCCTGTGAGGTAGGCTAGATGGGGCTGTGGGCGATGCATGCCCTCTGTGTTGAAAAGAAACCCCCCACCCCAAAAAACGACCAATAATTCCAGGAAGTGGCTCAGCTGCTCTTTTCAGAAATCTTAACGAACTACAGATATAGATATTGTCACAGTATAAGCCAGGCATAGGCAAGATTTCCTCAACCTCCATCCTCCAGATGTTTTGAGACTACAATTCCCATCATCCCTGACTACTGGTCCTGTTAGCTAGGGATGATGGGAGTTGTAGTCCCAAAACATCTGGAGGGCCAAGTTTGGGGATGCCTGAGTTTGGGGGGGCGGCTTGAACTCTCCGCCTTCCTCCGAGGGCAGCGGGGAGGTGCGCCACATCCCTCACCCGAATCCAGGCACCCCCAAACTTGGCCCTCCAAATGTTTTGGGACTAAAACTCCCATCATCCCTAGCTAGCAGGACCAGTGGGCAGGGATGATGGGAATTGTAGTCCCAAAACATCTGGAGGGTCAAGGTTGAGGAAATCTGATCTGTTCAAATGTTCTGGCTCTGAAGGGGATCCTTTAGCTCAGGGGTGCTCTCTTATTCCCCACCCCCCACCAAGGGGCCAGGCATAGGCAAACCCGGCCCTCCAGATGTTTTGGGACTACAGTTCCCATCTTCTCTGACCACTGGTCCTGTTAGCCAGGGATCATAGGGATCTAGAGGGCTGAATTTGGGGTGCCTGCCCTAATCCCTAACCATCAAAACAGCCCTGTGAGGTAGGCTAGGCAGGGCTGTGGGCGACGCACGCCCTCTGCGTTGAAAGCAAACCCCTCCCCCCTGAATAAACATACACAAATTTATTGAAGGTCAACATAGTAGAGAGATAATATAAGGATGTATACAATTTTATAATATGCAGGAGTTAAAATTGGTTGAGAAATCAGAGAGAGGAGCTGAGGGAGGGAGGGTTTGTTGGGGAGGTGGGAGGGGGAAAATGGGGGGGAGTAATGAAGATGATTTGTTTGAATAATTTGTTATGTGATAACTGTAAATAAAAAAGTTTAACAAAAAAGAAGAAAACAACCCCCCCCCCTTCAAAAAAACCTGACCAATAATTCCGGGAAGTGGCTCAGCTGCTCTTCTCAGCAATCTTAACAAGCTACATATATAGATATAGTCACGGTGCCAGATTTACTATAAGCCTGGCATAGGCAAACACAGCCCTCCAAATGTTTTTGAGACTACAATTCCCATCATCCCTGATCACTGGTCCTGTTAGCTAGGGATCATGGGAGTTGTAGTCCCAAAACATCTGGAGGGCCGAGTTCTTCTGTGCCTGGTATAAGCTAAACAAGCTATAGCTTAGGGCCCCACTCCCTTGGGGGTCCAACAAAAATTAAAGGGGGGGAACTGGATGCCCGTTTCCAAAATCTGAGATAAAAAATAAATAAAATAAAACCTACATACAGCAGCAGTGTTTTGTGTCATGTAGGCTCCTATGATGTAAGTAATGGGCCCTGCCTGCTAGCCTGCTCCCTAAATTATCACTGGTTTGCACCTTTCTCTATATAGGGTGCCTACATTCTTCATGTGCAAATGGCTTTAGATACCTATTAGGTCCATAAATTACCATATAGCATATATTCAACACAAAAAACAGCAACAATTTGTTGTTGACCAAGGACAGCTGGACATATAAAGGGCCCCATTACCTTCAGTAAGGGCCGCATCAAACCTAAATCCGGCCCTGCCCCCCCGAATCCCGGGAAGTGTCTCAGCTGCTTTTCTCAGAAATCTTAACAAACTACAGATAGCTATAGATGATAGATAAGATAGATAGATAGATAGATAGATAGATAGATAGATAGATTCCCTTGACAGGATTCAAGACGGCTTGCTGATAAAATACGAACAGTCAGAAACACAGGAAAAACAATTACATATTTTTGGCCTTCGTTTTTATTATTACGTATTTCGTGTTTTTGTCTCGTACGTTCATTCCGTGAACTGCCCCGAGATCTTCGGATGAAGGGTGGTTTCATAAATAATAGCAATAATAATAATTGTTAGCTTCAGCTATTTCTATCTGTCTGGGTTTCTTTTATACATGCACACGTGTATAATTTATTAAAACCATACAAATACAATAAAAAACAGCACAGCACCAGATCTTTTCATTAAAAGCAGTCAGTTTCCAAAACACTGTTTTAACAATAAGGCTATTGGTTCAGCTGTTGGTGGATGGAAAGGAAGCAATAAAATTGCTGGCATATTTGCAAAGCTAAGCAGGGTCCAGTAAGGTTAGGGTACCAGGTGTCGTGATTTCTGCATTGCCAGTGGTTCGACTAGATGACCCTCGGATCCCTTCCAACTCTAGGATTCTATCTTCTGCAGGGAGGGAGTTCCAGGGTCTAGGAGCAGCCACTGAGAAGTTCCCAATATTCTTTTTTGGGGTGTTTGTGGAAATGTTCCCTCCTTTCTGGTTTGTTCTGTTATCTAGACCAGTGTTTTTCAACCACTGCCGCGAGATGTTGCCTGGTGTGCCGTGGGAAAAATTGAAAAATTCGAAAGATTTTTTTTTAAAAAAAGTCAAATTTTTGCCCACTAGGCGGGCGCCAGACTGCGTCCACCCTATTTTCCATCCATCCTGGGTGGGGATCAGATCGGATGGGATCGGACGAGAGCGGACAGGCGGTCCGCTCTCATCCGATTCCCCATAGAGAGCAGCGGGATTCTGACATCTCCCTCTCCGCACACAGTGCGGAGACGGAGCTGTCATCCGCTGGCTCAGCGGGGATCAGCAGATCAATCCCCGCTGAGCAGAGAATGGTCTGCAACGTTCGATTCCAGCCAGAATATCAGCTTTGTGTTCAGCCAAACAGGCCCAGGTTGCGCACTGAATAAAGTATTTTATAATTTTTCATATTTCTGTTTACTTACTATTTCATAATAAAGTAATTATAAATACTTTCTTTGTGTTTATTTGATTCCTATTCAAGAGAATTACTTTATATATAGTCAATATAGGCACAGAGTTAATTTTTTTAACATTTTCTAATGGTGGTGTGCCTCGTGATTTTTTTCATGAAACGTGTGCCTTTGCCCAAAAAAGGTTGAAAAACACTGATCTAGACATAGCCTTAGTGATCACAGGAAGTGATCAAAGGTTTAAAGGGCATCCTGTCTAGTGCTGTTTTTATTTACCCATTCTGGCTTCGTCAATCAGTTGCTGTTTTGCTGTCAAATTAGCACAGCCACTTGTATCCATGAAATGGCATCGCTTCAAATCCATGACACAGAATTTTATTTTATTTTATTTTTAAAAGGAACAGGCAGGCTGCTTCAAGTCAATATTACATTTCTGCCACTAAAAAAACACACACAAAAGCTTTCAAAATTTCTCATTTGTGGCAAGGTGGTGAAAATAAATATTGTTTTCTCAGAGATGGCGGCACTATGTCTGACAAATAGGTTGTTGCTTGAAATAGTTTCTGGGATATAGTCATTTTCAGCCAAACTCAGATCAAGATTTGTAGTTATCCTGAACTCTGTAACATCTGTAACATATCAGGGGGTACCTTTTTTCTTTTCTTTTTTCTTAATACCATTCCCACATCTTGAAATACCATTGCTGGCATCAACAGATAGTTTAGGCCTTTTTGATGTTGCTTTAAGATTTCTGATTTATTAAATCATCTTTTACTATGTAAAAACACTACTGTTTGGAGTTGATAAGTTGGTTTGGAATTTTAATAAGATGCTTTTTATTAGCTGCTTATGATCAAGTATCTTATATTTTTACTTGTAAACCAGTTTGTGACTTTTGTGAAAAATGGATGACATAAATAATAAACCCGTTTGCTTATTATTTAGATAAGGGACGGGGAATTGAGTGACAGGTGTTCAAAAACATTACCCCCTTCTCTATTTTTGCTTCAGCTGAACTTTCTGCATTGCTTTGTAGTTTATTTTCTAATGACACTAAAGGTATATTTTCAATTTTTTTCCAGCTATGAGAAACTTCCTCCAGGGTTTATTAAGGTAGGTTGGGTAGCTTGTAAAACAGTTCTTTTAAAAAAAAGAAAATACAGTAAACCAGGAACAAAGATGCAGTTTCTCTACCACTTTATACAAAAAGAAACCTTGAAGTGTTTTACACAAAATATAATTGAGGGACACACACACAATATGTAAAAATTCAGCGCAAGACTTTAAAAGCTAAATGAAACTAGAGTAAAACTATACTTATCTATGGTATAGATAAAACGGGGGTTTGAATTAGATGACCCCAAAGCTCCTTATTGTAATCTCATGTACCCTGAGGTGATTGAGTTTGTTTGTGGCAGCCATGTAGTTAACAGATCAGAATTGGAAGTCAAATGATTTACTCAGCCTGCCTAGACGTCTTGGTGCACACACCGGCCTGGTTCTTCAGAATTTGAAGGAAGCCCTGTTAAAAGGTCTGCCTTTCTCCAGAAGTGCAAACCGTAAGTCTGTATTAAAGGTAAAGGGTAAAGGGACCCCTGACCATTAGGTCCAGTCGTGACCGACTCTAGGGTTGTGGCGCTCATCTCGCTTTATTGGCCGAGGGAGCCGGCGTACAGCTTCTGGGTCATGTGGCCAGCAGGACTAAGCCGCTTCTGGCGAACCAGAGCAGCGCACGGAAATGCCGTTTACCTCCCAGCCGGAGCAGTACCTATTTATCTACTTGCACTTTGACGTGCTTTCGAACTGCTAGGTTGGCAGGAGCAGGGACCGAGCAATAGGAGCTCACCCCGTCGCAGGGATTCGAACCACCGACCTTCTGATCGGCAAGTCCTAGGCTCTGTGGTTTAACCCACAGCACCACCCGCGTCCCTTAAGTCTGTATTGGTTGTGGGCTAAAAAGTTGGAGGAGATAGCAGATCTGCTGTAAGAAAGTAAGAGTGTCTTGCAGTCCGTCCCACCTCACAGGGGTGTAGGTTAGACCAGTTTGTCCCATTTTGTTTTCGCTTCTTCATTTCATTTGATTTGCTTCTTTTTCGTACAGGAAGATGAGACTAAACCGGAGGACTGCATTCCTGACGTACCTGGCAATGAAAATGCCCGAGAATTCCTTGCCCACGCCCCAACGAAAGGGCTTTGGATGCCATTGGGGAAGGAGGTCAAAGTTATGCAATGTGAGTGAGGAAAGTAGATTTCTGTGCAGCTTTTGGGGAATGGGGAACAAAGAATGAATGGCTTTGCTGGCTGGGGCTGATGGGAAATGTAGGTCAAAATATCTGTAGAGGACCAAGTTGATGACAAGCTGGACTTGACAGGCTGGAGAGAAGGAAGGAGGATGCAGAGGCAGGAGTCAACTGATATGCAGACAAGGAAGTCCTAGAAGGGTTTGGCAAAATCTTGGCAGAAGAGGCAATGGTGTCTTTTATCTTGCTGTCATTTTTCATATTGCACTTCTGGCTGTGGTTGGTATGGCAGCTTTGACTGTTCTTGGACCAGGAAAGCTTGATCACAGCAATTCAGGCACTGGTGATTTCGAGACTGGATTTCTGCAATGTACTCTATTAATAATAATACAGTGGTAACTCGGGTTAAGTACTTAATTCGTTCCGGATGTCCGTTCTTAACCTGAAACTGTTCTTAACCTGAAGCACCACTTTAGCTAATGGGGCCTCCAGCTGCTGCCGCGCTGCTGGAGCACAATTTCTGTTCTCATCCTGAAGCAAAGTTCTTAACCTGAAGCAATATTTCTGGGTTAGCGGAGTCTGTAATCTGAAGCGTCTAACCTGAGGCGTATGTAACCTGAGGTACCACTGTAATAATAATAATAATAATAATAATAATAATAATAATAATAATAATTTAATTTCTATACTGCCCTATACCTGAAGGTCTCAGGGCAGTTCACATAAAATACATAAAATCAAAACAAAACCAACAACCCAATAAAAAAACCCCAAAAGAGCTAGCATTTCCCCCCCTAAGAGCCAGCATTTTAAAAAAGGGTATAAGATGTAGATCAAGTCAGGCAAAGGCCTAGTTGAAAAGGAATGTTTTTGCCTGGTGCCTAAAGGTGTATAGTGAAGGTGCCAGGCAAACTTCCCTGGGAGAGCATTCCACAGATGGGGAGCCACTGCAGAGAAGGCCCCGTTCTCGTGTTGCCACCCTTCTGACCTCTTGCTGAGGAGGCGCACAAAGAAGGGCCTCAGAAGATGATCTCAGGGTCTGGGTAGGTTCATATGGGAAGAGGCAGTCCTTGAGGGATCGTGGTCCTGAGCCATCTATGTGGGGCTTACCACAGTCAATGCAGAATGCTGTAGCACGGTTGCAGATCAGCAGATCTATGCTGGTTGCTGATCTGGAACTTGGACATGTCGGAAGTGATACTGTTGGTATATAAAGCCTTGTACAGCTAGGGACTAGTTTACCTGCGTGATCTCCTTGCGCCATTTGTGCCGACTTGTCCGCTTTGAACTGACTGAAAGACCACATCTGTGAGGGCGAAGGAAGCCCCAGAGAGACCAGAGGTTCAGCAGGGCTTTGTTTAGGCTGCTGAGCCACCCCATCTAACAGCTGATGTTTGCGGTAGCACACCAGCACCGGCCATTTTTACAGCCCCAGAGCTGCAATTATAGTGGGGGGTATTTTTGGATACTGTATTTTTTTGTCTGGATTGGAGAGAGTGGCAGAGAGGGCGTTTAGAGGGTGCACCCGAATTTATGCCATTTCACTTATGTGCAGGGCCGTAGCTAGGGGGTGGTGAGGTGCCCCCCCCGGCCAGGGGCTCAGGCAAGGGGGGCCGCAAAACTGGCTAAAATATGTCCATAAATAGTAAAGGTAAAGGGACCCCTGACCATTAGGTCCAGTCGTGGCCGACTCTGGGGTTGCAGCGCTCATCTCGCTTTATTGGCCGATGGAGCCAGCGTACAGCTTCTGGGTCATGTGGCCAGCATGACTATGCCGCTCCTGGCGAACCAGAGCAGTGCACAGAAACGCCGTTTACCTTCCCGCCGGAGCGGTACCTATTTATCTACTTGCACTTTGATGTGCTTTTGAACTGCTAGGTTGGCAGGAGCAGGGACCGAGCAACGGGAGCTCACCCCGTCACGGGGATTCAAACCGCCGACCTTCTGATTGGCAAGTCCTAGGCTCTGTGGTTTAACTCACAGCACCACCCAAGTCCCATGTCCATAAATACGTCTATAAATAAAAATATGGATTGTTGCCTCATAAGAAAAGGTTTTAAATAGAGGGTGAATTGAATGGGTGGAGTGGGGGGTTGGAGGAGAGGCAGAAAGAGCAGCTAATTTGTCCATGGCTAGGGGTGCAATCTGGACGGTTCTGCCAGGGGTGCAAGATCGCCTAGCCATGGCTCTGCTTATGTGCCCCGTGCCCCTCAGTGTAACCCCCGAGTAAGGGGGGATGACATGCCTGTAATCTTTCTCAGTGCCTGCTTAAAACAGAGTGGGGGGGCATGTCAGTTTTGCTCTATATGTGCTCTCATGCCACAACTGCCTTCCCTCTGCAGGACAAGGGCAGGGAGAAATCTGGTCACATGAGGGCAAACAACTAATGGTCAGTGCTTTGTTTTGTAAAGAAAAGCCAATCATTTTTAGATACTGGTTTTTAAAGGTACTGAATATTTACTTTTTTGGTGCACAGCACTATGTTAATATTTCTTATTTCTCCCTCAAGGCTGGAGATGTAAACGTTATGGACACAGAACGGGAGACAAAGAATGCCCATTCTTCATCAAAGGCAACCAGAAGCTAGAACAATTCAGAGTAGTAAGTAAAACATTGCGGCATTAGTTTATTAATGGTGTTTTTGAATATTCTGCCACGTTAAGAGTTTCTGAATTCTTTCTTTTAACTAGGGAACTTTGTATCTTCTGCAGTGTGCTGTTAGGTAGAGGTAGGATTTTCCCCATCAAACAGTAAAGAAGCCCAGCTGTAAGAAAAAACAGTTGAGAAAGGGAACTTATAGGAGAGAGTTCGCGAGTGCAAAAGGGGTGAGGCACCTATTCAATTGAATCATTCATTGATTTTAGATACCTATACCCCCTGGTTCTGACTCTAAATTAAAGAAGAGCAGTTAATATGGATAAAACAATCACCAGTGATTCTGCATGAGGACATAGGCTGGCAAGGTCTTTGCTTGAATCCTTAGGAAACAGCAATTATTTAAAAACAAACAAATTGCAAGTGATTCTATTGGGCACTGAGCTTCCCTCCCCCTTTTTCTTTAAAGGCACACGAAGACCCCATGTATGATATTATAAGGGAAAATAAACGCCATGAGAAGGAAATGCGGTAAGACTGATTCCTGTTTTAATCTGGGTCCATGCATCCAAAAATAACCACAGTCATAATAGCACTCACTCAGTCAGTCAGTTTTATTGCACATAGCCAAAGGCTGCCGCAATGTACACAGATAATAGCACTCTATAGAGTGTTTTGAGGCCTCCATTTGCTATAGCAGGGGTCAGTAACCTTTTTCAGCAGGGGGCCGGTCCACCGTCCCTCAGACCATGTGGTGGGCCAGACTACATTTTGGGGAATAAATAAATGAACGAATTCCTATGCCCCACAAATAACCCAGAGATGCCTTTTAAATAAAAGCACACATTCTACTCATGTGAAAACACGCTGATTCCCGGACCATCCGCGGACCGGAATTAGGAGGCAATTGGGCCCAATCCAGCCCCTGGGCCTTAGGTTGCCTACCCCTGTGCTATAGGAACATAGGAAGCTGTCTTTGCTGCATAAGACCACTAGGTGCTTCCAGCACTGTATTGTCTGCACTGATTTGCAGAGGCTCTCCAGGGTTTCAGAAAAGGAGACATTTCTAGGCCTACCTGGAGACCTCAGGGATTGAACCTTCTGCAAAGCAAACGCTTTACCAGTGAGTTACACCCCTTCCCCTAATAATAATCCATTTTCAAAAAAATCAGTCTTACCCTCAGGCCAGGGCATGTGTGTGAGTGAGGCTGAGATTACCAGTTATGCATGATGAGGTTTTTTTTAACCCAGGGGAACTTTTGATTCAAAGTTCAGTGTGTCTGCCACTACATTTCAGTAGCTCATTTAATGGTGATGGTTTGAAAAGTTCAGTGTTGCTTTCAAGGGTAGAGACCTCCACTTTTCCCGTCATAATTTCCATTTCCATTTCCATTTAAGACTACCACCCACCTAAAAAACAAAACTGCAGGTGGTTTGCCCTGCCAGGCAAAAGGGGGAATTTGATCTTGTGTTCATTGGCCATTTGTACATTTAGGATACAACAGTTAAAGCAGCTGCTAGAGGATTCCACTTCAGATGAAGAAGGCAGTAGCAGCAGCAGCAGCAGCAGCAGCAGCAGCTCCAGCTCTCCGGGATATAAAGGAAAACACAAGAGGAAGAGGAAGAGGAAAGAAAAGAAGAAGAAGAGGAGAAAGCACAAATCTTCTAAACCAAGCAAGAGGTCCAAACTGCATTGAGGAGACTTGTGGCAAGCTTGCAATATCTTGCGAAGCATTCGGAGAACAATTCTCTGCAAAGGGTGTGTTTTAGGTGCTCCTTGGTGTCATTTTGTGAGTCGTCCTATCAGGTCTCCCCCACTGTCCCTCCACATTGCATTTTTCTCATTGTTCAGGTTTGACAAAGTTTGGTACTTTGAGCACAGAGGGCTGCACCTGAGATAAAGAGCCTCTGGTGTCTTAAGTGTTTTTCTCTCCACCCCCTGCAATTTCCCTTTTTGACAGTTCTTGGGCCCTGTTGTCGCCCCCCCCCCCCCCCGCTCCAATTTCTTTTTAGCCTCCTGAGAGGTCAAAAATTAAATCTAGAATTTTCAGGCAGGGGGAAGCTGCCAGTGGAGAAGCTAGGCACATAGCTCCCAAGGCGTAGAGAAGCGCCCCATGGTATTTCTTGCAGAATATGGAGAAAGGGATTCCTTTAGCGGCATGTAAACAAGGCCTCTGTGGTCCTGGCACAGCCAATACCTGGGCTTTGTTGAAGGAAGACTAACAAGAAATGCCTCTGGCCACTCAGTTTGAGGCACACAATGGGAAAAATTGAGACAACTACAAAGGAACTTGGTGTGACCTTCACTCCAATTGCCTGTACTGCAGTTGACTTTTTATTATTGTACAGAACAGTGTGATTAAACACAGATCACAGTATTGTGGAAACGGGTTTGTTTTCTGCCATTGGAAGAAATGTCTTCATGGCTGCAGTTGGACTTCAATGTAAACATTTTTCCTTTAATGCCAGCCTGTAAAATAGGTGACCCACTCAGCCAAATGCAATGCAGCAGCCTTTTATTACAGACCACGAGGGGCTCTTCAAATCTCCTGTTTGGGCCGTCTGCTTGGAACTGCAGCGGAAGGGGTCGTCATATAATAATAATATAATAAATTCAAGCAGTGGAGCGGGGTTAGTTGGCTGCATTCATCTTGCAGAATCACAAGCTGTAGAGAACCAGATTTAAAGCTCTCTGTCCCATATGAATTATGGCACAGTTTTGTCTTGTCTGATAATTCCATACTTGAAAGCGTTGTGTATATGATGCAACATAGGGAGCCACAACAAGCCTTTTCTGTTCACAGGGCAAAATGATGCAAATTTTGCATATGATGCCATCTTCAAGCAGTAATTTTAAAGAGGTGTGCTTCATCATACCAAAAGCATATAACAGGATTGGCATTACTACAATTGAAATCTAGACTTAAATTTCAGTTGCGCTTTTTCCTGCAAATATCATTATGCAGAGCACATAAAATAGTTCTGCTGCCCTATGGAACTGAACCCTTAAGCGTTAAAAATAGTCTTGCTACTATGTTTTTAAAATAATAAGCAGCAAACAGGTTGACTGCTAGAAAGATTGCTTGAAAAGCTAAACATTGTCTGTAAATAAGTTAGCAAGATGTATTCTTTCGGGACGTCAGAAAATGTTTGTGAAGTGGTTATAATCAGAATATACTTTTACGTAGCATCACTAGACCATAAATTCAGGTTCTCTTTTGTTAAAAAAAAGAAAAGAAGAGAAACCTTATAAGGGTAGAAATGTTAATATTGTTGCAGCTGATTTCTCAAATAAAAAACTCATTCACCTGTATTGGCTTGAAGATACGTGCCAATGAAAACCAGGTAACAATGAGAGGGCAACAGGAGCGTTTGGGCCACAAAAATTGAAGCAACTCTTGCTGTCCCTGGATTTCACAATGCTTGAGCGAGTGAATAACATCCAACAGAGTTCTTCTGAAAATGGAACTTCATTCAACCCTTAATGAAAGTTTCTCAAACTAAGTTGCAGTTTCCAAACAGAAAACTTACTTGCTTCAAAGTTTGCCATTTCAAGTAAATGTTTGAGGCGCTACAATTAATATTCCGAAGACATCCCATTAGTGCAATTTTAAACTTTTATTTTGGTTAAATATCAGTTGTGTTATTTACAAAACCAAGTGCCTTTGTTTTGGTGTTCATTTTTTTATACATTTTGTCAGATGTGTGCTCAGAAACCTTTATAGTGCAACTTTAATCTTGCCGAGCCACTTGCAACCGTTAAATAGGACTCATCTGAATGATATCTGGGGTTTACAGTTCAGTTACGATTATCTTCTTTTATAGAGAGATCTCCTTGTTCCACGTCCTGCACAAATGATATTAAAGGAGGTTAATTATTAAGGAGACTCTGCTGCAGGCTCTCTTTTTATCCAATCACATTTTGATGGACACTGACCTACTAAAGGAATTGTCCGAGATTCACCTGCAAACCTTAGATGAGGCAGAGCCTAAACATGGGTCATGTGCAGGAGTGATGAGAAAGCAATACCTGTTTGGGGAAGCTCGCAGGACTCCTAAAAAAAAAAATCTGTTCTCAAGAGCTCACCTGTGTGTTCCACACACTTTCTAAATGTTTGACTTGTCCCCAAGTCTTAAGTGTTAACTCAGTGCAAAGCCCCACAAGACAGCCAGTATCGTGGCACAACAGAAACTTGCATCTCACTCATTTTTGCAGCTACAAACTCTCTGTGCAATAGGTGCAATTTAACAGGCAACAGGGCAAAATGCAGCAAAAATAAGGTGAGTTTGCACGAGAAGCTGCCTTATAACATGTCATGACTGATTTGGTCCATCTAACTGGCAGCAGCTGTGCAGGATTTCGGGCAGAGAATACTCCCTGCCCTACCTGGAGGTGCTAAGGATTGAACAAGGTATCTTTTGCATGCAAGGCGATGGGCCCTTCCCAATGCACAAAATACTTTTCCAGCTTGATGAGTCAGAATACAGGCAAAGCTATAGCAAGCTGAGTATACAAAGTCACCTTAGCCAACACCTGAAATCAGGTTGCTCATCTCTTCTACATCCTACAAAGCAGGGCTGGTATTTCAGATATCCATGCTGTAGAGATTATAACATCAGATGGCTTGTATTTGCAACTCAGAAAGTGTCTGTGGCCTCTCTTATCATCAGAGATAAGCCAAATCACTATAGAAAAACACCTGAAGATTCAGATTCATGTGCACTTTCATATTTCCCCAGACCATGTTTCAAATCCGACTTCCTAGGAGCGTCCCATGCACAGATTCACAGTGAAGTTCTCATACTAAGTTTCCCAGTTCTACTGACCAGCAATTTCTTCTGAGAATCTATTCTGGCACCTACACTCTGAAACCACTGGACTAAGTCTTAAAGGTAAAGGGACCCCTGACCATTAGGTCCAGTTGTGGTTGCGGCGCTCATCTCGCTTCATTGGCCGAGGGAGCCGGCGTACAGCTTCTGGGTCACGTGGCCAGCATGACTAAGCCGCTTCTGGTGAACCAGAGCAGCGCACAGAAACGCCGTTTATCTTCCAACCGGAGCAGTACCTATTTATCAACTTGCACTTTGACATGCTTTTGAACTGCTAGGTTGGCAGGAGCAGGGACCGAGCAATGGGAGCTCACCCCGTCGCGGGGATTCGAACCACCAACCTTCTGATCGGCAAGTCCTAGGCTCTGTGGTTTAACTCACAGTGCCACCCGGACTAAGTCTTAGGTTAGACTTAGTAAACCTACCCTTGTGTTGGGTGGCTTTGGGCTTCTCCCATTCTTCAACTTCTATGTCATGTCTTGTGTCTCTACGCTTATGTGGAGGCTTCCGTGCTTTTCTCTTTGGCATGCCTAGAAGCAAGTCACCTGAAGAAAAAGGGAAAAAATATTTCTTAACCCAAAATATACCAGAGTTTGCTCCCGCGACCCCTTTCTCCCTCCCAACCCCTCTCCCTTTTCTATGAAGTCTTATCACAGATTTATCATCTGCTGTTTGGTTGAAGGGAATATGAAAACGCTTTAAATTATACCAGTTTTATTAACCCCGTTTAGACCAGAGAGCTGTTTATTCCCTCCAGTGATGAATTAAGATGCATCCCCCTCTCTCCCAACTAACTTGAATGACTGATTATGCTATAAAGCTGGGCTTATACTGTTAATACTTTCATGGACAGCTATGGAGAATGGTGTGGATTAAACTCAATTGTAGCAACACGGGCAACTTTCTCTCCTGCTCTGGAGGGTAGGACTCGAACCAATGGCTTCAAGTTACAAGAGATTATGACTAAACATCAGGAAGAATTTTCTGACAGTAAGAGCTGTTTCACAGTGGGATGGTATCCCTTGGGAGGTTGTGGACTCTCCTTCCTTGGAGGTTTTTAAGCAGCGGTTGGAGAGCCATCTGTCATGAATGCTCTAGCTGAGATTACTGCATTGGAAGGGGGCTGGACTAGGTGAGCCTTGGGTGTCCCTTCCAACTCTACAACTCTATGAACTCTTGCCTTGTGTAGATTGGCCCTCAGGATACATTAAAAGGTCAATGAAAATTAAGCGTAATAATAATAATAATAATAATAATAATAATAATAATAATGTATACCCCACCCATCAGGTAGGATTTCCCCAGCCACTCTGGGCAGCTTCCAACAGAACATCAAAATACAATAACTTGTTAAACATTAAAAGCTTCCCTAAACAGGGCTGCCTTCAGATGTCTTCTAAGAGTCTGGTAGTTGTTGTTCTCTTTGACATCTGATGGGAGGGCGTTCTACAGGGCGGGTGCCACTACCGAGAAGGCCCTCTGCCTGGTTCCCTGTAACTTGGCTTCTCACAGTGAGGGAACCACCAGAAGGCC
The DNA here is from genome assembly GCF_964106645.2 of Podarcis pityusensis. Taxonomy (NCBI): domain Eukaryota; kingdom Metazoa; phylum Chordata; class Lepidosauria; order Squamata; family Lacertidae; genus Podarcis; species Podarcis pityusensis. The sequence goes on along the minus strand of NC_138037.1, from coordinate 52,508,703 downwards.
CTCAGAGTTGGACCTCAGTGTCCGGGCACAAAGATGGGGGTGGAGACGCTCCTTCAGGTATACTGGACCGAGGCCGTTTAGGGCTTTAAAAGTCAGCACCAATACTTTGAATTGTGCTCAGAAACATACTGGGAGCCAGTGTAGGTCGTTCAAGACCGGTGTTATATGGTCTCGGCGGCCGCTCCCAGTCACCAGTCTAGCTGCCACATTCTGGATTAGTTGTAGTTTCCGGGTCACCTTCAAAGGTAGCCCCACATAGAGCGCATTGCAGTAGTCCAAGCGAAGGATAACTAGAGCATGCACCACTCTGGCGAGACAGTCTGCAGGCAGGTAGGGTCTCAGCCTGCGTACCAGATGAAGCTGATAAACAGCTGTCCTGGACACAGTATTGACCTGCGCCTCCATGGACAGCTGTGAGTCCAGAATGACTCCCAGGCTGCACACCCGGTCCTTCAGGGGCACAGTTACCCCATTCAGGACCAGGGGAGTCATCTGCATCATACTGCATATTTGCAAATACGTGTGTTGTATTAGATACACTGACTTGAGCCCTGTGATGAACTGCAGCTGCATACCGTGTCTACCTTATCTGTGCCAAATCCAGCTTTGCCTATACTTGCTTTATCTGTGCATTCAAGCTGTTGTGTTGACAATGTGTTCTCCCCTCCTTTGGGCCGTAACAGAGATAACAACCAAGTTTAGATGAATCGCTACCAGGACAGAAGAAAGTGCTTTGTGCCTTACATTTAACAGGTGCACTTTCTTAAAACATTTATATAGACAATGCCATACCTCTCTCTCTGCTTCTGATTACGGGGAAGTGGTCACCATGTACGAGGCTAGCAAATTTGGGCTTAGCTCCACTTTTCACCCAGTATTCAGCAGATGCAGTCCTCCCACTTTCCTTTTGTAGCCTTCCTGGGCAAGATAAGGAAGAAGAATCCAAGTCAGTCATTGTGTTTCCTGCTGTTACTAGCCTTAATGCTCTCCACCCCCCTTGCCAGCGCCCCCCCTCCCAACAAGCCTTCAAGATCATTTAATCCAGAAAGCCTTATTGAACTGAACTCTACCACCGACATCCAGTTTTCTTGGGTTCTGGGCCAAGACATTTCAACCATCAAGTATCACCATCTTACTGTTTTCCCCCACCCACTTGATGCACTGATTTAACTGCAGAGCAGGATCACAACCACATGTACAAAAATCTGTAGCAATAGCAGTCAGGATCCAGGCCACAACTGACTATAAATCAGGACTTTCAAGTTAGTTTTTGATAAGGCATTCAGTCTAGCCTGACTTTTAGTAAAGCTGTTACAAGAATAGATTGCATCAGAAACACTTTCTAATTTTATGTGCACTGTTTGCGGATTTCATATTAAGTTTTGGATTACATTTACTAAAACCTGATTAAATCCTTATTAAGTAGTGATAAATTCTTCCAAACACCTAAAGAGGCATATCAGTTTGTTTGTTTGTATGTATGTATGTATGTATGTATGTATATATGTATGTATCTGAGTGAGTGACAGAGAGAGAGAGAGATACATACATGTACCATATTTTTCGCTCTATAAGACGCACCAGACCATAAGACGCACCTAGTTTTTGGAGGAGGAAAACAAGAAAAAAAATATTCTGAATCTCAGAAGCCAGAACAGCAAGAGGGATTGCTGTGCAGTGAAAGCAGCGACCCCTCTTCCTGTTCTGGCTTCTGGGATAGTTGTGCAGCCTGCATTCGCTCCATAAGACACACACACATTTCCCCTTACTTTTTAGGAGGGAAAAAGTGAGTCTTACAGAGCAAAAAATACGGTATGTATAAACGTACTGAATATACATTGGGACAAGAAGAATGTGGATCCCACATACACCAGTCTATTAAAAGGTACTTTAAAGCTTCAGTTCCTGCCCCCCTTCCAACTGGCAAGGCCCACTGTGTGTGAGAAAATGAATACTGCATGTCCCAACATCCAGGAATGCCACTTGTGTGTTTGCTATTTACCTGAACTCTTTTGTGAATTTCTTCGTGCCTCAAGCGCTTCTAGTTGCTGGGACGTAGGCCTCTGCAGCCAGAAGCTGTAGTCGCCAAAGAGATCCTCAACTTGTTCTTGGTCCTTCTTCAGTTTAGTTGCCGTTTTCATTTTATCTTGCACAGGCCAACTAAGGAGGTGTGCTGGCACAGCATTTTTCGGTACTCTCCAGATCACTTGCTGGCCAGTCTGCCTGTAAGGGCAACTTTTGGTGGGGGTCAAGGTTCTTCTGGAGCCTCTTTGATTCAAGTAGTCGTCGTTGTCCTCCTCCTCCTCCTCCTCTTCCTCCTCTTCTTCTGGTTCCTTTACCCAGTATTCTTCAGACTCATCTGCTTCTGATGGAGACAAACTCTTAGTAGCTTTCTTCTTGAGAGACTGGAGATGCCTTTTACTGGAAGTCCTGGGGAGAACACCCAGCTTGCCACTTGGACTGGAAACCTCTTTGATCTTGACCCATGAACTGCCCTTCAGGTTCTGGCTGCAGCTGGTATTGGCCTGTTCCATCCCCACCACTTCCTCATCTTCATTGAGGGAGCCTCCACTTTTTATTTTATCTATCTCCAAGCCTTCGACGCTTTTCTTAAAGGTATACATATTCTGAAGCATGTAGTCAGAAGCAAAATATGACAGGGGTGCATCGTCCATCGACGAGTCTTCATCTCCAGAAGACATCTCATCCGAGGTAAAGCTAAGTACACTCGGACGTTTCCTTCGGGAGAAATGCGGATTGTAATTTGAGTTGGAATCCATGCTGTTTAAGCAAGCTAACCAGCCCTCAGAAGGAATATATTTCTCTGACTCGTCACACCACATGCTTTTTTCTGAAGTTGGCACGTGTTCCTCACTCACATCATTGTTTTCATTCAACTTGCGAGGGAAATATGAATCATTCATGATCTCCATGCCAGATGGAAACAGTTCCCTTTGCCGAACAAGGTTGGACACATCGTGAGGAGTTCTGGAACCACCGAACCTCTTCAAGCCAGATCTTTTCGACATCAAAGCCTCTTGCCTCGCACCTAACTGGTCGGGTCTGTTCTGTTCAGCCAGCTGCACTGTTCTGGCTTCGTCTAGAGGAGACTTTGGCCCATGAGTAGTAGCTCCTTGTTTTTCCAAATCCAGCTTCGATTTATATTGAGGCTCTGTCTCTTGCACATCTTCAACAGCCTCTTGCTCCTCTGGGTAAGAAATGCTCGGCACCAACTCAGTCTGTTCACGAGGCCCATATGCAACGCCTTCGCAGGAACTCATAGCAAACATATCCCTTTGCATTACGTTCTCCGGCACTGGTTTCTTCACCACATCATAAAGAGGAATTGTTTCTTTGAAGGACTTCCATAGTTGAATGGCGGGACCACCACTGTTCCCATACTCTATTCTCACTTCCTCTTTCTCAAAAGCGTAACCTGATGGGGGAAGGCTTCGGAACTGTAAAGAACCTGCAGAGCCCTTGGCAAAGTCTCTCTCTGCAATCAGAGGAGATACAGCCCTCTCTGGCTTTTCCAAAGCGATATCAGCATCTTTACCAACACCAGATGAGACACAGGCCATGTTCCCCATTTCACAGTCTCTCACTTCTATACCATGATCCTGATGTTTTTTCGGTTTGCTTTCAGCCTGCCTAGGGTCAGTCTGAGTTTCTTTGGTCTCTGTTCGCTTCCCGGGATTATAGTGCCTGAAGCGTGTGGCTTGGAAAAACATGGGTGATGAGGGCGGAGGACCATTGAAATAGGGTCTCCGGTTAACTCTCATCTGCATGGGATGCTGTGGAATAAGATATCCAGGATACTCTTGAACAGGAACAGAGTAAAAGGGGAAATATGGACTCCCACTTCTTAAGCCTAAGAAGAACAGAAACATGCATTTTCCACCAATCTAAGTTTTGCCAAAACAATCTTAAGATTCATTACTTCACAGAAGACATTCAGACCTTTAACAAGACCTACTTTTTGATCAGCAAAAGTTAATTGAAATCCCTCTGTGATGTTCAAGGATGAAAAAAGGTTGCATCTATCATTACCAAAGCAACCTCTTCGGGTTGCTTCCGTTCCATCATGTAAAGAAATTGGTGTTCTTGATTTCTGCCGCAATATGCACTGAATACAGCAGTTGGGGGAATCAAGAACAGGGTAGCACAAGCAACTGCATTATGCAGGGAAGAGCCCTGTATTTTGGAACCATCTGGGGTGACGTGTCCCATGTGCTCTGCCCCACTTCCCCCCACCCCCTTGCAGACGTCAGTTGCCAAAGGGGCAGCACTCAAAACTTTGGCACCTTGCAGACGTCAGCTGCCAAAGGGGCAGCACTCAAAACTTGATAAATGCCTGGCTGTCAGGGGTAAACAGCAGCAGACAACAGACCAGCATGGTCTGGAAGGAAGCCCTGTCCTGTCCAATATTTACACAACTGCATTTGCACCACAGCCATTCTGGGGCGCTCAGGGGCATTTGGGGATGACCCAACACCTTCAGTGGATTGGATCACTCTGCTGAGCTGTAATAATAATAATAATTTACTATTTATACCCCGCCCATCTGGCTGGGTTTCCCCAGCCACTCTGGACAGCTTCCAACAAAACACTAATACACAATAACCTGTTAAACATTAAAAGCTTCCCTAAACAGGGCTGTCTTCAGATGTCTTCTAAAAGTTTGGTAGTTGTTTTTCTCTTTGACATCTGATGGGAGGGCGTTCCACAGGGCAGGTGCCACTACCGAGAAGGCCCTCTGCCTGGTTCCCTGTAACTTGGCTTCTTGCAGCGAGGGAACCACCAGAAGGCCCTCGGAGCTGGACCTCAGTGTCCAGGCAGAACGATGGAGGTGGAGATGCTCCTTCAGGTTACAAACTGAATAGTCACATACTTTTCAGGTTTAGCCTTTTGGGGGATTGGAGTTGCCTAGAGAACATAGGGCAAGGGGCTAGCTTCTCTCCCACTGAGGCAACCATTAATCTTGGGCATGTTCCCAATTTAAAGAGCTTGTGGGTATTTATTTACACCAATTGTTTGTTGGCTCTGGATAGACAAATGAGATGGTGAAGAGACCACCATTTGATTTCTCTAGTTCACCTGGAATAAGCTTCTTATCATCTGTTCCAGGCTTCCTCAACCTCGGCCCTCCAGATGTTTTGGGCCTACAACTCCCATGATCCCTAGCTAGCAGGACCAGTGGTCAGGGATGATGGGAATTGTAGTCTCAAAATATCTGGCGGGCCAAGGTTGAGGAAATCTGGTCTGTTCAAATGTCTAGCTCTGAAGGGGATCCTTTAGCTCAGGGATGCTCTCTTATTCCCCACCCCCTGCCAAGGGGTCAACCTTTTTAGGGTCAGGGGCAGCATTCCCTAGGTTGGAGCCTCACACTGTTGCCAGATAGGTTCAAAGCAAAAGTGAAATAAAGTTTATTGAAATAAAGCAACTTGAGTAATGAAGTATTAAAATAATGGCTATGATAAAATTTGCTTTAGGGTTTTCTTTTTCTTCTTCTTACAGGACAACATGCAGAAGTTCAGTAGGTGAAGTGTTTTCCATCACTATTGCTTGTTACTGAAAGCTTTACCCATTGCGATTCCTCTGGTGTAAGCGGTTAACCAAGAGGAAGAGAGCACCCCAACATGGCAAAACCACAGTTGTAATTGCTGCAATCATGAAGGCCTCTGTAGAATTCTCTATTATATCACAGATAGCCAGTTAAACAAACTAGAACTGCCTTCACCAACTTGATGCCCTCCAGGTGGTTTGGACTACAACGCTATTCAGTTCCGACCGGCAGAGCACCAGGTTGGCCAAGGCTGAACTGGGAAATGCCAACATTAAATCCAAACCTGAATATGAACTGCAAGACCAATGCTATATAATGGATTCCATTCTTATTTCATCCGTGGCCCAACCTGTACCTCTTCCTCAGCCTTACCTGCTGTAGGGATGCCGTACGGGTTGTACATTGGGCCAAGGAACCATGGATTAGGGAAAGGTTGCTGTGCCGTCGGTTGTGCGTAAAAAAAGGGCCTTTGGTTTGTGGAATAGGGTCCGTTTTCCGAGGAAGCTTTCATTTTGTAGGCTGAAAAACAGAAAAGCAGCACTTTAAAAAACACACACGCTGACAAAAACACACATACCACCTTTGTTAAGTTTGTGGATGGCCTGGGTTTTCTGGGGATGAAACAGATTCAACACTCCCCATGGAATGGTGGTTCTGTTACGCATTTAAAGGACTCTGGCAGGGCTCAGGGAACAGGAAACAAATGTTAATTTCTATGTTATCTGGAGAACTTAAGTTGATGGGTGGCTGGGGTCCCACCAGCACTCTGTTCTGCAGTGCAACCGGCTGCCTGTATGCAGTGTAAATGGCTGGGGAAACCCAGCCAAATGGGTGGGGTATGTATGTATGTATGTATGTATGTACGTATGAATGAATGAATGAATAAAATTAAAGGGAAGCAGAGGGAAAGTGGCAAGTAAGGCTGGGGGGGCATGGGCTTGATACCCATTCGTCTAGCTATCATTCCCCTGTTCTTTCCCCCCACATTTTTGGACAAAGCCCCCTTAAAGTAGAGAGCCTTAAGGGGGCTTTATGGGACAGGTGGGTATTGACCATTCACTAGGCTCCCTTGTGACCTTAAAGCCATTCTTGCATTTAGGATAAAAACAACTTCAGCCTGACTGATCCCTGCAATGTTCAGAGAACTCTATCATTTATTACTGGAAAAGTCCTCCAAACAGTTTTTTTGTGAAACCATGTCCTTAAGCCTCATTGCTCTCTGTGAATCTTATGCCATAAGTGCTCTATCTGGTCACACAAACATTCAAGCAAATACTCTTTCTCCTACTTTAATAATCACCTTTTCCACACAAACCTGACTATTTTGTGCAAACTGTTGTAGAGAAACCATAAGTATTAGTAGAGACTATGGCCACTGCTTAAATCCAATACTAGAAATGGAAAATGCATATAACTTTGAAAGAGTACATTTCACATCGCGCAGATACATTATAGCTCACTCCTGTGCTAGCTTACTCAGAACTGATTCCCGTCAGTTTCAAAATTTCAGTAGGACCAATTTCAAAGTATACAGGGCACAATGTTGACTCAGCTTGCTTAATGACTAATCAGAAATGGCAGAAGACTATTACAGTGAACACACCCATCTCGATTCATTACAAAGTTCTCTTCTTTCCTTCTAGGCAAAGACACTAAACCCCTCAAGTATCATTATTGCTGTTGTCAACATTATTTCTAGGATTTAACACATACACAAAACTTTAGCAGTAACTGCCCACATGATAACTTATGCAGGATACCTCGTTCAAACTATAGTTTTGTATTTTTAGAAAGGGGCTGTAAGTTTATAAACATATAAAAAGCAAGACAGGAAGAGAAATGCGGTTATTCAAAGGTAACAAAAAGCCTACAAACCTCTTCTGAAACCCAGACAGTCCAAGAATACAGAGAATTCTTTCAACAACAGGCCAGCCTCTTCCAGGCCTCCACTAAAGCTCTCACCATCTTTCTAGACCTTTCTATAAACCAAGAATCCCCACCTTCCAATTGCTTTTTACTCCTTAAATGCAAGCTCTACGAAGCCAAGTCATTCCTGCCCTTGCTGTATTTGGCCCCAAACCAGGTATCCATGCTGCTGCTGCTGCAACCAAGCACAGCCCAGCAAAGAACTAATTGCTAACACCTCTCTCCTCTCTCTTAAGCACAAGCCATTCCTCAGCACACCACACCTGTAGCTAATTGAGGCCTTTTCTTTAAAGCAACAGGAGACTTACAGCTAACAGTCTGGTCCCATGCAAATTTGAGTGCATCTAAGTTGATTAATTTCAATGGGCTGATGCACACTTTACTTTGCATAAGATATGGCTGCATGCATTCACCGCCCCTCAACCTATAAAGTTCAGGCTTATTAACAAGGAAGAGACACAGTAAGGCCAGTGACCACAGCATTTCATGTGCACTTTGATCCTGCAAATACTTAGTGCCACTCTGCATCCAGTAAACTCACTCTCATGTCTCCCTTACTCTGCACAGGGTCAGGCTAACAGAACCAGTCTGGGACCCCTTACCTAACGAAGTTACAGTTGCAAGTAAATGACAAGAAAAGATCGTGGGATATACAGTGGTATCTCGGGTTACATACGCTTCAGGTTACAGACTCCGCTAACCCAGAAATTGTGCTTCAGGTTAAGAACTTTGCTTCAGGATGAGAACAGAAATCGTGCTCCAGCGGTGCAGCGGCAGCGGGAGGCCCCATTAGCTAAAATGGTACTTCAGGTTAAGAACAGTTTCAGGTTAAGTACGGACCTCCGGAACTAATTAAGTACTTAACCTGAGGTACCACTGTATTTGCCCCCCCCTGCTAGGGCCATTAAGGCAGCTTTCCAACAGAATGCCTGACCCCATTCACCCTAAAAAGTTCTCCCACTTTGGACTGAGTGCCTCTGAGCATGTGCAAAGCCCCGCTGGGGGAAAAATGAAGTTTCAATGACCTAGTGTCGAAAGCTCCCCTGTGCACGTACAGACTTTCCTTCATGGAAAGGATGCTCACTCTGCTATTGGGGATTTGGTGTCCTACACCTTGCCTCCAATTCAGTCTGCCTGCCTAAGATGCTGATTGTTTCACTAGCTCTCATCTGCTGAGAGAGCATAGGGTAAAATAGGGTAAATACTGACTTAACAGAATGCAAGGTTCCATGTAGGCAACAGAGAGACTGCAACACATCCTGCAGTCTGGCTCAATACCACCTCCAAAATGGCCTGTTTCTTTCCCCTTAAGGACAAGAAGAAGAGGAGTTTGGATTTGATATCCCGCTTTATCACTACCCGAAGGAGTCTCAAAGCGGCTAACAATCTCCTTTCCCTTCCTCCCCCACAACAAACACTCTGTGAGGTGAGTGGGGCTGAGAGACTTCAGAGAAGTGTGACTGGCCCAAGGTCACCCAGCAGCTGCATGTGGAGGAGCGGAGACGCGAACCCGGTTCCCCAGATTGCGAGTCTATCGCTCTTAACCGCTACACCACACTGGCTCTCAAGAGAGCTCTCAAGAGAGAGATGCAAAATGTAACTCAGTGGCAGAGCAGCGTGCATGGAATGCATTCAAAGCATGATGCACGTGCACTTGTTCCACACAATTTGCTGCTCACTGTCCCAAGGTGGGACACATTATTGTGCCAGTGTGAATTATGGTAATGCACAAACAGGAAGCAGCAGCAAACGTGGTTAACATGGGGAGTTTTCTGGAGCATAGCCTTCCACCAGTACCTGCAGTCAGCTAAGAAGCTAAAATAACTGGCCAGGGCTGTAATCCTCTGGCTACTTACCTCAGAGAGGAAGACACTTTGAATGGATTGGGCTTACTTCAGAGTAGGAGAAAATAGATATGTAAATTCAGTGCTTTTCCCCTGAAAAAATGCCTAGGGGTACTCTCATTTTCCTACTCATATTGAAATACTGCCCCTCAATGAGGCTAAACTTAGATTCACAAAATGTTTAATAATAATAATAATAAATTTTTATTTATACCCCGCCCTTCCCGGTTTAAAAATCGGGCTCAGGGCGGCTAACAGCAACTATAAAACATTGATTAAAATGCGACTTAAAAACAGCATAAAACAGCATAATATACAACATAAAATGCTGCATCAATATCAATAAAATTCAAAAATTCAGGGGTCTTTTTTTGGGGGGGAGGACCCAGTCAGTAGACATCAAATGATCACCAGGGTTAACTGGCCAAGTTGGTCCTACTAGGGCCAGCAAGGAGACCAGGGAAGAATTTAAATGTGGGGTCCCAGAAAGGGTTTCTTCATAGAAGAGGAAAGGGAAGAGAGGATCAGGCTAATTCAGATTGAAGGCCAGGTGGAATACCTCTGTGTTACAGGCCCTGAGGAAGATCAAATCCTGCAGGGCCCTAGTCTTGTGGGACAGAGCATTCCACCAGGTTGGAGCCATCACTGAAAAAGCCCTGGCCCTGGTGGAGGATAGTCTGACTTCCTTAGTGCCTGGGATCTCTAAGCTATTATTCATGGACCTTAGGGTCCTCTGCGGGACATACCAGGAGAGGTGGTCCCATAAGTAGAAGGGTTTAGGGCTATGCGTACCCTGCGTCCCCCCAGGGGGAAAAACCACTGTGTAAATTTATGGTCTGCTGGCAAGCCCCATAGAAACATTCCCTGCATATAGAATGTAAATAATGCACATTAGGTTTGTGGTTTATAACTGTTTGCATATGGGTAGCTGGGGACACCTCCCCGGTGTCCTGCGTACATGTAGAATACGGTTTCAAAACCGTCGTTTGTGTTCCTGAGGGCAGGAAAGATGCTTCCTTAGCTATTCCCCAAGGGCGACTCTCACAAGCATTTCTTGCGCCTTCCAGGTGGCACCAGGCGGCTGCAGTTACATCAGCCGGCCGGCAGGGGGCGCAAAGCAGGGAACAGCCTCTTCCGCCAGGCGCCCGAAGGCGCGCTGCTAACAGCGCGCGGCATTCTGGGAAGGAGCCTCTTTCCCCGAGAAGCGGCGGCGGTAGGGTGGAGCGAGGGGCGCGTGCGCACGAAGGGAGAAAGGCCACGCCGGGCGGAGGCGGCCCTGCCCATGCGCGAAAACATTTCCCACCCACACACCCAAGCTCCGCCTCCTTGCCATTTCTCTCTCTCTCTCTCTCTCCCGCCCGCGTCGTGCTCCCCTCCCTCCGAGCATGCGCAGGAGGGCGGGCTCGAACGCCGAGAGGGTGCGCCCGCGCGCGCTGCGCTCCTTTCAACGGACGTCGGGGCGGGCAAGCAGGCGGGCGGGCGGAGAGCGAGGTAAGGCCTCCCGCGCGTGCGCAGCCGCCCTGTGTGTCCCTCCGCCCCGGGCCCCTTTCCCTCCCCCATCCACCTCCCCCCCCCTCACCTCCTTCCGCTTTCCTTTTCGCCCCGCAGGATCCTGAGGGGAAGAAGGCGACGCGGCCGCCGCGGGAGGGGAGAGGGTGGCGCAGGTTTGTGAGGGGCGTCTGTACTGTGGGAGCGGGTGAAGGGATGGCGAGCAGCCGCCTCCGGTATCTCCTAGGCCTCTGCCCGGGGGGGGGGCCTTCCGTGACAGGAAACGCGCGCGACCCCCCTCAAGAAAACAAAATCCGCCATAGACTCCTATTCTCCCCCCCCCCCCCGCACGCGTTGGCCTGGACAACCGCCTTCGGGGAGCGGCCTGGGCTCCTTCCTGGCCGGGTTGAGGGTGGTCGGCGCCGGCTTCCGCGGACGGTGATGGGGGGAGAGGAGGAGGAGGAGGAGGAAGGCCGCGGGGGTGTGAGGCGCCTGAACGACGGGCGAGAGCGACGCGTGTTTGTGTCAGTGTGTTGTTCTCGGGGGCCCACGCGCCGTGAACGGCTCTCCCCCCCCCCGACTGGAGAGTAGGTGCTTCCGGGGGGGGGGAGCCCCGCGGAATTTCCCGCTCAGGGCCGCCGCAGCGGCGCATCCACCGCGCCTGCCGCCTCCAATGTCATGCTTCGGCTCTGGGCAGCGGGCGCCCAAGGTCTTTGTTCAGAAGGGTGGGCGGAGGGGTTGCTGTTTCTCTTTTGGGGTGGGGGGTGCGTGGCTTTGGGGAGGAAGGGGTGTTGTGGTGGGTGTGGAGGTGAAAGCTGATGAGTGGGCCTGGCCTGGCTTAGCATCGCATCCAGGTGAAGCCATGATCAGAGTGTCTGCCTTGCTGCATCCTGACGCCGCTGCATAAAAATACAGTGGTACCTCGGGTTACATACGCTTCAGGTTACAGACTCCGCTAACCCAGAAATATTACCTCGGGTTAAGAACTTTGCTTCAGGATGAGAACAGAAATCGTGCAGCGGCGGTAGGAGGCCCCATTAGCTAAAGTGGTCCTTCAGGTTAAGAACAGACCTCCAGAACGAATTAAGTTCTTAACCCAAAGTACCACTGTACTGGTTTTGGGTGGTCATCCTTACAGAGCTGCTATTTAGAAACACACCTTGTTCCCCTCCCGGGATGAGAAAAGCAGGTGGGGTTTTTTTGACACCACAGCCTCCTAGCGGAAAGAGGTTGGCGTCTCTTAGCAGAGAGGGTGAGGATGGGATTCCGCTCCCCCTCCTCCCCCCAAAAATGAATTGTAGGTGTAAAGTTACAATTAATGATGCTGAAATGGAGGTACTTAATTGAAACTGAGCAACAGACTCCTTCTGCTTTTTCGGTTTTAATCTTGATCTCTCTCTCACACACACACATATATAAATTTAATGATGATTTATATTGGCTTGGCATAATTATATAGTTGCATTGTGAACTTGGCATGTAAATGGATGTTTGGGTTGTAATGTTTTGAGAATGGTGATCAGGTTACTTTTTCACCTGTTCTACATAGAACAGATGCAAATTTTAACTACTGAGTTGAAGTAACAAGTTCAGTCTTTACAGAGGTGTAAAGAAATACATTGTGCATTTGATATAGCTGTTGCTGCAAGAATTTTTTTGTGGGGGGAGGTAGGGAGTGGGCATGGCATCATAGGGCTTGCTTGGCATTCTTAATTTTGCCAGGTTTAGTGACTGGTGCTATTGCTGTTCCCAGGGGCTCATATTTCAGCAGTAGTATGTGTTTCTGTGCTGGCACTACAATTCATATTGCGCTTTAATTGATATCTTACTTTTTAACAGCGATTATTGGCTGGGTTAATAACCGAGGATCAGAAGGACAATTCATACAGCTTAATTTCAGATGATGGTGTTTTAATAAAAATAATATAAAGTTCAGTTCTGTATATAGGTTTTAAAAGAAAAATAGTTTTGAATAGGATTGTGTGTGTGATTTATAACACATCTTGCAGTTCTTGTTTAGAAATCAGATTTCTCTTGATCTGAAAGACTGAAGGTTGGAGAGTTCAATCTTGCACAGTCATCCTATTTGGAAATTTGAAGTGTATGCCATTTAGAGTGTATGCCAGTATAATACTTACAGAAACTACCATAAGCAGGGCTTTTTTTAGCCAGAACTTGCCAAAACTCAGTTCTGGCACCTTTCAGGTGAACACCGTTGCCATTATGAGAGAACAAGGGAGGCGTTCAGCACCAGCACTTCTTTTTCTAGAGAAATAGCATGGACCATAAGAATAAGTGATTGGTGATGGTAGTGATCAGAAAAGATGTCATTTGGAATTACAGAGGGATCTGAACTGAAGTTTGGTGCAGCTGAGCAGCCTTGTTAAGACATGGTTGAAAGAGTAGCGTTTGAGATTTGTAGGTGTATGGGAGTAGCTGAAATAAATGTTGTCTAAAAGTTCAAAATAAGTTCAATGATACGGGAAAGTAGTAATATGTATTATATAAATGTAAGCTGTGTTGACAGAGATAAGTTGGACAAGTTTCTGAAATGAAGCCACCAAATTGTGTACAAGTTTTGATAGGGTGTACTGTAACTGGTTAGGCCACAGAACTCCCAGAAGAGATTTAGAGATGTAGTGGCTGTCTGTGCATAAGCCAGCAGTTGGTGCTGTCACAGTATAGTTCTAATAAAAGAAGTATTTCCAAGACTTTAGGAGTAGTAGTATTTGGCTACATTTGAGCTTTGGTATTCTTTTTTCCTTAGTACTATGGTTTAAGAAGGATGTTTGGAGGGATTCAAAGGAGTATGTATGTTCTACTTGTATTTAGTAAACAAGCTAAAAACTTTGAAACTGCCAAGCTTGCCTAATACTGTTTTTGTAGTTGGCATCCACCCATTGTTATTAATGAAGTTAAAAAAGAGAAAATCTTTGACAGAAAAATAAAGCACTGGAATTTTTTCTTCTCCACATCACTGCTAGAAAACAAATAGTATAAGCAAAGGTTGAAAGCATTTAGCTTTCAAGTTATGGAGACCTTGCTGGTGTTTAATGGGGAAACGTTAATCTTGATTGGGAACAGGCTAAGAACCAGCTGCCCTTGAATTGGAAAGTGGCTTGCCATGACAGTGAGCCCCACTTTCTCAGTGGTGATGGCAGTATTAGAAACTGAGATATGAAAAGTCAGGAGCTAAATGGCACCTTAAACCTAGGTTATGGGCACAACAACTGAATGTCTAGGCACACTTTTTTATAACAAGAATACAAAGCTGAAACTGAATGAACTGCAGCTAAAATATTATGTCCATTTTTCACATAGTATAGTCCTTTCCCTGCTCACCCCTCTAATATTCTTAAGAGGGTCTTTTCTCCAATCTTCGGAGAGTAGCTGGAAGTTGGGAGACAAAAAAAGGTCCTCTTTTCCTTCCACTCTGCAGTTTTAATCTGAAATCTTCGGCATAGTACTGCGCCCAGAGCTCAGAAACTGTTTGCACTAATGAAATTCCCTGTCGCAAAATGCACCTAGAACAATGGGAGATTTGAACATTGGGTGGCGATCTCCCCCACAGTTGGAGTAAACTTGAACCAGAGAGGACAGCTAGGATAGGCTGCTGAGATTCTCATAGCATCTCTATTACCCAGTGCAAAAACATGGGCCACCCTTTCTGTCACCACCAGTGTTAGAAACTGGGATAGGAAAGCTATTCTCCACATGACGCCTGGTTGTGTGTGTCAAAAAGAATGTGAAAAGGTAGTCTGACAGTAATGAGCCAGTAGGGCATAGGAAGTGGTCGTAGCCCCCTCTGTAGGATTGCCACGTGCGTAAACTAAAATACTTGAACGTGACATTGCAGATGTAGTTTCATCTTGATTGAAATCTGTCTCAAATAATGTTAAATATGTGAAATTAGGTGGTACCTCTCAACTAGCCTAAACAGAATTAGAGAAATGTTTACTGTGTCACAGAGATCACAAAGCTTCTGTGGTATAGATAAAATCCAGAGTCCAATGACATTTGTGGCCTTGTTAAATATTGTGAAGAGAGACAAAAACTTGATCCATTATTGCAATTATTAAGGAGACATTGCCAGTACTAGGAGAGGGAGGACCATTTAGGACCACAATAGATGGGTTTAATAACATTTCTGCGCTGCTACTCCTATCCAATGCTTCATTTTAGTTCTGGGCATTCTTAAATCATCAGAGGAGTTGAGAAGGCATCAAATGTGTTCTTCACTGTTAGTCTTTGCATTTATAAATGGCCTTCATAACAGCAACTTTATGGTTTAAAGTAGCATACCAAACAGTGTTCTAGGCAGAACAATGGTAGAACAGGCTTAGAAAAATTGCTGACATGATTTTTTTCTTCTTCTAGTCACAAGTGATTGAGAGATGCTTCAAGAAAATCTACCTCACAAATTGCATTCATTTGCCCATGTACTGCATCACTGGAAATCTGAACAGGAACTTGGCGGTCGTTCTTGAAAGTCTCAGGCGAACGGATGGACACCAAGTCAGTTTATTGCATCCAAGGAGTGGGTTGCCATCTGAAGTATTGATTCAACAGTCCAATCTATCATTGCTGAATGTCTTAATAAAGTTAGCAAAGGATTCAAAATATCCCTTGTAGTTTCTTCTGAGTTCTTCAAAAAATGGTTGCTTGATCTCTTTCCTGCTGAAGTAAAGTGGCTTCTATAACCTGTTTCTGGAAATATTAATGGAATGCAATCATGTCTACCCAGGAAGAAAGGCAGATCAATACGGAATATGCTGTATCCTTACTGGAGCAGTTAAAGTTGTTCTATGAACAGCAGTTGCTAACTGACATTGTTTTAATTGTTGAGGGCACTGAATTCCCATGCCATAAGATGGTTCTTGCTACATGCAGCTCTTACTTCAGGTATGTGATTAAAGTAGTGTTATTTCTTCCATTAAAATGTATTCTGTTCATCTCTTATGTCTAAGACTACAGTATATAATATAATTTTAAAATGGTTCTACTGGGTAATTTGAAGCGAATGGAGTTGTGGATGTGGAATAGCTAAACGGGGATGTACAGCTACTTTGATGGCTTCACAAAGTGTGGAATATCTATTGTAAGAGTGATGTTTGGGTACCAAACATGACATTTGCGTTATGGAGGGAAGCTTGGTTAATGAAAACAAGGTCTGAAATGTCTCCAGCTCAATTTCACAGAAGGAGAAGGAGGTTTTTCTTTTTACAGATTTGAGGTTTGCAAAGTTTTTTCTTTTTGAGCGGGGGGAAGTGAGACAACTGTCCCTCTTGCCCTAGAGTTGAGTGTGAACAGATCTAAAGTGTGTGTGCGTGTGCACATGCCTGCAAAATCCCATTGCTCTGTTGTGTGTTAGGAAATAAGGAGGCATGGAAATAGAATACTCACATGACATAAGAGCATGATTCCACTATTCCATGATTCCACTATTCCATGGCAGGTTAGGGAGAAGAGTGCAGTCTACTTACAGGAGTAGCCAGTGGGGCCCTCCAGCTGTCGTGGACTGCAACTTCCATCAATCATTGTTTACAATTTGCCATGTGTATGTAGTCCATAATTTACAGAAAGCATCGCACACTGGCTACCACTAATCTAGAAGACTTAGGCAAGCTCGAGTGCAAATTGACCATGGGGAATATGCCCAGAGTTCTGGCTCAATATCTGCTGTGATGTTTATTGTACAAGAGCAAAATAACTTGTGCAACTAATATCTTTATAAATAAAAATATCTTACACATATTGTAGAAGATGTTGGGACATGCTGCATTTTCCATGTGCTTTGTTCCATTGTGTATTTGAAACTTCCGGTATGGTTGATATCTCAGTGAGTATTAATGAAATGAAATAAAAGCACAGTATCAGTGGCTCCTCTTGGCTTTCAGTTGTGCTATGTGTACCAAGACATACTGGCAATTCCAGACCTTTTGAAAACTTGAAACTTGTCCCAAAACGAAATGATTTTCACACCAGTAACATGGAAGTACTCAAGGAATACTAACATCAAACTAATTTAAATTTTATGCCTGTGTGTCTCTGGTGACTGCATGAAAGATGAAGTTAAAATTACTAGAAAGTTGCAGATGAGTGTGAAATACTCAAATGAAACTAGTTTTAACTACAGGAATCTGCAATTTTGTGTATGTACGACTAAGTGTTCTGGTGCTTACTACAAGCCATTGACTGATGTCAGAATGTGTTTGACCCAAAAAAGATTTTGACCATTGACAGTTGTTCTAAACAGGAGATTTCGCAAGTAATAACTGTTTTTATACTTTAAAGAAGGGCAGAATGGTTGGATTTCAGTCAGCATTGCTCTTATGGGAGAGATTACATACCATATTTTTCCATGTATAAGACAACCCCTATTTTTTTGAACCCAAAATGAAGAAATCTGAGCCTGTGTTGCCAGAGCCTAGACCACCTGAGCCCGGGTCGCCCCCACCAGAGCCTGACCCCAAGCCCAGACTGCCTGCACCAGAGCCCAGACACAAACTTGAGCCCAGGCTGCCCACACCAGAGTCCAAACCCCTGTGTATACAGCCCTGCGTATAAGATGACCACCAATTTTTGACTACTTTTTTAAAAGCAAATTTAGCTAAACATAGTCTTATACACTGAAAAAGATGGTATATGTGCTTAATGTAACCTAAACACAGAGGAAGTTCATATACAGCATTTATTAATATGTTTTCTAAACTGATTTGTACCTCAATAAGATCAGGGAGTCCACTTGCACACAAACTGGACAGTAGCTTATCCATGAAACTGGATGTAAATAGTGTGAAATCCCAATCCTTGGAATGCAGCCTTTGTGAACCATTTAATAGTTTTGAATGCTCTTATATGTACTGAATTTTATCCAGCTCCAGGCTTCAAAGAGTTGGAGAAAGTAAGATAGAAGCTAGAAGTTAATGTATTTTGTTTTATCTTTCAGGGCTATGTTTATGAGTGGGTTGAGTGAAAGCAAGCAAACGCATGTCCATCTAAGGAATGTGGATGCAGCCACTTTGCAAATCATAATAATTTACGCATACACGGGTAATTTGGCAATAAGTGACACTACAGTCGAACAGCTTTATGAAACGGCTTGCTTCTTACAGGTAGGAATGTTATATGCTAACTTTTCTAAGACACTTTAAAAAAGGTATCTTTCTGAATATTTAACTTTTTATTTTCTTTTACATTTAACAGAAACTGTCATGGAATTATTTGCATTTTCTGCCCTAATGGTGCTACTAGAAACTAATTACAATATATTTCTATTTGGTTCAAATGAGTTTGCTCTCCATTACATACTTCTAGAATTA
Source organism: Podarcis pityusensis (assembly GCF_964106645.2). Classification (NCBI taxonomy): domain Eukaryota; kingdom Metazoa; phylum Chordata; class Lepidosauria; order Squamata; family Lacertidae; genus Podarcis; species Podarcis pityusensis. The sequence goes on along the minus strand of NC_138037.1, from coordinate 52,490,557 downwards.
AGATGTAAAATTGATGTATTGATATAGGGCAAGGATAGCTAACCCTCAATTTGAATTTGCAGTATAATTAATTTTATATATTTAATTTGTTAACCTCTTTACAACCAAAATGCAATATATAACAGACCAATTAAAAATAATGATACACATTAAAGTGTTTAGCCACAGAAGCCATTATAAAACACAAATATCCCTCCCACTAATGGCCAGATACATACCTAAGTACACTAACTTAAGGCCCACATGCCTGGGATAATAAAATAATGTCATAGCACGTCACAGAAGAGATATTGGTGAACTTCCCTAGGGAGAGCATTGTACAACTGAAGCACTAGTGCACAAAAGGTTTGATGCCACCCTCCAAACATCTCTTGTAGGAGGCACACAGGGGGAAAAATTTATATGATAATTTCAAGAGTCTGGGGAAGCTTATAAGGGGAGTGATAATCTAGAGGTACTTGAATACATTGCAACATTCTAGGATAAGGGGCAGTAGTGCAGTAAAAGGAAGTGGAACCTCCCAGATTTGCATCTGTTGCCTTGTTAGGGACATCATTACTGAAATTCTTTGGAGACTGATGTTTACAGCTAACAGTAGAAAGACTGTATTAGCCAGTGAACTAGCAGAAGGTTTGATTCAGCTTTTTCTGTTCATTGCCATCCCTGCAGAAATTGGAGCTGTCTGATATCTAGTGAGGTGGGAAAGCAGGGATTTTTTTTTTGTTTTGAGGTATGTAACAATTTGAGCAGCAATAGGGAAAACCTCTCTCCCTATTATCTACAGAGATAAATAGGGAAGACCCCTGATCACTGAAAGATGGTCAGTTTCTTCAGTAACCAATAGACTTTGGCCTTTGCAGATGAACTGAGGCACTTTTCCCCTTCCTTTCCTTTTTGTGAACAATGGTATGTTGTAGCCAGTATGTTTAGGCACATTCTGTAAATGATCCCTTCACCTTTGTTCAGTAGAAGTTGTTTATTCATTTCATTTCATTTCTATACTGCTTAAAATATAAGAAAAAATCTCAAATCAGTTTTCAACCTACATTAAAACATCAAATAAAGTATTACTCTATAAAGCATTACAAAAGAAGCTCAAATGCAAAATATACAGTCAAAGCAATGTAATTAACAGGAAACTAAAATATTTTCTTAAAGATTTCAAAATAAGACATTACGAAGGAAGGTGAAGTATAGAATACACATTTAAAACACCATAAATGGCAAGAGAATAAAATATTATCTTAAACATAGAATAAGTTAAGGAGAGGTTGCTTTTATAGAAATGTAGGGAAATTTGTTTCTTTTCCTTATTCTTTTTCTTTTCTGTTGACCTTAAATATGAAGTTAATGTAAGCATTGCATTGTTTTTTATTGCAGGTAGAAGATGTGTTACAGCGTTGCAGAGAATACTTAATTAAAAAAATAAATGCAGAGAACTGTGTGCGGCTGTTGAGCTTCGCTGATCTTTTCAGCTGTGAGGAGTTAAAACAGAGTGCTAAAAGAATGGTAGAACACAAGTTCACAGCTGTATGCCACCAGGAGGCTTTCATGCAGCTCTCACACGATCTGTTGATAGATATTTTGAGTAGTGACAACTTAAATGTGGAAAAGGAGGAAACCGTTCGTGAAGCTGCTATGTTATGGCTGGAATACAACACAGAATCTCGATCACAGTATTTGTCATCTGTTCTTAGCCAAATAAGAATTGATGCACTTTCTGAAGTTACACAAAGAGCTTGGTTTCAAGGCTTACCGCCGAATGATAAATCGGTAGTGGTTCAAGGATTATATAAATCTATGCCGAAGTTTTTTAAACCAAGACTTGGAATGACTAAAGAGGAAATGATGATCTTCATTGAAGCTGCTTCTGAAAACCCTGGTGGTCTTTACTCTTCAGTTTGCTACAGCCCACAGGCTGAAAAAGTTTACAAGCTCTGCAGCCCTCCTGCTGACTTGCATAAGGTTGGGACGCTTGTAACTCCTGATAATGATATTTATATAGCAGGGGGGCAGATCCCATTGAAAAATGCAAAAACTAACCACAGTAAAACGAGCAGACTTCAGGTTGCCTTCCGAACTGTGAATTGCTTTTACTGGTTTGATGCCCAACAAAACACTTGGTTTCCAAAGAGTCCAATGCTGTTTGTTCGTATAAAGCCATCCCTAGTTTGCTGTGAAGGCCACATCTATGCAATTGGAGGAGACAGTGTAGGTGGAGAGCTCAACAGGAGAACTGTTGAAAGGTATGATACTGAGAGAGATGAATGGACAATGGTAAGCCCACTGCCCTGTGCGTGGCAATGGAGTACAGCTGTTGCTGTTCATAACTGCATTTATGTAATGGCACACAACCTGATGTACTGTTACTTCCCCAGGTCAGATGCTTGGGTTGAAATGGCTATGAGACAAACTAGTAGATGCTTTGCTTCGGCTGCTGCTTTTGGGGATAAAATATTTTATATCGGAGGCTTGCACGTTGGCAGCAACTCTGGTATAAGACTCCCTACTAGCACTGTAGATGGGTCTTCCGTTACTGTGGAAGTTTATGATGTGAATAAAAATGAATGGCGAATGGCAGCCAACATCCCTGCCAAACGATATTCTGACCCCTGTGTCAGAGCTGTTGTAATTTCCAACTCCTTATGTGTCTTCATACGAGAAACCCACATGAATGAGAGAGCAAAGTATGCCACCTACCAGTATGATATGGAACTTGACCGGTGGTTCTTGCGCCAGCATATATCTGAACGGGTGCTCTGGGATTTGGGGAAAGACTTTCGGTGCACTGTGGGAAAGCTATATCCATCTTGCCTTGAAGAATCCCCATGGAAGCCTCCACCGTATCTCTTTTCACCAGATGGAGCTGATGAGTTTGAGATTGATGGAGAGATGCTGACACTGCCACCTGTATAGCTCCCAAAATTAAGAGACTGCATGCCTATAACTGGTTATCATGAAAACTCTTTGAGAGAACAGGGCTGGAATATGAAACAATAAGCTGTCTTGTATGTATGCCCTATTTAACATTTTGTGGCCATTGAGTGTAAATCGGTGGAATTTATAAGCAGATATGCTTCCATAATCTGAAACAATCCCTCTGGTAGCTGATGGGATCTGTATGTATATTGCAAGCTTAAAGCATCTGCTTATTGTCTAAATTTTTAGTCTTGTGAAGACTTTTAGTTCAGGAAACTTTCACAAAAGCAGCTTCTATTTCTAGGATGGTATGTTAATTGCTCAAAGTATCTTCCAGTTATATTTGAGTGAGTTCTGGAAATCTTTGTATGTGCTAGTTATTATAGATTGTGTGGCCTAATGGAATGTGCTACACCTATTACACAACAGCCGTGTTGGTATAATAATGCCATGTAAAGAGAGAAACAAATCCCATGGATCTACCTGTGGTAGGAAGGGTAGATCTTCCAATTTACGGTGACATGCAGGGCAAAATGACTGCAGGCTCAGTCAAGCTGTATTATTATTATTATTTTATTATTATTAGGTGCATGTATTTTCACTAACTTATACCTGTCTATTTAGAATACAGGTCTTCCGAGCAGCTGGTAGTTTGCCAGGTGTGAACTTACGTTGCTGGGCTTGCAGTAAGAATTGCCAGCCCTACCTAGTGCGGGTCTGTGTGGAGCTTTTGCTCAGTAAACAGTTCCACATTCTGTATTTCAGAAACAATGGCTCATGCATATTACTTCCTGCTGCTTATGTCCCCCTGCCCCAATGTTAACCAAGATATAGTGTGGATTAACCAGGTTTTTATTTTTGTTAATTTAATAACAAGCATTACTGTAGTGTGACTGTGTATAGATATCCCTTAGTTGTCTCTCTTTTGTTTTTTTGGGGGGGGGAACAATTTTTTTTTTTCAGGAATACTCTGTGCAGGAGAGCAGTTCAGTAGTGCTGCTCTGGCATTAATCCCAGGAACCACTAGCAGTAGCGGAGCGCCGCCAATCTTACATGAGCACAGGTGCTTCATGATGGATCATACTAGCATGTTCAGCTGCATCATGTTCTGGCACTGTATTTTGAATGATATTAATTTATTAAAAAAAAAACCTGAGTCAAAGACTTGTTTCCCGCGTTTTCTGCAAGACAGTATCTTCCCTCAAACTGTTATGTCAAAAAAAAAAAAAAAAACCCTCAAACTCTTGATGTCAAAAAATATTCTGGTACTGGGTGGCTCAGTAAATTAGGCGCAACAGGAAGTGCAAGTGCCTCATGTTCCAAAATATTCCAGAGAGGTAAGTTACAGTATACAAGTTTGTTTTCCTCTGAGGGCCACAAGGTGTAGAGGGGGCAGATGATGCTGTACAGTGCACTCACTACACTTTGGAATCATAGGCAAGGTGCTGAAAATTGTATTTAAAATGCATGCTTTCTGATAGCTGGTTCACACGTCATGCTAAGCCAAACAGTGGCTACATGTGAGTGTGCGGTCTTCCAGGGAGATGGTGCCTGGCTCACTCACTCACTCATTGCATTGCTGCTGTGCCGTTCTGAGACCAAGAACAAACCTTGGTTTAACTCCAGATGTAACCATGAACTGTAACCAAGATTTGTTCTTGATTACCTTTTGTCCACGACAAACCAACCACAAGCCCAGGTTTGGATAGCATGCTAAGACAAACCATAGCTTGGCTGAACATGGCACAAAACAGCTGGTGAGGAGTGAAGTGGCCACAATCATCTCCCTAAGCTTTGTTTTGGCTTAGCATGATGTGTGAACCAGGCCACTGTTAAAGCTTGCATAGTTCTTCTCAGTAGCTGAAAGATTCTTGTCCAGCACTTTTCTGCCAATTGTTTTTGGTAAAAAAACTGAACCTATTAAAAAAAAAAATCCCACCTCCAACTTGTTAAAATAAGGTTGGCTTTGCTTCTAAACTTAAGTTGAATAGTCATACCTTGGATCCCAAACGCCTTGCAAGTCGGAACATTGTGGCTTCCGAATGCCGCAAACCTGGAAGTGAGTGTTCTGGTTTGCAAACGTTCTTTGGAACCTAAACGTTCCACTGGCTGCAGGAGCTGCAGTCAATCGGAAGCCACGCCTTGGTTTCTGAACGTTTTGGAAGTCGAACGGACTTCCGAAATGGATTCCTCTTGACTTCTGAGGTACCACTGTAAATCTGTCCTTCTAACAGAACAGGAGGAAAGATTATTCAGGAATTTGTAACTAATACTAACTAGCCAATAGGTTTCTTGGAAGAAAACAGTATAGGAAAGAAATACTGGAGGAAATTATTATCACATTGATTGCAAGTTCGTGAAGATAAACAAGTAACTGGTTTGTATTTTTTATGAAGATGGTTTTGTTCCTGTAATATCAGTGCACCTAACCTGTGGTCTAGAATGGATCAGTTTCTTTGAGATTTTGCTCAGTGTCAGCTGAATGTCTTGGGCAACTTTAACAAGGAGAAGAAAACATTATGGATTCATGTTTGGTATTTAGAATGTCAGCTGTAATTTTGACTGCAGCAGGTGAAAATCAGGGCCATATAATTAAAAGCTACTGCTGATTTGCATGAGGCACATAATTTTAGCACACTCTTGAAAACAAACTGGTATGAGAAAGTCATGAGTGAAGAGAGTTAAAACATGAATTCCCATTTTTAAACTACCAAAATTAGTCTGATATAGCTGGCAGTGGGGAGGGCCTGTTCACACTTGTTAGTGTTTCTTGCCTCTATTTCTCTTCCCCTGTCTAGGTTGTGAGAGAGAGCAGGTCTCAAGCTTTTGCAGTTCAAACTGCAAGTAAACCCTTGTGCCAAACAAGTTACATTCAAGCAAAACAAGAACAATCTTTATTTTCCTTAGAACAAAATATACAGCAGAAGCATTAATAGTCTTTTGAACATGGTAACCTATTTTTTACACATTGATGATGAATGAAATACCTAATATTTACCAACCCTCCTCTTCCAACAGGCTGGTAGCAGTAAAAACCATATGGAAATAAACTTAGGTTTCATTTCACTTAAACCATGATTAGATAACTGATTTCAGGTTTATGTCTCAAAACCAGCCTTGAATGATTGATATTAATTTGTTAAGTGGTATAGAAACTGGAATAGAGGTATTTCTAGTCTATTTCATACTGTAATATGATACACATTTCCAAATACTTGTAACATTTAAAAAAATATAAAAATCAGTTTCTCTACTGTGCATGATGCAAATATATACGTTTGTAATAGGGAGCACCAGCACATAAAACAGCCTTACAAAATACCAAGTTAGCGGCCTGATTCTAAACACTTGTGTGGGACAAAATGTTCAAACACCAGCATAATACTCTTTCAGCAGCCATAAAGCACTGTACTATGCAGTATGTTGGCACCAGTCAAGGTGTTGCATCCTGAACATTTACTTGCTTGTGGAGCAAGTATTAAGATCATACTGTTAGATATAACTCGGGGTGGAGGTGTTCCTTTGGGCTGGGCAATGCTTTTACATTTGGAAGGGTATTTTTTAAATTTTACTTTAACATCCTCTTGCCATTTTCTATAGAACAGCACATGCATTATTTGAATTTGAAGCACTTCATGTTCTTAATTTGGCTTTAGGTCACATCAACCTCATGTGCCCTATTACGGGCAGAATTTGCCTGCGGTACTAACCAGCCCTTAAAGAACGTAACTGAAAATAGGGGTAGCCACTGAGTGTGCCCTAGATGATACTGAGCTCATAACCATTCCTACTAGCCATGCTGGCTGATACTGTGTGAATCCAACATCTGGAGGGTACCACATTGACTACCTCTGCATTACAGGAACAGCAAGGCTTAAGTCACTAGAATTGTCACTACAATACTAGAGTAAATGACAGTGTTTGCATTTTAGCTGGTGCTTTCTTGATGTGAAGTGCTTCAAGCAAGAGTGCTTCAATGCGCTACATGTGATGTTTCAATAATACAAGCAGCACTGCTTTTTACGTTTTCCAGAATAAATTAAACTCAAACCTCAAAACTGAAATCAGTGGCTAGAAAACAAATGCTATTCATATTAAATTTGAATTATTTTCCCTTACAGACCTCCATCTAATCTAGTCTTTCAATACCCTTTTGCAAAGATATGTATGTGACCCCACACATTTGTAATACACTATGTGCTTATGCCGGTTTTTTTCAGTGTATATTACGACTACCTGCTGAATCCAGATTATGTGATTGTAACTACTGCAGTACACACAGTAATCATTTTCAATAGGTTTTACAGTTTATTCCTGCATTTGACTTGTACAATTAACTACTGCCAAATTTTTCCCTGTAGCAAAATTATAATTATAAATTGGTCACTCCAAGATGATGGCTACTATAAACACTTATACAGCGTATTGTCATGTACTACAAGCGCTCGCCAAAGAAGAGAAGACATTTTAAAAGAATCACCAGCTTTTCATACCATCTTGTCCCTAAGGATTTTGCTGATCCCTCGTTATGGTGCCTGTGGATTAATTGGCAAAAGGTGTTAGTCAGATGCCTCCTAATTTGTGCTCCCTTTAGGGAAGGATGAAAACCAACAAGTGGATGTAACAATTCCAACCAAGGAACTCCCAAGAAAAAAAAGTCTGTTTACAAGCTGTGTCAGCTTGCCTGCAGTGTAATGACTGTCATGGCATGCCTAGTTCTATAGTTTCAATAAAAGGGTAACATCTCCAAGCCACAGCATCCTTGTAAAATGTTTTCTTTAGGAGCACAGTCAACTTCTGTGGTTAGAAAACTATAACTCTAATTTATGGGCTCATTCATTCGAGCAAAGTAGTGTAGAAGAAAACATATAAGGGTTTTTTATGCTGGCTATATTATTTCAGATATCTGAGTAAGCTTGAAAGCATATGATGTGTCTTGCAAACAGTACTATATACATGGATTATAGCAGGGCACCTGCCACTTCATAACAACCTCCCTTGTACAGCACCTATGAAAAATACACAGGTGTGTGAAAATTACACCTGTGTACTGGTTGCAGTCCACAATTGGTCATTAATTTTCATAATGTGTATGTGGAACAGGTGTGAAAACAGCTGCACACAGTGGTATACATGCTTCTCTCTTGGGAAGTTAATCTACAGGAAAGTTGGGTGAAATAACCCAAACTGCTTATATGAAAATCTTTCTCGAAGTGCAACCATAGCCATCTCTGAAAACTGGGTTTTTTGAGATGTGGCCAGAATACAGGAATTCTGGTTGGGGTATGCTGTGACAACTTTGGTGCAGAATGTTACATCATTAATAAATATTCCGTCCCCTAAAAAGGATATGAAGTAAAGCAGTCCAGCTATAGTACACCTGAATTAACACTTTATACGCCAGATCCATTTAAATCATTGCAGTTTGGAAAAGAAAACCAAGAAGGAAAGGGGAGGAGACTTGAATTGGCAGTTGTAAGCAAAAATATGAACTAAGGGAAGCCCTGGAATTCTTTGTTTTGGTAAATCATTCATATTGTAATGTCCTACACTAAGATGATTTACTTAAAGTCCAAGGCAATCTCACGGCTTCCTATATTGCAATCCATAAAACTGTCGCTGGCAGAAAGCCAAGTAGTATCTCGTTACAGTCATTTCTCAAATGTCTGCTAACCTACACATTAAATTAGAAAACCCTAAAAGCAGCTAGGAAAGGGGAAAAGCACTTCTGACTCTTGCATTTGGAGTCTTAACTGTGCCAGAGAGGTAGGTATTTGGTTATAGGTATTCACTAGTGAAAGTTTTCGAACAGCCACTGTTGGATGCAACACAAGCAAATGGGAACATGAAAGATGAAAGCTAAATTCACACACACAACTTGAAAACGAGGAAATTGCAGTTACTGAGCAAGAGCTGCAAGAGTTGTTTTTCTGCTAAGAGGTATCTTGGGTGTTAATTCCAAAGAGGTAACAAAAATATGGTAAACCTGTGTATTTTAGTCAGTATTAGAACTATCTTCCATTTTATCCATGACCTTTAAAAACAAACTTCTTAAAAACCCAAGTGCTAGCAGCTAGAATTCTGAAAGTTGAAATGAGCTGGTGCAAAACTGCCAACACGTCATTTAGGCGTTTTAAGTGTTAAACTGGGTGTGAACGTCTCATTTAAACTGTATTTGTTTCACTTCGTTCCACCCACAGGTGCAAAAGGTTGCAACATTAGGCTGCAATCCTTTGCACAAGTTGGTTCCACTGAAATGAAAAGATCTTACTTCTGCATTTGGTATGGGAGGGTGGAAGTGAGAGGTCAGCTTTCTGTTCCAAACCTAGACAGCCCCGCTCTTTCTTTTTTTCAAGAAAAAGTCTAGACAGCTGGAGTTAATACAACAAAATTTACATAAATCATTATCAACATCCAAAGAACAGCACACACTGAAAAATAAAGCCCGTCTTACAACAAGGCTTGTATGCTACTGTTGTTACAAAGGCTCAGATTTTTTAAAAGAGGCATTAATGCAAACTGCAATGACATCCTGCGATGCAGCTTTAAAGGCCATTCCTTCCATCCTCATGCTGCTTGAATTCATGGGTGTGTTTTTTAAAGCAAAACCACTGGTCTCTTTCTCAAAATGAATGTAAGGGCTTGGTCCGGTGCATAACAGTTACTCCCCAAGGCTTTGTGTTGACTGGGTGAAAGTAGAAAGCCACGAGGACATGGCTGATTTTGCACTCGTGAGAGCTCCTCCAACTGACTGACCTGGATTTTATAGTAAAAAGAGGGGAAGGTTAGGCAAAGGTAAGGCTAAGATGAGAGCAATTAATAGCACGATGCTTACTTAGAAGTAATTCCCATTAAGTTTAATAGGACTTGAAAAGTATATATGGGATTGTAGTGCAAGGCCACTTGCATCTATGTGTAAATAGATTTCTCAAACAGACAGCCTCTTATTTTGGCATTCTAAACAACATTTTTAAAGCTGGTTCAGACTGGCGAAGCTTGGGATGAACACTCCATAGGTCTGTGTAAGTATGCAACACTCATAGCTATCTCTGGAATTGGTGGTTTGGGGAAAATGGGCTGAGGAGTATGCAAGGCTGAGGGGCTCGCCTCATTTCAGTAGTAAACTTGATGGCTGAGATGAGAGGCATGTGGAATCTTACAGCTTTCAAATTCCAAAAATGAGGGGTGCTAAAAAGATGTAACATGACTTGGGAATCCCAAATATATTTTGTTTAAGTTAATATAATTTCGTTCTGCTTGGTAAGTTAGGTGTGTGCCAAAATGGTATAGAAATCATGGAAAATGATTGCCAAGTACTTGCATTTATATTATATACAGTGGTACCTCGGGTTACATATGCTTCAGGTTACAGACTCTGCTAACCCAGAAATAGTGCTTCAGGTTAAGAACTTTGCTTCAGGATGAGAACAGAAATCATGCTCCGGCGGCACGGCAGCAGCCTAAAGTGGTGCTTCAGGTTAAGAACAGTTTCAGATTAAGAACGGACCTCCGGAACTAATTAAGTACTTAACCCGAGGTACCACTGTATTACTTCTTATTATTTAGCATTACCTGACATTTTCAGAAGGTAAAATTAAAATTATTTGGTTTATGTAGTTTTTACCAAGCTAGATGTTGTCCAATCACAAAAATTGTAAGATTTGAATTCCTCACACCCAAAAGCATATTTTTAAGACCCCTTACTGAAGAAATATGCGATAAAGTTTCACCTCCCCAAAAGACACGTCCTACAAGTGTTGTGCATGAAGTTTCCTGTTTCACTTCTCCATACGTAGTGCTTCAGCTAGTTTCCAGCTATCCCTTCATTTACGGAAGGTAGCAACATTTGCGTGCTGTTGGTAGAGATATATACCACCAACAAGATTCTTGAAACAGGCTGTGGAAGTTAAGGTTTCTGTTTGTAGCATATAAGTGTCACAGCGCATACTGATTTCCAGTTATGAAGCATCTTACCTACGGCTCTTCCTGTCTGTACAACATTCCGGCTCGTTGTAACCATGGCATTTCCAATCTTCTTGCCCCGTTCACTATTCTGTACAGAGCTAAACGAGAGGAAAATGTCATAGCATCATACAACTGACTTTCACTGTTTCCAAGCATGTAAACTGATCATGAAACTAAACAAAGGAGTTGGCAATAAAGAAAGAAAAAGTACCTAGTAGGCAGATACTTTTATCAGGCCAAGGTACTAGATTTAAATGGCAGGTATTAAGCCCTGTGGTCACTAACTCTCAAACAATAATAAAGGTTCTTTATAATATTGTAAGCATGGATGTAGATCTAGTTTGCACATACTGTTAAACCATACTTGTAAAACTCAACTCAGCTACCAAAAAGGGCACTTTAAAAATGGAAAGAATTAGGAACCATAGAAATATAGAAAGCAATGATAAAACTACTATATTTAAAGCAAAAGTTTTATGAATTTGGAGGGAAGAGACCTAAACTAGCAAACGGGGGGTGGGGGGGTGGAATAAAACAACTTTAACAGGAACAAAGACCAAAACGGGGGAAATTATTTTCTACTATAATTTTGTGAAGATTTAAGGAGTTTTCCTCATCTCTATACTCTTCTAAGTCCACTCCACTCAGAAGAGATACAAAAATTTCTGGACACAATAACAACACCAACTTTGGGGAATGCAGAGGCAAAACTTATGGAAGAGCTGATTATAGAAGAAGAGATTAAATTTTTTTTTTTAAAGGTAGGCAAACCCCAGGCCCAGATAGGTTCTCCGCTGTGTTTTATAAAGCATTTAAATCTGATGGTTACACATATGACCAAACTATATACTGATGTTCTAACTGGGACCTATCACCACCAATCTGGAAACACAGAATTATTTCTACAGCAGAATGGTCAACAGAATGTAAAAATAAAAAAAATAAAAAAAAATTGGAAAATGCATTCATCTGGATCTGGTTGGTTTGTCCTGGGCCATAAGATTACAGACCCAATTAAAATAAATGTAATTTATTATGGTCAACAAACTATTCCATCAACTGCTGCTTTGCGCAGAACACAAAATCTGTACTGTGTTCGCACAAATGTGGCACAGGCAGGCATGGGGGATGAGTGAAGTGGGGACTTTGGAGCAATGTGCAGCAGCACGCTGCTTGTTCACGTTATTTTAAAACCATGGTTTAGTGTTATGTGTAAACTGGGCCACAGAGTCAATCTGACAATTACTGTGAACATTTCAACAGTCATCGCCTGCCAGAATACCAAACCCCAGTTTAACATGAAACTATGCTCGCCAATTTACAAAAATCCTAGCCTTCAAAAGCATATTCAGTTATAGTACTTACTGTGACAATCTTAATTTCACATCTGAAACCGAGTATTGGCCTTGGAATGGGTGACTGAAAAGGGTTTTGTAAGGAGGTGGAAGAAAAGAGAAGAGAAAAACAGAACACAAATTTAAAATGTTTTGTGTGTTGTAACAATAAAAACAGAAAACATAAGCCATTCCTTTCTAACTAGACTGAAAACATTAACATTTCTTAACTCCTGGTCTGATCAGTTTGCACTGGGGAGAGGGGGAGATCTCAGAGGCCCCCATGACTGTACAGTGGACAAAACATTTGGCACTGATCCATCTCTGAATTTCTTCCCTGGGTTACAATCTGCTGCTCCTCTGAAATGCCTTCCATTTTAAAGTGGCTGTTCAGTTACACCACAGTCACTTCCAATGTCTTCCAGTCTTCTCTCCTACTTCTGACTCTTTGGGACAGTGGCCACAATCAGTACTTGTTGGTGTGACAGTGCAGCGATATGGAAGAAATTAAATTCTTGGCTAAAAGCCTCTGGAGTTCAGTTGGAATTACATTCAGATAAAATGGTCAAAGCAAGATCAAGAGCACAGATACATCCTGCTGTTAGGGGCTTGGAAGCACTAATTGCTTGAATTGTGTTGTGTTCTGATCTGCAGAAACAGGACAAATTTTGGCCACCTTACACCAGGCAAGCAGGCAGAGAGTACCATGTTTTTGTTTACCTAAAGAACAGCGTTCAAGGCAAGCTAAATGCAGAACATGCAACATCTGAAGCACAAGCAAGGAGAAAGATATGTGGGGAAAGTGAGTTCCAGAACTAGAAGTTTGTAATTTTGAAGCCTGGTACTACTAGCAAACGGAGAATTCTTGCTTGTGCTTCCTGGAAATTAAATGGCAGACCTAGGAAGTCACAGATGCTCAAGCACTCCTCTCTCTACTTCTTCCATGCAAACATTAAAGCTAAAATTTCTTACCTGGGATTTACCTCTGCGAGAGCTGGGTGTTTATTGCTGTTCCACACTCTGTAATTGTGTGTATTCTTCCAAGCCGCTACAAAAGTTGTTCCAAAGTCTGATAATATTTTTTCACTGTCTGATGAATAAAATAGGTAAGAGAAACTTAAGCAGTTTCAGTACTTCGCATGATATCCGTTTGCATGCAAAGAAGCAAGCACATTTTAATTTTTTTTAAGGCAGTGTGCACCTTCTGCACAGTAATACTGTCAATGCAACACAGCAACAAATAGAAAGGGGATGGTGCTGGCTTACAGACTGGATTTCCACATGTTTGAAAGCCCAAAAATCTAATTTTCCCCCTTGATGTGCTGTGTATCACTGTAAATACAGGTGTGGAAGGGCTGGTGTCATCCCTGATTACGTCTATGACAGTGATGGCCAAATTTGGCCCTCCAGCTGTTTTGGGACTACAATTCCCATCATCCCTGACCACTAGGCCTGCTAGCTAGGGATGATGGGAGTTGTAGTCCCAAAACAGCAGGAGGGCCAAGTTTGGCCATCCCTGGTCTATGACATACCAAGTCACTGAAAGACAGCTCCTCCACAGCTGTTTTTCAATGGCATGGTGTCAGCAGACAGACGAAAGACTCCACCCTCATATATAAACATGCACTTGGGCTAGCATTCAAGAACAGGAGTGTGGACTTGGGACCAGATGGCAAACAGGCAAATCTATCCTTCCCCACTCAGTGCGGAGTGGCAGCTGCAACTGCCAGGAAGCAAATAAACAACTGGAAATAAAAGGTTTAATTAGTGAAATTAATTAAAACTAAGCAGATTATGCAATTAAGATATAAAAAACAGCTTGAAAAGAGACAGAATTTTAAGAAGGAACTAATCTGGATTTTAACTGGATTTGGAGAGGTGGGACCATTTCTTCCCATGCATCTGATATAAAACACTCCAAATCATCACACAGTCCTTTAGACAGAGCCAAGCGCTTTGATAGTAAAACCTGGATCTGCGTTACTGTGTGCTAGCATGTAGCATCAGATCAGATTAAGAGGCAGATTTAGGGCCGTGCAACCGGCTTGGTTGCACTGAGGAGCCCCAGGGGCGCTGCAACTATGATGTAGAATGGAAGGAGAGAGGAGAGGGGGCAGCAAATTCTGGCATTGCACAGGGTGCTGCTAATATCTGAGACCCCAAGACCCGCCACTGAGATTAGGCGGCAGCAAGTCTCATGGACAAGACTCTCTCTCGGGCCTCAGACAACCACTGCATGGGCCTGTGAGAAGCAATCCCTTTTTTTAATACAGCATCAGAGCTTCCATACGGTTACTAACTAGGTCAGACCCAGATCCCTATATTTCTTTGTCCTTTCCTTTTACTCTTCCTAGTTACAGCTGCTAAGTATAATCTTAGAGGATTTTTTAAAAAATAAAAAAATGGAAGCAATGGCTTTACCTGGCTGCAGAGTAGCAGCAAGCAGCGCATGGAGATATGAGCCAAACTGGGCTCGGATCCACTCATCTCCTCCTTCCCAGCCAGTGCCGTCTAGGAAGACGTCATCCCGGTTCTCAGTTACATGCTTTACCAGGAAGTCTGCAAATCTCAAGTCAGCTGTTGTGGGATTCAGAACCTTCCTGAGCTCTGGATCATGGACTTGAACCAGAGCTTCCTCAATCTGTTGAGAAAAACCCAACATGAAACAGCAGTGCAGAGGAAAAACTAAACAACCTGAGCTGAGCTCTTAAGAGGAGCTACTCACATCTGTTGAACCACAAGCCACAACTGATGTGCAGTGCTGCAGCGTTTGGGGATGAAACTCAGTCTGACTGCAGAGTTGCAGGTGGCAACAGAGGAGTTTGGATTTGATATCCCACTTTATCACTACCCTAAGGAGTCTCAAAGCGGCTAACAATCTCCTTTCCCTTCCTCCCCCACAACAAACTCTGTGAGGTGAGTGGGCCTGAGAGACTTTAGAGAAGTGTGAGTAGCCCAAGGTCACCCAGCAGCTGCATGTGGAGGAGTGGAGACGCGAACCCGGTTCCCCAGATTACGAGTCCACTACTCTTATAACTAACTCAATCACCGATCAACCATCTTTAGTTCCTACAACAAGCAATCAGCTTCTTTTTCCTTGTGATAAACTGAGGTATAGAACAGACCACAGAGTGAATTTGGGGTATGGGTCCTGTTCTGGGGAGGCAGGGCTGAACAGTCTCTCTCTGGGTCTATTTCAACTCTACAACTGGATTGCTGGAGATAGAAGGGAAGTTCTCCAAGCAATGTTGCCACTCCACGGGGCAGGTCACTATGTGTTTACAAGGAAAATCTGTGGAAGATTGTTTCAAGCAACTACCATGTGGGAGCTGCAGTCTGTAGACTGGACATCAAGGCAGTCTTTTCTGGAACAGTTCTGTATGAGTGGAAAGAACCATTAGTTTTACTCCGGGTATTTGAAGTGTGCCCAAATGCGGTCCTGGAAATTATGTTTAAGATCTGCTTCCCTCCTACCATAAAGAGACGAAATAGGACTTGGGATAGGAAGAATCTTCCTGTTGGGTAGAATATACTCAGTAGTTAAGCAATTGTATTTGTTAGGAAGTATGACCCTTTGCCGGCTTTATCCTTATTTTTATGGGACATTTTACTAAAAAAACCTCCTTTTTTAAAAAAAAAGTTGCAATTCAGTGACCTGCCTATGATATAAAAGAAAATGATTCATACCTCTACAATAGCATCACTTAGATGCTTTTGCTGACGGAAAAGGATGTTGGTGGCTCCTGCAACAAACCCACGAATGGTTATATCAGACAGGAGATGGTGTTGTTGCAGCGCCATGTACGGCAAGCAAAGGTATCCCTGAAACAGAGAAAAGGGAGGAAGGAGATCAATGTGAGACAGAAAAAGGTAGAAGAGCAGGAGCTGATACTTCAAAATGCTGTGATGTTCTAATGAACAAGGAAAAAATAACAAAGATTGTAATTGCAACCTGAACTGTTACTTCCTCATCAGTTAACAATTACACCTCCGTGGAATATTGCTCTGTTGAGTTAAACTGTTACCGTCAATAAATTAGCAGGAAATCGAGGCAGGATACAGATTCAGCAAATTGTATGAACACACCCTGTGCTCAGACACTGCTTTCTCCCAGACATACATGGGAGCAAATATGAATTAAATCTAAAGCAGACAAACTGTGGCTTGAAACCTTTGCTGTGGGTTAAATTGGAAGTGAATATGAAAGGAGAAATGCAACATAGAAATGCAAGGCTTTTTTGTAGTAACGCCAAACCAATGTCTTGTGGTTCCTTGCTTTAAATGCGTCCAGTTGATGGTGCCTGCATTTTATAGTTGTCAGATAAAGGGCAATGAGAACGGATTGATCTGACTGCAAGCCCAATTACTGTGACCTTCGGAGTCTCAGCAAAGAACATAAGGACAGAATGTACTGTGCTGGGAAGTTGTATATGAGTAAGGCATACTGCAAAAAGTTGATCGTTTCATTATTAAATTTTATAGGAAACTGTCACCACTAGAACACTCTTGCTTTGTGACTACTCACTTTTAGAAATACCCCCCCCCCCAAAGTAATATTGCAGTAACACTGTGAGTTTAACATGGAAAATTTTTGGTGGAGGAAGGGGAACTGTTTTTAAATGAGTAACCATGGAAGAATTACAGGAAGTCAAGCTTATGATACAACAGTATCCTATAAAAACTGAGTAAGTAAACTCATTCTAAAAGAAGCTGATATCAGGTTTTCCAGCTAGAGTTTCACAAAATTAAGATTACAGAGCACATGGCTATAGTTTGCGTGTGTCTGCCATCAATTACGCCAGTATTTTCCAGGAAAGTTTACTATTTTTAAGAAGTCTTTGAACAAAACACTTTTATGTAGATTATACCCTAATTTTAACTGATGCTATTGAAAGCATAATAATTTTAACTTATAAATAGAATCAGTAACTCTAGCCCACTTCCAGCTGTTATAAAAACTGTGCTGTTGACTTGAAAGACTAAAGACACATAGAGGGGAAAGGAAACAAACATGAACTGGGGCGCTGCCTAATACAATCTGGGCATGAGAGACAAGAATTCCCATACTATAACATCTGTAATGTTGTTTAGCCCTTCAGACCGCTTCGCATGGTGCCCTTCCAATGTTTCGGTCCAAAGCTCCCATATCACCCTTGACCATTGGCCTTGCTGGCAGGGGCTTAGGAGAGTTGGAGTTCATCTGGAGACCCCCACCTTGGCTACCTCTGGCCTAAGGTATCAACATGCTCCTGACATTATCTTACTTACAGGAGCCACCAGCACTCAAGTTGTTCATGATAGATTTATTTATACAGTACAGTGGCACCTCTGGTTACGTACTTAATTCGTTCCGGAGGTCCGTTCTTAACCTGAAACTGTTCTTAACCTGAGATACCACTTTAGCTAATGGGGCCTCCCACTGCCGCCGTGCGATTTCTGTTCTCATCCTGAAGCAAAGTTCTTAACCCGAGGTAATATTTTTGGGTTAGCAGAGTCTGTAACCTGAAGCGTCTGTAACCTGAAGCGTATGTAACCTGAGGTACCACTGTATCTGTCAGCCATAGTAGTCATCGGGACCCAGATATTCTGTAGGTCTCTTTTAGACAAGCATTTCCCAATCTGTGGGTTGTGACCTGCAAGTGGGTCATGGGCTTTAGGATTCTTGCTTGGATGTCTCAAGTTACAGATATAAAATCGGCAAACATGCAGTTAAAATGCATGAAGCCGATGACTGCTGAAGATCTGAGGTCCACAATTCATGTGACAATAAAACCACTGTTTTACACTACTGGATAGATAATCCCTTAGTAGTGAGAATTTAATGAGTGTTTCATACATGGCAAGTGCTGGAAACGCAGAGCTAGGCTAGGTCCCAGACTCACCAAGTCAGTGCTGCTCTTTTGAGACTCTTCGTATGGAATAGGGACACAGGGCAATATTCAACCAAGTCTTGCTCAGAGTAGACACATTAACTTTACTGAAACTAAGCCATGTGCATTAACTTTGGTGGGCCTATTCTGAGCTGAATAGGAAGCTGCCTTATACCAAGTCCGACCAACAGCTCATCTAGCTCATTATGGTCTCTACACTGACCAGCAATGGCTCTTCTGGGTTTCAGACAGGGGAAATTCCTAGTCTTTCCTGGAGATGTTGGGGACTGAACCTGGGACCTTCTGCATGCAAAGCGGTTCTCCACCAATGACCTATGACCCTGGCCAGATCAGAGAAAGTGTTTATTACTTCCATCCTAGCAGGGCCCTGCCATGAGTGAGTACACCCCAGTTCCTGGTGATGGCACAAAGACTCTGGGGTGTTCTGTCTGTTTTGGTTTTTTGTCCCACTCCCTTTGGGTATTAAGATATCCTTGCAGTTTCCCAAAAGGTTAACACCACTGGCCCTGTCAGCACAGCTGCCCAGCTTGTATTACCAGGACAGGGAGAGCTGGAAGACTTGTGCTGTGCTTTCCCCCCCTGTCACATTATTGTATTTCCCCTCTCCTCTAATTGTGGAGCTTTGATCGGATACCTCATTCACCTCTCTACAACTGTGGCAGATTTAAACTGTGCAAGGTTTGTTATGACTGCATGACATTCACCATCCAAAAAAGGAGACCTTGTAGAAAACGGGTCCTCACCTTTTCAAAAGAGAGGCCACAATGTTTTGTTGACTGATTTACTAAAGCAATTACTTATTTGTTTTTAAAAATATTCACAGTCCACCTTTATGAGTAGCACTTGCTCCAGGACAGCTTACCCAATGAAAGGATAAAAATACAACTTTGAAAGAAGATAAAAAGCAACGTGGAAACTTTCCAGAAGCCAGAACATGCCAGGTTACCTTAGTGAAAACAGCTAACGGCATGCCATACTGGTCCTCTTCCAAACCTGATATAAGGCCAGGAACAAAGACGGCGTGCCCTGTGTTAGGTTGAGGCTGCACAGTAATGGGAATGCTTTCAGAAACTGCAGGTTCCTTTGGAAGGATTTCAGTCTGTGCTGCTACTGCAGTGATTTCACCTTCTCCTTCTTTCAAACTGGGGTCCTCCAGGATGTTAGGATCCAGGGTTTCCCAGTCACTTTCAGATGATTCTGGAGAAGTGCGTGAGGGAGGTTTCAAATGCTGCCCATTGTCCCTGGAGACGTGTGCTCCGTTGAGATTGTCCTCGGTCTGAAATAAAGGTACATCTACTTTCTCAGTGTCCCGTTCTTGGTTTCCGGACAACGTTGGGCCTTCTGCATCTGTTTCCACGTTTTCGTTTGAAAGCGCCACAGTGGACAAGGAAACATAATAATCTGTAGGAGGTGGGACTTCCTGTTGGCCAACATCCTCTGAAACACTCTTCCTCGGCCGGTACTGTGAACAGTCAGTGAGACCATGCTCTATCATACCTGGAAATTATAAAAATCTCTTGGATAACAGCATCATGAAAAGTGAGTTTATCATAATGCAAAACACATTGCATATTTTGAAAGCTACCTTACAGCTCTGTATCTGAAGGCTCCCTTTTTCCTGAGCAAAGATGCTTTAGTTGAGATTCCTGCATGGCAGGGGGTTGGACTAGATGTCTCTGGGGGTACCTTCCAATTCTATAATTCTAAGAATGATCTTAGATTATCATGCACAGTATATTTATAGCTTGAGGCACAGTTCCTTATACTTGCTAAAATATACCATACTAGTGATCTTTCATGAGACAAGCCGCATCCGAATGTCATTCTAATCTATGGTTTAACAATACTGGAATAAACATAGCCTTCTTTCGACCTTGACATTTCCCTTCCTCTCCTCTTACTGTATGACTGGGAGGACTAGTTCTGGTTAACTGTGATTTTTCAGGTGGTCTGGGCCAGCAAACTGTGGTTAACATTAACGATGGTTTGTTTCAAACAATCCAACTTCGAACAGTGATTTCTAAAAATGGCTTGTGTAAACCAACCACAGCTAATCACCGTTCTAGGTTCAGGTGACATGGGAAACTGTGTAACATGCTTTCTATTGTTGTAAATACTTTACTCTCACTTACCAGGAAAGAGTGATAAGACTGTCATTAGGGCTCCCACCAGCCTATTCACTGGAGAGATATAAAACAGAACCTGAAAGGGAGGGGTGGGGGTGGGAATGACAAACGTTAATTTCTAGAGGAAGAACGAAAAACAAACAATTCCAGTTCATAACACCTAGAATGACAGCAGCACATGACTTTCTGAGGCATAAAAAGGTAAAAGGTAAAGGACCCCTGACAGTTAAGTCAAGTCGAGGACTCTGGGGTTGCAGCGCTCATCTCGCTTTACTGGCCGAGGGAGACAACATTGGTCCACAGACAGTTTTTCCAGGTCATGTGGCCAGCATGACTAAGCCGCTTCTGGCGCAACGGAAAACCGAAACCAGAGCAGCGCACGGAAACGCCGTTTACCTTCCTGCCAGAGCAGTACCTATTTATCTATATGCACTTTTTGGTGTGCTTTTGAACTGCTAGCTGGCAGAAGCTGGGACCAAGCAACAGGAGCTCACCCCGTTGCGGGGATTTGAACCGCCAACCTTTTGATCGGCAAGCCCAAGAGGCTCAGTGGTTTAGATGTTTAAAGAACAGCATGCAGAACTCTACAGCACTGGAAACAGGAATCACAAGCAGCAATTTTTTTAAAGCATTAGACACAATTTTTCCTATATTGCAGTTTAGCTAAATTATTCAAGGATGCCCCAACACCATCTATATCCAGAGTCTAGGAGCCAACAGAGTACTGTGTGCTGTTAATAGTTCTTGAATGCATCTGGAGCCAGGTCTCATGGTGTATAGTCTGAGTCAGCATGGACCTGCTCTTAGTTAAGACCTATTCTTCCAGTGCTTCAAGCACTGGAAGACACAAGATCTACCCACCAGGGAAGAATGGCAGATGAAGCTGATGGACTACATGGAACTGGCAGAAATGACTGGCAGAATCCGAGACCAGAGAGAAGAGTTGGTGGAAGAAGATTGGAAAAAATTTAAAGTATATTTACAAAAATATAGTAAAATTAATGAATGTTAGAAGGATGCTGGAATGAAGTTACATGGTTTTAGCAGAAATGTTATTAAGAATTAAGTAAAAATGGGTTGTTAATGGGTCAAAGGGTAAAATTTAAGGTCAGATCGGGTTAAGGTAATTTATAGAACAAAAATTGAGAAAGATGGAAAGGATTTGTTGAAACAGCTAAATTGAATTAGAATACAAAAGAGGGAGGTGTGAGGAGGTCGATGAAACAAGTAAATGAAAGATAAGGAGATGGAAATACTGGATGTGTTTTTTAAATGTTTTTGTTTTTAAATGTTTTTGTTTTTCCTCATCGTTGTGCTGTATTGTTTTTTATTTTGTTTTTTACTGCTTTTTGATGTATTGTATTGTAACTTTTTAATCTCTCTCTTTTTTTTGTTTTTTTCTGTAATTGTTAAACTTTTAATAAATATCATTTTAAAAAAAAAGACCTATTCTTCAAAGAGGTTCACCCGCTCTTTTGTTTCATGACGAACACCTTACCCCCTCCTCTTCTGCAACATTTGTAATCTCCTCAGATAATTCCAGCTATACACCTGGAAGAACCCTCAGTACCCCAGCTGAAGACTGAACCTAGAAGCAGAGGATATGCTACTCTGTGTTTGGTCTTCCTTCCTCATAGGTTCAAGGAAACATCCCACAGATCCAGTGCATTAAAATGGGAAGGGCAAATATGACTTGATGCTCTGGAGCACTATTGCTTTTATGCTTTGTGACATGTAAAAAGTTCAGATTAATAATCATTATTGCTGTAGCTATAATAGCCTGCAGAATTTAATCCAGGGGTCAGCAAACTTTTTCAGCCCTTGAGGGGGCGTGGACTATATGGGGGGGGGGAATGAATGAATTCCTATGCCCCACAAATAACTCAGAGATGCATTTTAAATAAAAACACACATTCTACTCATGTAAAAACACGCTGATTCCCGGACCGTCCATGGGCCGGATTTAGAAGGCGATTGGGCCGTATCCAGCCCCCGGGCCTTAAGTGGCCTACCCATGAATTAATCCCTTCCACCCTTCATTTTTAAACATATGTGGCTACTGGATGAATATAAACCAAGGGTACCCTAAACTCCTATGGTTCCCGCAAATGATCTCAGTAAATATCCTCTCAAAAATCTACAATGCTTGAGAGACGATTTGCTCTTCCTGCCCAGTTCCTGTTTACATTGGCTTGGCTTCCACTACACTAAACACACACTCTTATAAGCCTGCCCGTCTTTTATTACATGTCAAGGCTGTGACATGGTCTGAGCAAAGGAAAGGTGCAGACAGCTTCTCTCTGGGAGTGAGCACAGTGTTGGCTGATGTAGGTGCCTTTTTCCCAGCGGGGCGGAAGGAGACATGCCTGTACCATTTTGGGGTACTTTCCTTTTCTGCTTTTTTATATTTGGCAGCCATTTTGTGTTATGCTGCCTCTGTACATCTGCATATCTGTATCCATATAGCCACACCACAACTTTAGCAAAGTTCGCTTACCTTTGCCATGGCAACTACTGCTGAATTGAAACATTAAAAAGCAGGCAAACAGAACAGGCACGTCTCCATACTAGCTAACTGCATGCGTGGGATAGCTTATAACATCTATCCACAGAGGCTTTTAATCCATATTCCATTAAACTACGTCATTAAGCAAGTCCATTTCAGTTCTTTCTGCCAACTTGGGGAGAAGGAAGAGATCTTACCTTTTTCTCTAGGAGAATCAGCTTAAAAAGTATTAAGACCTTCAAAGCAAAGAGACACAAATCTTAAACAACAGCAATAGGTATGCATATTAATATTTCTTGATATCGTTTCCATTTGACACTTCAGAAATGCACAATAAATATTTGAACAAATGATTTCATTTGCTTTTATAACTTGGCTTTTTTTTTAAAATACTCAAAGCACTCAAAAGGTTCAATCAACCAATTAAACAACTCATAGTAGCAGCACAGATGAGACACTATACATTTCTAGGTTTTAGGCCCAGATATGGGACAGAAACGGCTTTGGTCGTCCTGGTGGATGACTTACAATAAGAACCAGACAAGATCACAACATGATTCATTTTCTTAGACCTCTCAGTGGCATTCAGTACCATTAACCATGGTATTTTCTGGGTCGTGCAGCTGGATTGGAAAGGGGAGGAATGGTACTACATCGGCCTCAGTCCTTTCTGGAGGTTTGGTCCCAGAAAATGATACTGGAGGATTTCTCTTGTAGCCTATAACTCTGGCTTCTGGAGGCCCTAAAGATCTATTCTGTCCCCCATGCTGTTTATCTTCTAAGTCAAACCATTGGGAGAAATCGCCCAAAAGCTTGAGCTCAAATTGCAGATGATGCCAAGCTCCGCTTCTCTTTTCCACCTGTCAATCTCAGGGAGGCTGTGGAAATCCTAAATAGGTGTCTGGAGACAGTCCTGAGGTGGATAAGGGTGAATAAACAGAAACTCAGGGCAAATAATATACAGGTGCTACGCTTAGGGAAGCAAGCTGATCCGGACACAGGGGTACAACTGCTGTTTGATGGGCCTTGACGTCCCTGAAGGACTAAGTTTGTGGTTTCTCTTGGGCTCAGCACTATTTCTGGAAGCACAAGTGCCTTTTTCCCAGAGGAAACAGGGAAGCCACCTGTGAGCCTATCTAGAGGGACTGGACCTTGTTTCAGTAATCCATGCGGTGGTCACATCCAAGGTAGATACACTGTACATGGGGCTGCCTTTGAAGATGATTTAGAAATGTCAGCTATTGAGTTTGATTGCTAGTGGGTGCAAGTTGATCAGAGCACGTGACACCAATTCCGGGCCATGTTTAAAGTGCTGGTTTTGATATTTAAGGTCTCAAATGGTTTGGGGCCATGTTACCTGAAGGCCGTCTACATCAGTACAAGATCTGCCTTGAAAGGAAGCTGCCTCACACAAGGTCAGCTCTTTTGTCCATTTAGATCAGTGTTGTAAATACTTACTGGCAGCAGCTTTCCATGCTTTTAGGGAGGGGACCTGCGACCTTCTGTATGCAAAGCGGATCTTCTACCAATGAGCTACAACCCTTCACATCCAGCCCAAACGAACTAAGCCAACTATCAACCACAGAACAGTAACCTTTACAAACTGAGCGGTCTTAATACATTTGAGAATGAATCCCCTAATAAACCTTGCTGGAGCAGACGCATCTTCACTGTTTGTCAAAAGCAAAGCAATGGCAGAAGTAGATGTACCTCCTTCAGGATTCACATCAGGAAGAAACGTACCTTGTGTCTAAACTGAAGGACAAGATCTCGTGGAGACAGGCCTAAAAGTAGGGACAGCAAAACAATTAGCACACCTTAGTAAGAACCACCAACCCTTCCTGCTTATAAATGTGGAGAAACCTGCTGGCAGCAGGATTAAAAGATTTTGTACTATTTTCCCAGCACTTAGGGGCAAAGAATCTGTGGGAGCTTACATGGTTCATTGATCACAAATGCAAATTGGATTTTAACTACCAATAATAGTTGACTGCCTTCTCCCATTAAAGCCAGGAGGAAGGAACATTATCTGGCCCTTCTCCTATTAATAGGCCTTTAATAATCCACTCATTACTTTTGAATAAACATGATTTTGAAAAAGCAGCTGAGCAACTCTCCTCACCCAGCAGCGAAAATGACAAGCATTCTATGTAAAAGGAGAAGAGTGACAGGTTTATCTAGCCCTGTGACTGATGGGGATAGTAATCACAATAATTAGTACATTATTTAGGCACACACAGACTTGGCATTAGACTTTAGTACCAATAAAGTACTTTAGGAAATGAAAATTGAACAGTTGTGTTATTTAGTAAATATTGCTTACCAAGATAAACTTGTGATCCTTCCAGGGGGCCTCCTCCCAGTGAGCTATTCATATGCTCATAAAGTTCCTGAAAAGCCATAAATTTTGAAAGCATTAAAAACACTTTCTAAAGGCATCTACTAGAAAATAAATGAAAAGGCTTCATACAGCATGGATCTGCCAAAATACTATGCTACGAAGAAGATTCTTGGCATTTTTTTCAATGAGTCACTAAATGCATAGACATCGATCCAATGGACTCCCAGAGCCTTCAGCTGGAATCCAGAGATCCTTTGGTAGAACCCAGAGTGGCTGTAAACCCAACGGGATCTTTGACCCTTTTTAATGTGCTATACCACCAATGGCATTTGAAAATCCTCTCATTTGCAATGGGGCATGGGGAAAAGCACTGGTTGAGAAAAATAACACATAGCTCCCCTGGGCTCATTCTAGGACAGCCTTTCTCAGCTATGGATCCCCAGATGTTCTTGAACTACACCCTGCCCACTGGCCATGCTGGCTAAGAATGATAGGAGTTGTAGTCCAACAATATCTGGGGACCCAAGGTTGAGAAAGGCTGATCTTGGAATATAGGGCACTGCCTTAAACTGAGCCACACCCACTCGTTTACCTAGCTCAGTATTGGCTACACCAGGGGTGGGCAGAAAGTAGACTGTGTCCTACCTAATAAATCCTTGGGTAATTTTCAGTAGATCAACAAGCATTTCTGACTCACAACTATTAAACAAAGGTAGCAACAAAAATGGCTCTTTGCTGAAATGAAGAAAGCTTGGAGTAACCAGGAATGGACTTTGGTGGGGAAGGACTGTGAGGTTCTGGGCCTCAAAAACAAACAAACCCCAGGGTCAGAATTCTTTGATTCTAAGTGTGTGCCTTTTTTGCAGCAGGTGGAGCTCAGGGTGATAGCAAGAAAACCCCAAGGATACCACAAGGCTGGGTCTTAAGCAGTGGTAGCTAACATAGTCCACTTGAGAAACTGTTGGACTCCAACTTCCATCCAGCTGGTATGGTCCATTTCCAGGGATTATGGGAATTAAGTTCATCAACATCTGGAAAGCACAACATTCATATCCCCTGGTCTATTTTCTTTATTTCATAGAAAGCATATACCGCTTGATTTAAACGCGTGTGCACCCACCCACCCCTCAAAGTGGTTTGCAAAAAGATAAAACAAGAAAATCAAGAAAAAGAAACCTTCTGAATGCAAATAATGTAAGCTTAAGGGCCTTCTTTTCTATCCTGGCTGTGGACTCCAGTGAGTGCACCTATCTCTCAGTCTGCATGGGCTTCCCCATTTGCTTCAAGGGAAAGGAAAGCTATGCAGGTAGATATGAAGGAAGGGTGACATTAAAGTTTAGGAATCAGCTAGATAATAATGAAGGCCCTCTATGGTTCACAGATCAGTATCACACAAGAGTTTGCATTTCTATACAGAAAACTTACCTTAAGTATTGAAATTTGAGAGAAGTCTTTTTCTTCAAAGTAGGCATGTGTAATTAGCTGCAGCTTAGCCTGCAGTAGCCCATACAGAGGCTTGAAAGGAAAACACATCATCATGTTACACCAAGAAAGGCAGGCACACAGTCAAGGACAAAAACAGCTACCCTTCAAAGCAAATTACACATATTGATCTCAAATTGATGACAAATTACACATACATTAGGTAACAGTTTATTTGTAACGATTGACTATGTCAGTCATCCTGCTGTCAAAATGAGCAATAGTTTATTAATGTGATAGTGTTCCTATCTGATCAGAGTAGTGTGGTAAAATACAAGCAAAATTGGGCTGCCTTGCTCCATTTGAGAGCTGGCGTAGAGTTACAGTGTTGGACCAGAGAAGGTAAAGGGACCCCTGACCATTAAGTCCAGTCGCGGATGACTCTGGGGTTGTGGCGCTCATCTCACTTTACTGGCCGAGGGAGCCGATGTTTGTCGACAGACAGTTTTTCCGGGTCATGTGGCCAGCATGACTAAGCCACTTCTGGCAAACCAGAGCAGCACATGGAAACGCCGTTTACCTTCCCACCGGAGAGGTACCTGTTTATCTACTTGCACTTTTGGGCGTGCTTTCGAACTGCTAGGTTGGCAGGAGCTGGGACCGAGCAACGGGAGCTCACCCCATCGCAGGGATTCAAACCGCCGACCTTCTGATTGGCAAGTCCTAGGCTCTGTGGTTTAGACCAAACTCAGGTTCAAATCCAATGTTCAAGTCAGCCGTGCAGTTCCCCGAGTGAATCTGGGTCCGTCACTAACCCTCTGTCTAACCTGCCTCATAGAATCATAGAGTTGGAAGAGACCACAAGGGCCATCGAGTCCAACCCCCTGCCAAGCAGGAAATACCATCAGAGCACTCCTGACATATGGTTGTCAAGCCTCTGCTTAAAGACCTCCAAAGAAGGAGACTCCACCACACTCCTTGGCAGCAAATTCCACTGTCGAACAGCTCTTACTGTCAGGAAGTTCTTCCTAATGTTTAGGTGGAATCTTCTTTCTTGTAGTTTGGATCCATTGCTCCGTGTCCGCTTCTCTGGAGCAGCAGAAAACAACCTTTCTCCCTCCTCTATGTGACATCCTTTGATATATTTGAACATGGCTATCATATCACCCCTTAACCTCCTCTTCTCCAGGCTAAACATGCCCAGCTCCCTTAGCCGTTCCTCATAAGGCATCGTTTCCAGGCCTTTGACCATTTTGGTTGCCCTCTCTGGACACGTTCATAGGGCTGTTGTGGTAAAACAGGTCAGGAAGAACTACACATGCTACGTTGAGCATCTCTGAGTAAGGATTGGATAAAAATGCTATACATAAAGAAACATAAATAAGCTTTGCTTGCGCAAGTCAACTTCTCCATGAAGAATCTCTCTCTTGCTCCTTATGCAATTCAACTCCAGAATCTAACTTTGAGTATCATGTACACACTCACAAAAAGTATTTCACATCAGGTAGTTGTTACATGAGGTGTGACTTGAAAAGGCATGCTGGGTGGGAGTTAACGTGGCCCAATAACTAAATTTCTGGATCTTGGGTTGGGAGCTGGGCAAACCATGCTCCAGATTCAGTTCCTCAACTGTACAGTGATGGATCTCACAGATCTGAACGATGATAAAGAGTGTGACCAGAAGTGTTGTGTGTCCTATTTCACTTTTGTACAAAGCTAAAGGGGGGAAATGCTCTGGGATGTATTAAATTAGAAATGCTGTCATTTTAAGAGCTTGCAAATGGCATTTTTCTGTTTACTAGAATACAATTTTGAAAGAATGCTTTTGTCTTGGATTTCAACAGGAGTGTGCCTAACAAGAAAGAAAGATCCCCAAACAGGCTATTTTTAAGGCGTGTAACTATCTCTTACCAGCTGACTTAGAACACAGACACTTTTCTGTACTGTTTCTCGGGTAATATCTGCTTGCCGTACTTTCAAGGCCTTTGAAAAAGAGTAAGAGAGAACAAGCTTTTACTGTATTTTTACACATCCACTTTTAAGGAACAAATACTCATTTAGCCACAGCATTCATAAAAACAACTGAGCACTCTACAACATAAAAAATAGGACTGGCTCTGCCTGTAGGCATGTTGTCTAATAAAGCACTGGGCACGTTATGGAGAAAGGAGAAGGAAGGTAAAAAGAAGGGAGAGAAGAAGGGGTCAATAAGGAAAAGCCAAGTGAAAAGATTTGCTTTGAATACAATAATAGAAGAGGAGATCCATCCCTTTTCTATACATTGTCTACATTTTTGGCACCCCCACTAATCATATCAGCTTGAATGTATTTATGAAGCTTCCACAAGTTTACATGTGAAGACATACATTAGTTCTGAAAAATAAGGCACTTTTCCTGTGTAAGAGGAATGTTGAAGCAGATATTATCCTTACAGGGCAAACAATTCTATGCATAGATCTATCCACTCAAGGTCAGTGGAGCTTACTTTCAGGAAAGCATGCATGGGACTGTGAACCTAACACTCACACAGGCTCATCCTTGTAACACTAAACCATGGTTTTGCATCATGTGTGAACTGAGTCACAAAGTCAGTTGCTTTCTTAGCCAAAATTACATAGTACTACCATATAAAGGTAAAGGTAAAGGGACCCCAGACCGTTAGGTCCAGTCGTGGCTGACTCTGGGGTTGCGGCGCTCATCTCGCTTTATTGGCCAAGGGAGCCGGCATACAGCTTCTGGGTCATGTGGCCAGCATGACTAAGCCGCTTCTGGCGAACCAGAGCAGTGCACGGAAACGCCGTTTACCTTCCCGCCGGAGCGGTACCTATTTATCTACTTGCACTTTGACATGCTTTCGAACTGCTAGGTTGGCAGGAGTAGGGACCGAGCAACAGGAGATCATCCCGTCATGGGGATTCGAACCACCGACCTTCTGATTGGCATGTCCTAGGCTCTGTGGTTTAACCCACAGCGCCACCCGCGTCCCAAATTGCACAAAAAAGCAAGGGAGTGTAGATGGACAGGTATGTAATGTAAGATCTACTTTTTAAATGCAAAAATAGTAGTAAGTGAAGACAAGACCAGTAAAATTATAACAGTCACAGTGAAATAAAACAGTAGTTCCATTGCCATAAATCTTTTATTGTAATATCCTGTGATATCCAGTTAGAGTTATGAAATTGCTGCAGAGGTTTAACAGACTATAAATGCTGCTGGAGTATGACAGGGCAACAATATTAGAATATAAATGAATAATTTAGGAACTCATGATTTTAAAACTATCATTTCATAGAAAGGAAAAATGGTCTGCCTTTACCAAACATATCAAAACCTTCATAGTCATACCACCCGAGTTACATCTCTTAGGTTAAGATCAGATCAGTTTCTCCCACAAAAGGAAGACATATATTTACGACTCTATTTCTAAACATAAAACTCCTGGAAAATTAATAGTTAATGCTCACGGCCAACTTCCACCTGCTTCATCCAACTGCTAATTTAAACATGAATCAACAAAATAATCTCTATCAGCTTCTCTGGGTTTATATAAATAGAGGAGTTAGTCATCCAGTAAAGGAGCAAGAGGTTAAAACACATGTGATTATGAATCCCAGGCTATTGGATATTTTGTTGCAGATTAAGTGCTATTTGATAGCTAAATGTATACTAAACTGGACAGAAAGTAAAAAAATATGTTCCAACGTATAGAGATGTTAAATTCTCGAGAATAATCTTTTGGAGAATATTCTTGAGACTGTTCTCAATTAATGAGAGTATTAGAGAATTTTCATTTAAAATAGGAGAATATTCATTTTAATGCACTGAAAAAGATATCATTTTAATGCATTGAAAATTTATTCATGGGTAAACTTGCTCAGATGGCAACCAAAAACTGTACAGATACTTTTATTCAATGGGGCAATGCAGTGAATTCACATTCTTTGCTAGGCCTAGGTATTTTAAGTGTATAAAGCATTCAGGCCACTTTCTGTAAAAAAAGCACACTGTATGGCCAAGGGTATAGAATTGCTAAGAATAAGGTCACACCAAAATACAAAAAAAGCGCTATTACATATAGTTGAAATACATATGAATTCAAATGTTCATCAAATTAAATGAATAGCGCTTTTAAAACTAACTAACTAACTAACTAACTAACTAACTGCATTTCAGAACTGCCAATGGTGAATGACACAATGCCCAGTAATGTAACTGGATCAAAAAAATCATTATTCATTACTTACACTGGCAATATCACAGCTTGACTTATTATTTACTAGATTTTTTTAATGTGGGTTGTAAAACTGGTTTTTACATTAGAATTTACAGTTTGTGGAGAATATTCTCTGGAGAATATTCTCACCTCACATCACTACCCACGTAACATTTGATATCAAGAGACGTCACCGTGTAAACAATGAACATTACTCCTGCAGTTGCATTCATGGTATCAATACAGGCCAGAAAATCTGCAGCTGGATTCTTAGCTAATGTTTCCATGTTCATCTTTGCACATCATGCTAAACCATAGCTCAGGAGAGCCTTAGGCTCATGCATTCATCCCCCTTCTTCTCCCATGTGACAGGAAGGAATTCAGAGTCTTTCATTTTGCTTAACCATGGTTTATCATTTCACACAAACAAACAAACAAACAAACAAACAAACAAACAAACAAACAAACTAACAAACTGTGGCTTATATTAACTACATTTTGTTTGAAACAAAGGCCACTACGAAAAGTTCCTCAATTGCCAAATGCTAAATCCAACAATTCACAAGAACTGAAAAAAGCTCAAACATATGACAGAGGCTCTGTCATAAAAAGATTCAGGAAAAATATTACCCTGCATCAAGGGCCTCAAAGACTTAATGTTCACATTATACCAATATCTGCACCAGTACTTTGTACAAATGGTCAAATTTGGAGGATGCCAAACTGGAGAAGCTACCTAAGTTCCTGCACAAGACCTTTTTTCTTTTAATGTTCACACAATAGCAATATAATTACCTTAGCTTCAATCTGCCTGTAGCATGAGACACCATAGACTGTACTTCGATCTCCGCTTCTTGGTGGCAAGTGAAAAAACACAGTGTCTGAAAGAGGAACGAAATGGTCTTACCATTCACTAAAGGTATCACATAGAGGTATGAAGTTTCTACAGCGTTATCCTGCTCAGTATCACCCTGAGAGCCAATTTGGTAGCTAGCCTAACATGTCCAGGAAAAACTAAAACACTATGGTGTGGAATAATGGGTAGAACATGGGTCTACAGGAGTATTTTACATTACCATGCAGAGCCTGCCCAAGCTATTTTACTGCCCTGGGGGAAATTAATTTTGCTCATCCATCAATGGATCTTTTTGTAACAGCCAGGAGTGCACCTCAGTCAGCAGCGATAAGGAACTGTATCTTGCAGCTGCTGCTCCCTATCCCATTCCAGGGAACTATAAACCTGCTGCCCAAGAACTGGCTGGTTAGTTGAAATCTGCAGGTGAAACTTGGCACCACCACCGTTCCTTGACTCTTGACACCCTCTCAGAATCGCCGGGTCACAATGCTGCAATGACAGCAGAAACCACAACCAGCGGCTTTTCTGTCAGCCTGTGATCCAAATTCTGTCAATGAGTCTCTTTGTCTCTCTCCTTTCTTGGTTTATTTCCTTCTGGCTGGTAAGGAGAACTACTCCAGTTTCTAAGCCCTAAGTTTTTCCTGAGGCCTACCTTTTTTGGCCATTCCTCAACTTCACACCTCCACCACCCATGGTTTCCTTGGCTTCCAGCTTTTCATTATGCTGCTTACTTTACTGAACTTTCTTTAATCACTCTGTTTGTTGACCAGCCAATCTCTCCAGCCCTGCCCAAAGGAGAGCCTCATCAGCTGTTTCTTGTCATTCTACACTGCCTCTACCTAATCTTCTCCCCAGGGTTTCTCTTTCTAAGGGCTCATCCACACTTCCACTTCCCCCAGAAATACCTGCTCTTCAGCACTGAATCGGAGCAAATGTCAATAGAGTTTTCGCAGACTTCTGTGTGCTCTGATTCAGCAGTAAAGAGGTTTTCCTGGGGAAAACCGCTTGGACCCATGCATCCTTCCTTCAGTCACTTTGCCTTCACTCCCTCCCAGGATTTCCCAATCTGCCACAGCCACCCATATGTCAGGTTTTAATCCCAGCCAGACTGAAATTTGCTTTCCTCGCAGAAGATGGACAGCAAACAATTTAAGTTTCCTGTTTAAGTGAACATTCCAAGCCCCACCTTCTGCAAACTAATCAGTGTTGGAGCCTTTACTGTCAGAAGTGCATAAGGATAAGCCAAATCTGGCACCTTAAAGCATGTTTCCTGCCAAATCCGAGGCAAAAAAGGTACAGAGAAATGTTTGCTAATAACTTGCTTGTCAGCTACTTTAAGAGCTGGCCAGGGTGGGGCTCCTGTCCACCATCTCTCACTCCCACTTCAAATGAAGAAAAAGGCTGCTGACCAACGTTCTACAGATATAAAATCAAGCTTCTTGTGATCAACTGGATTTTTTGTTTTAAATTGTCAGTATTAATCGGCAAAGAGCATCAAGCTTGAATGGCAGCCTTACAATAAGAAAGCACTTGCTCTAAGAACAGCTGTCTTACACTTTACAGCCAGAGCAGAGATACCCAGGGGAATGCTCTCAACTGAACAGGTCTGATTGCCTTGTTGCTATGATAGCTTTGTAACCATTACTTTTGCTTTTACCAAAACTATGCACTAATGCCTTGTTGCCATAGGAACAGATTGGCCTGCAGCTGTGTTTTGCCTTTGCATTTGGGGCTGCGACATCTAGGAATGTTTCACTTGGTGCAGTAAGAAGCAGGTAAACATTAACTAGTTAGTGTGTGCCCACTAGTCTATGTACCAAATTTGCGTATGTCTGTTGCCTTGCCTAATTTCTTCTCGGCGGAATATTTTGCGCCTTACCTTTGCAGCCGCAGGGGCTAGAAACCTGGTTTCTATAAAATAAAATAAAAATGCTGAGATTTTCAGGGTGCTGAAAACTCCAGACAGTGCCCAGTTCTGTGCTTGTTCATGTAACACAACATTGGGCAGAACCATCCCAAATGACT
The DNA here is from genome assembly GCF_964106645.2 of Podarcis pityusensis. Classification (NCBI taxonomy): domain Eukaryota; kingdom Metazoa; phylum Chordata; class Lepidosauria; order Squamata; family Lacertidae; genus Podarcis; species Podarcis pityusensis. The sequence goes on along the minus strand of NC_138037.1, from coordinate 52,456,959 downwards.
CCTTACCTTCTTGATAGTTGTGAGCCCCATCCGGCAATGCTAGGAAAGGCAAGTATTTCCATTCCTCTGGCAAACTGTGATTGTCGTGGCCTTCTCCTGGGATTAGGGGAGGGTAGGAGAACTCAACCTGCAAACAGGCATGTTATGTTCAGTGAATTGCTACATGGGAAGAGAAGACTGACCCATCAAACCCAGCAGCCAGTAACCTGATATCTAAGTGAAAAATGGGTAAGCAACCCCTTTGTGCTTCTTTTCCCTAAAACAAATCATTGTTCCCATCAATCCAGTCAACATGAAAAACAAACAAGCGTGAAAGTGTAAGACATTAGGGATAATGGATACCAACACATTGGGCATCTCTTCTCTAAGGAAAATTCTAAGTATGAATGTGCTTTGCATCAATATGTAAAACAAACCATCTGACAATCCTCCATAAACCTTTGCTTATTGTACATATCCCTCTCAAGAGATTGCCAGCTAATGAAGCGCTCACAACAACTTCAAACTTGTTGAAAGCTAGAACATAGGAACATCTATAAAATGCACAGAATGAAATTCAGTGATAACAAAACAAAACAGTGGTATTAGTGAAGAGATCAAATTCATTAAGACACATTACAGCATATATTAAATGGCAAATATTGTGCAAATGCAGTTTATTTCTCAAAATAGCAAGGGGGGTTCCTCCCATGGTGTTGCCCTTCGTACTCACTAATGGAACATTTTAGATTGTGAATTTTAATTCCTAGGAGCAGAAGTGGGGTTGAAATACAGACCATCTCCTTCCCCTCCACTTTAAAAAAGCAAAATCCTCCAAAAGGTGGTGAAGTAGTTTAATATTTTTAAGTAAGACCAATTTAGGGAATTATTGCCATGTTAAGGTGTGGTCAAAGTCCAAGTTCTGTCAGGCTCTTACACACACAAAATAACATGACACTGAAATTAATGAACTAGACTCTGCGTGCAAAAAACTCTTGTCTGTTCATCAGACCCCGCTAGTGTAAGAAGGTCCACAAGATGTAGGCTGCCTATGCTCTTCCCAAAATCCTTTCCTGTTTGTTGCCTCTAAATTCCACCTAAAATTTCATAAAGATATAGCTTTGTCATTCTTTTAAAAATGAACCTCAGTACAGTACACAAAAAGTAACTTTTTTATTCACTAAAATAACACAATTAAGAACTATATTTTATTTTTTAAACCACAGAGTAATGCAAGTATAGAACAGCCCTGTTTTCAGGAAATCTAATTTGGGGAAATAAATGGGTTCAAGGTGAAAAGCCCTAGTTCTTTGCAGAATCATCATTCAATGATAATAGCTTCAATACAAAAAGCTCATCAAGGAATGCAAATTCAGCTAATATAAGATTCTACCACAGATCTCCCTAATCCAATTTCAAAAGCAGATGACCTCTTTCTTCCTTATGGCATATTCACAAAAGGCCGTTATCTGAATGGGAAACATCAGTGTCACAAGGTAGGCATCGGAGCAGAAATTATGACACTTCACTCAAATTGGAGCAATTTGCCAGTCATCGGGTAAGAACTTTATTCCATGTTGTGTCAGGAACAAATTTCTAATTCATAGCAGGGACAGTAACCCATGGAATACAGAACTCAAGAATGCCCCAGAAACGGTAAAGGTAGGTAAAGGTACCCCTGCCCGTACGGGCCAGTCGTGTCCGACTCTGGGGTTGCGTGCTCATCTCGCTCTATAGGCTGTGAGCCGGCGCTGTCCGAAGACACTTCCGGGTCACGTGGCCAGCGTGACGAAGCTGCAGCTGGCGAGCCAGCACCAGCGCAGCACACGGAAACGCCGTTTACCTTCCCGCTATAAAGTGGTCCCTATTTATCTACTTGCACTTAAGAGTGCTTTCGAACTGCTAGGTGGGCAGGAGCTGGGACCGAACGACGGGAGCTCACCCCGCCGCGGGGATTCGAACCGCCGAGCATGCGATCGGCAAGTCCTAGGCACTGAGGTTTTACCCACAGCGCCACCCGCTTCCCATGCCCCAGAAATGACTGAAGCCTAATTATATGACCATTTTTCTGTCTTGTCAGGATTGAATCAAACTGAAGGCACAGTTTGCTGTGAGCATGCCCAGTTTTTTTGCTTAACTTTTGAGGTTTTTCTTTGTACAAATGGGTACACAGGAGAGAGACATGTTAATACTTCTGCTGCTGTTTAAAAAGGTTTCTTATGTTTACTTATCAGTTTGTTTTATTTTGGAATTACATAAGCCACCTTGTGTACTCTCCCCCCTCGCCCAGAAAAAAGATGAGATTTATAACAAGTTAAGTGAAGTCTAGTGGGATGCGGGTGGCGCTGTGGTCTAAACAACTGAGCCTCTTGGGCTTGCTGATCAGAAGATCGGTGGTTCGAATCCCTGCGACGGGGTGAGCTCCTGTTGCTTGGTCCTAGCTCCTGCCAACCTAGCAGTTCAAAAGCATGCCAAAAAGTGCAAGTAGATAAATAGGTACTGCTCTGGCAGGAAGGTAAACGGCATTTCCATGTGCTGCTCTGGTTTCGGTGTTCCGTTGTGCCAGAAGCGGCTTAGTCATGCTGGTCACATGACCCAGAAAAACTGTCTGCGGACTAATGTCGGCTCCCTCGGCCTGTAAATCGAGATGAGCACCACAACCTGAGAGTGGTCTGCAACTGGACTTAACTGTCAGGGGTCCTTTACCTTTTTAAAAAAGTGAAGTCTATTATGGCTTATTTACACATTATGCTTATATTTGAAATGATGAGGAAGAAAGATTATGATTATGCTAGCTCTAGCTAAGGCTAATTATCACAAATGACAAGGTACCCACAGGCCAAAAAGGTGCTCAACCAATTGCAGAATCAAGCTTGTTGCTGAACATGAGTTCAAACTGGAGCTTTGGCAAACAATATATTATATATTTTTGTTCTCAAGGAATGTTGTCCAGAATTGCTTATAAAACAAGTAACCTTTTCATCTTTAGGGAAATTGTGTGATGGAGCAGAAAAGAAAAGTGAAAACATTAAACAATGTGTGTTAAGAATTATGGCAAACATATTATAGTAACCTCCAAGTTCCTACCACATCTGGGGAAATAGTTGCCACAAACCAGTTACAGAGCAGAAATATAATTGGTCTTATAAGTGTGAGGAAGCAAGACAGCTAATGATAGTTCAATTACCCGTGAGTTAAAAGGCTACTTTAGACACACCCGAGGTATACCCTGTGGGATTTCTCGCTTTTTGAAAAATAGTGTGTATAACAAACAGCATTTGATATTCCTTTCAGTTTCAAAGAATTATTTGTCCTGTGGCAGAAGGGCTGCTATTTGGGAAATATAAACATAAAGCACCATTGGTGGCATATAGTTTTTTGGAATCATAGAACTGTAGAGCTGGAAGGGACCCTGAGGATCATCTAGTCCAACCCCCTGGAATGCAATAATATGCAGCTGCCCCATACAAGGATTGAACCTGCAAACTTGGCATCATCAGCACCACACTCTAACCAACTGAGCTATCCAGGACTCAGGAAGGGAAAGCTATCAAAAAGGTAATAACCTATGTATTGGATGGGAAAGGGCAGTATAATTTAATCAGTAACAAATGGTCCCTCTGAAAAGCAACCATCATGTGACTTATCATGCCAAACCGTCAGGTACTGTTGTCAGTTTCTGGCTCAACTGCCTTCCTAGAAAAAGTATTGGAACAGGACTGAAGAAAAAGTATTGGAACAGGACTCTAACTTCTGCCATCAGCTAGGGGCGCTAGGGCCACGGAAAGCTCCCCTACCCAATGCCTCTCAGGAATAGCATAAAGGCAAGAAGGACACCAACTCGCTCCACCCATCAGCACAGAAGGAACACTAGCAGGAAGATCACTTTTCTTCTCTTTCATGCCTGAAAGACCACTTAGCTGCAGCTGTCTGTTATCCTGGGAGTGCAGATACATGGGGGGAAAGGACTCTCTGGCCCCATCCATCAGTCAAAGGAACAAGAGCCCATCACTATTCAAGCAATACCAGCACTAAGGGACAATCAGCTTGCCCAAACAGGATATATATGCTCTCTTATAGATCACTGCCTTGTTTTGGTCTTGATGAACTGATCTCTCTTCTGCCCTTTTCCTCTCTACTCCCTTTTCCTTACGGGCCTTGTCTTTTTTTAGTTTGTAAGCCTAAAGGAAAGGCCTGTCTCCTTTTCTCCTTCTATTCTGTGTGCTGCTTTGAGAGACAATAACTGCCTGGAAAGTTACAATCTGTGTGACGGGCGGGAAAAGGCAGCAGAATTTAATAATTAGTACCAAGAAGGCTGATCGCCGAAGAATTGATGCTTTTGAATTATGGTGCTGGAGGTGACTCTTGAGAGTTCCATGGACTGCAAGAAGATCAAACCTCTCCATTCTGAAGGAAATCAGCCCCGAGTGCTCACTGGAAGGACAGATCGTGAAGGTGAGGCTCCAATACTTTGGTCACCTCATGAGAAGAGAAGACTACCTGGAAAAGACCCTGTTGTTGGGAAAGATGGAGGGCACAAGGAGAAGGGGACGAGAGAGGACGAGATGGTTCGACAGTGTTCTCGAAGCTACTAACATGAGTTTGACCAAACTGCGGGAGGCAGTGGAAGACAGGAGTGCCTGGTGTGCTCTGGTCCATGGGGTCACGAAGAGTCAGACACAACTAAACAACTAAACAACAACAACAAACAAATCTGAAAGGCAACCATCGCTTGGCTGGCTGCATCAAACAGTTAGGTCAGTTTCTGAGAACTGCCTTCTTAGACACAGTACAGGGGTCTCCACTGAGTAAGAAACAGTGTTCCCAGAACAGAATCATTGTATTGTATAGCTGGAAGGGATCATCCGACCTAGACCAACCCCTTGCCATGCAGGAATCTCAATTCAAAGCATACATGACAGATGGCCGTCCAACCTCTGCTTAAACACCTCCAAGGAAGGAAAGTCCAAGGGAGTCTGTTCCATGGCTGAACAACTCTTACTGTTGAAGCAGGTGGGAGAAAACTCGTTTCCCAAGAAATGTCTATAAAACATGATCAAACTGTGCCAACTTTTGTCAGTCAATTAAGTGCCCACCAGGAAGAATGTTACACAAGTCTGAGTGAACTTAACATAAGAATACACAAAAGGAATGTAGCAATTGAATTAATACACACACACAAAGAATCAGCCAGCCTGTGACCAAATCCCAGGCAAGTTTACCCATAAACAACTCCCACTGAGTTCAGTAGTGAATTTTACTCCCTAGTCAATGTGCTCAGGACTATGAAGTTTAGCAACATGTTTTTCACAATCCATTTTCTGTCTTTGTCCATTCATAATCATTATTTTACATTTAAAACGGCTAAGTTGCCAGATACCTTTACCTGATAATACTCACAACTTGTTCTGCCACTTCTCTTCAGATCTACCTGAAATTTGGCACCTTCTGCTAAACATACAACCTTTTGAGTCTGAAACCTGAGAAAATCTTTTTTCTAACTGAGTAAATGTTCCCGTGTATAAATGCGGCGTATTAACTACAGCTGACAAATCGAGTCATTCCTTCTTTACAAACTAAGTTCCGTTGATGCCAGACAAAGTAATCACAGCCTCACCCACAAAGCACAATATATTATTTAAACAAGGTCAAACAAAAAATGACATAGTCTATTCATAAAGCATGGAAAAGAAACAGCCTTAAATCACACATACACATATTTATTACACTTAAGTTCTATACATGTCTAGCTTGAAGGAAGCTCTCTTGAATTCAAAGCACATACGGTACTTCCAAGGTATAGGATCTTAGCCATAGAAATGTGCTTCATCATAAAAGGCCATACCTGAGTCTCATAGTATGTCACAAATGTATTGCAGCTCAAGAAATGTACTTTTTTATTTGCAGGTTAAATATTGCAAGTTAAGCGGGGGGGGGGGGGGAGAGAACAATAAAATATTCTATGACTGAAAAGAATAAGCCTCTGTTGTAACTCTTCACCTGATGCCATGCTGAGCTAGTATCACACTCTTTCACTTGTTACTCAGGTTTTATGGCCACTTTTAGGCACAATAATAATAATTATATATATCTATATGCACTCCGTGCAGGCACTAACAAAATTTGTCCTACTTGTGGACTTAAAAAAAATTCTGATGGGCCACTGCTGGAAACAGGGTACTGGACAAGAGGGAAATGTGTCTGAAAAGCCAGGGTGGATAAAAAGCAATGGTTTTTAAAAATAAAATAAAAATAAAAATCAATTTTTTTAAAATTTAAATGGGATTTTAAAAATAAAATGCTTTTAGAGGAAAAATCTTTCTAAAGATAGTTTTCTATTTAAGTTACATTATAGTCCAAATCAGGAAATAAGGATTTGTTTTAAGTTTTTCATGTGTGCTAAAACTCAGTCTAAGTTTCTTTTAAAAAACCCAAAACCGTTTAACCACATCAGTTAACAAACATGGATACATATGCTATAATGTTATTCTTTTAGTTAAATATTATTTTTCTCCTTCCAATAAAGTACAGCAGAAAAGTTGTCCAACTATAAACAGTTAACTTATTAAACCTCACAATAATTTCATAATTATCTGTCTATGTATTTCTAATAGTATAACCAAATCAGTAATTTTTGATATAACTGTAAAAACTACTCTGAAAATTTATTATTCCAAAAATGAAACCTTCATCTGGTTGTAAATATTAAGATTATACCAACAAGAATGAGTCTTTCTGTAAAAAAAATGATTTAAATCAAGTCTTACTGACTAGTGATTTAAATCATGATTTAAATCGGTATCATTTATATCAAATCCACCCTGGTCAAAGCTCATCTTGTCTAACTTCAGCAGCAGAGAGGGCTCTGTGACAGGAGAGCATGCTTTCAAGAGCATTCATTTCAGATGGCAACCCTTTAAAGTCCCTTTCACTGCCCCATTCCCTTATTTAATGCCTTCCACAAGCAAGTACAAAGATAATTCTGCCGGCATATGTGTCTAACGCCACAGAGGTGAGCCCAGACCTCATTTTACTTACCTCCATGCACAGGACTGCATGGCGAGTCCTATAGCTAGTAAGTATGTTTAGGATTATTTCACAGAATGATAGAATTGTAAAATTGGAAAGGACCTTGAAGCCCATCTAATCCAACTCCCTGCAATGCAAGAATCTTTCGCCCAGTGTGGGACTGAACCCGCAACCCTGAGATGTAGAGTCTCATGCTCTGTTACAGACTGATGGTAGCTATCCTTCCTCAAACAAGTAAACTAAAATCTGCACTCCACAGCCAACAAGGAGCTGAAAGATTGGAGCTGATCGCTCTACTGTTTCGTTCCCTGTAATCAAAGTATTGCAAGATGGTTGTTATTATTATTATTATTATTACTATTTCTTTCTTTTATTATTTGTTCAATTTGCATACCGCCCTTCATCCGATGATCTCAGGACGCTTCGCAGCATAACATGCAAAGTCGAATCAAATCAAGGATGCTGCTGTAATGCACATTTCCCTTTTGAGGCTGTGTTACATGCAAGCAGGTGTAAACAGGAGCAGCCTGGGCGAACAACAGAAACCCTCCTCTTTGAGGGTTTTTGCGTTGGAGGTGTTGTTATGTGTGGGGTTTTTTTGTGGGGTGGGGGAACCATCAAGCGGTGTGCAAATTATTCACAATATAAATAAATTAACTGAGCGGTTTTAACAAAAAACAGAAAAAAAAACTCGCTTTGCCCAAGGCGAAAAGGCACCTCCACGATTGTTCTCCTTCTGGCTGATATAACCAGAAGGTTGGTGGTTGGAGCCCACGCAGCAGGGCGGCTGTGGGCAGGATCCGTGCACTGCAAGGGGTCGGTCTAGATGACTCTTGGGATCTGAAGAAACCAGAGGCCTTTCTCCTGGGCATAGTCGGCCAATCGGTGTTAAAAAAGGATAGAACTTTCTTTATGTATGCTACAACAGCAGCAAGAATACTCATTGCAAAGTATTGGAAGACACGAGATCTACCCACACTGGAGGAATGGCAGATGAAAATGATGGACTACATGGAATTGGCGGAAATGACTGGCAGAATCCGTGACCAGGGAGAAGAGTCGGTGGAAGAAGACTGGAAGAAATTCAAAGACTATTTACAGAAATACTGCAAAATTAATGAATGTTAGAATGATGTTGGATTGAAGTTAAGGATTTTCTAGCTGTACAGGCTAAAAGAATATGCAAAAATTGGTTTTAATATGTAAAATCTAAAATTTAAAGCTATATTATATCAAGATTAAAGATTAGGATTAAAAAGGAGGGAAAGCAACTGTTGGACTAACATATCTAATTAGAATACAAAAGAGGGAGGTAAGAGGAGGTCCGAGAAACAAGTAAATGTAAAAGAACTGAGGAAAAGAGGAAATTGTCTTTAATTGTTTTTTTTCTTTTTTACCTTGTATTTTTTCTTTTTATTGTTAATTTTTTCTTTATTAATGTGATTTTCTTTTTTTCTTGTGAAATTTTAATAAATATTATTTTAGGAAAAAAAAATAGATGAATCTTGGGATCCCCTTCCAAGTCTAGGCTTCTCACGCGTGAAAGGGGGGAACCTCGGGTGACGAGGCTTAAGGGAAGGAGAGGGAAGCGGAGGAGAAGAAGGAGAGCCCTCCTCACCTGGCAGCCCTTCTTGTGGTGGAAGCCGACCACCGCGATGTGCAGCACGGGCCCCCGGGAGCCGCGGGGGTGCAGGTCGCCCTTGGAGCTGCCCCTTCGCTCCATGAAGGAGACCGGGAGCAGCAGCAGCGCCGCCGCCGCCGCCGCCGGAGGAGGAGGTTGTTTACCGGCGGGCTACGGGCGCCGCTTCCTTCCGCGGCCGGCCTCCCCAGCCCGCCGGCGCCCGTCCTCTGAGCATGCTCCCTGGCCGCCGAGCACGCCCCGTAGCGGCCGCCGGGGGAGAGAGGCGCCGGGCCCCGCGGAGGGGAGAGCGAGGCCTCAATGGCGCGCGGGAGCCAGGGCGCGCGAGGCCGGAGCAGGAGGAGGAAGAGGCGGCGGCGGCGGCGGCTGCTGCGGGGAGCCGAAGGGAAGCTGCCAAAACAGGGCGGCCGCCTTCCCCGGTTACCTCAGGATGGTTCCTCCTGGCAACCGGCGGCCAGGGCTCTGTTCTTAAAGGTGCAGCCCGTCGGAGAATGCCAGACCGAGCCCCCCCCCCAAACCTCAGGGGAGCCCAGTGTAGTCTCAGAGGAAAGAGAGAATAAATGAATAAATCTTTATTAGCAAAACAACAATATGCAAATGACAGAAATAAAAAGTCGATTATATAAGGACTTTAGGGTCCTGAGAGAATAAATGAATAAATCTTTATTAGCAAAACAACAATATGCAAATGACAGAAATAAAAAGTCGATTATATAAGGACTTTAGGGTCCTGAATCAGCAGTCAAATGGTGGACCTGATTCTGATTGCCCCAGCTAAAAACCTGGCAACCTTTGCTGTCATCTTGATCTGCCAAGAGAAAGGACACTGGGGCAGTGGTTGGGCGACCCGGAATGGACAATAAAAGAGGGGCGATAACCTCATTCCTCAAGTCTTTATAAAGAGTGCAAGCCAGAAGGGCATGCGCCACCGATTCGGTACTGCCATCTCCATGGGGACATAAGCGTTTTCTGTGTGGAAACTGTTGGAACCGTCCCTTGAGTACACCCGAGGGCAAGACATTCAATCTTGTAAGAGTAAAAGCATGTCTATATTTTAGAATTGCTAGGTTATGCAGATAGGGTGCCAGATGGGCGAAATGGGAAGGTGGAAAATAGTCATACCATGGGCAAAATTTCCTTATTGTGGCCAAGTGGTTCTGACGCTCGACATCATTTAGGCGCAGACAAATTAAACTGTTTGCTTGAAGTAGCCCCAGAGGCTTGCGCATTTCTTTCTCTATCACGATTGTACATCGCCTTTTTTTCTGCCAAGGATCATGTGGTTCTCCCCCTCCCCATGTTGTTGTCCTCGCAGTAGCAACCCTGCATAGGTGCCAGGGCCCTGGAGCACCCACAAAATTTCCCATGAAGGTGCCAGGCACCCACGGATTTCTTTTTTCTTTTTTAAATAATTTTATTTCGTTTTACAAAATCAATCACACAATTAACATTCTTGAAAACACTGCAAATAAAACAAGATTCTTTTGAATCTTAGGACTTCCCTCCTTCCCTCCAGGAATTCTGAAAGGCACCCACAGATTTGGGTGCCAGGGCCATGCACAACGTTGCATGGCACCCACGGCCACGGGGACCCACGGTCGCAGGGCCAAGCTGGCATTCCTGCAACCCTGTGAGGAAAGTTAGGCTGAGTGATAGTGGTCAACCCAGGGTCACCCAGGGAGCTTCATGGCTGAGTAGGGACTCAGTCTCAACCACTATGCCACACTGGCCAATATCGTCATCTTCATGTATGCCACCTGTCCATAGTGCTCAAGGCAGCTTGCGAAATGGGAAGATTTACCACAACAGCCAGAGTTATGGGTATCATGTGGCAGGACAGAGCTTTGGACAAAGTCTCTCTCCCAAGTCCACATTCCCAGCATGTTCACAGTCCTGTCTCAGCAACATCTATGCTGGCTTGGTCATATCCACAGAATGAACATGTGAACATGTTCCTATTGGAGAGCTGGCTGACCAACTCTGCATTACAAAGATGTCTGCAAACATGACATGAAGGCTGGCAACATCATCCCTGCCATGTGGGAATCCCTGTAGGCAGCCCTGCACAGGGAAGTTCTTAATGTTTGATGTTTTACTGTGTTTGATGTTTTAATTTGCTGGAAGCTACCCAGAATGGCTGGGGCAACTCAGTTGGATGGGCGGCATATAAAAAATATTATTATTACTACATACTACCACTACTACTACTACTATAGACAACTGCAGTGCCTTTGTGGGTTCTCTCGCCACATACACAATCAAGAGGTTGCGGTGGTTAGGAGGCTGGGCTTGTGCTTTGCTTTCCATCATTTGCCTCCCTTCAATTAAGTTAACTGATTCTCTTTCCTCTCTCAGTGGATAAATTTGGTGGGTGGGGACCATTAAGTGTATGGTTATAGCACAGACCAGGGCACAAGTCTGGAACTTGTGACTTCTGGCCAATGAAAATCAGCACACTTGTTTAATGTTACATTAAAAGTTAGCCCCTATAACTGGCATAGAAAGAAAGTGGCTTGAAGAAGCCAGTTGTATGATACTGCTTACAAGGCACGCATTATTACATAGAGCACTAGAAAACTTGTCCACTTTGGTACTATGGATTAAAAGCTGTCAATTTACCAGCAACATAGGTATATCTGGGGGATATGTACCAACATCAGTTGGTACCCATAGTAAAAAAATAAGAACCAGACAAGAGCTCATTTACACTAGTTGTAGTGTCATCACCCTAGCGCAGGATTTCCCAACTTGGGTCGCCAGATGTTTTTGGACTACAATTCCCATAATGCCTGGTCCTGCTAGCTAGGTACGGTGGGCATTGTAGTTCAAAAACAGCTGGAGACCCAAGTTTGGGAAAGCCTGCTGTAGTGCATATGACAATATATACACATACATCCCATGGCCTGACTGCTCGCCCGCAGTAGTCTTCTAAGTGTGGAAGTGGGGAGCAGGCAAGAATGCAGGCTTGACCCTGACTATAAATCATACATAGCAAAGCCTGTGGCCTTTTAGCTTGTTTGGGAAACCTCTCATTGCAAATGCTATTTGTTGTATTTAGAAAGGGCAGGTACAGGAATTGGGTGGGTACTGAATGCTTTACTAATCTCCAAGGTTAGAACACAAAACGACGAGCTAAAATCCATCTTTTTGACATGCTGCACTTTTAAAAAACGGGTGGATAACGCAACCTATAAAACGCAACCTTTAAAGGGATGCAACCCTTGGAGCATTTTCAGAACTCCGGCCTTTCGAGTCCTCCTTCGGCCAAAATCCAAGCGCCCGAGATTTTCCATACCAGGGTCCAATCTAGGAACAGGTGGGCGAAAAGATACCCTTGAGCATGCACAGAGTGCCTTCTCCTTTACCACTCACAGCCCGCCTTTAGGTCTTTGGAGGCAATAAAAAGAGTTCCAGGAGATGCGTTTCGGATATAAAGCAAGGTACGCTTTAAAAAAAGAAACAAACCAGAGTAGGGCTTAGCTTTTAAAGTTAGCGCTCGGTCGTCACGTGCCCCTCGGCCTCGACTTGCGCTGGGACTCCTTTTCGAGGGCTTTCCTAGTTCGATTGCTCTTATCGATTCGCTGAGTCTGCTCAAACTAGAACAGTCGGCTCTGTTCTGAGTGGCCGGGGACGCAAGAGCCCGCCTCCCCCGGCATTTATTTATTTATTTTTTAAACCAGTGAGCAATAAGAGGACGGCGAACTCGATTAGTCAGGCCTCGCGGCAAAATGGCGGCCAACGCGACTACCAACCCGTCTCAGCTTCTGCCTCTTGGTAATTGAATGGCGGGCGCTCGTCTCTGAGCGGTGTAGCCGGGGGAGAGGGATAAAGAGAGAGGGGGAGGGGGAGGGGAAATGGGGTGGGGGAGAGGGGGGAAACGGGGTGGGGGAGAGGGGGGAAATGGGGTGGGGGAGAGGGGGGAGAAATGGGTTGGGGCAGGGTGGAGGGGGGAAATGGGGTGAGGGAGAGGGGGGAAATGGGGTGGGGAAGGAGAAATGGGGTGAGGGAGAGGGGGGAAATGGGGTGGGGGAGGGGAAATGGGGTGAGGGAGAGGGGGGAAATGGGGTGGAGAGGGAGAAATGAGGTGGGGGAGGTGAAATGGAGTGGGCTGAGGGAGGGGGAAATGGGGTGGGACAGGGAGGGGGAGGGGAGGGGAAAATGGGGTGAGGGAGAGGGGGGAAACGGGGTGGGGGAGAGGGGGGAGAAATGGGTTGGGGCAGGGTGGGGGAGGGGAAATGGGGTGAGGGAGGGGGAAAAATGGGATGGGGGAGGGGAAATGGGGTGAGGGAGAGGGGGGGAAATGGGGTGGGGGAGAGGGAGAAATGAGGTGGGGGAGGTGAAATGGAGTGGGCTGAGGGAGGGGGAAATGGGGTGGGGGAGAGAGGGGAAATGGGGTGGGACAGGGAGGGGGAGGGGAGGGGGAAATGGGGTGGGACAGGGAGGGGGAGGGGAGGGGGAAATGGGGTGGGGGAGAGAGGGGGGAGTATGAGGGAGATGAGAGGAGGTGTGGGGGGCAAGTGCAGCATTTGTACCTGTGGCATCATGGCCACATACCTGGGGCAAAGTTACATGCATGGAGAGGAGGGTTCTTTCCCTCTCATGGCACCAGAATTCATGGGCATCCAATGAAACCGAATGGAAGATTCGGGATGGATAAAAGGAAGCGTTTCTCCACGCAGTGCAGTTAGTTCAACTGTGGAACTCGCTTCCACAGGAGGCAGCGGTGGCCCACAACTTGAACGGCTTCTAAAGAGGATTGGACAGATTCACGGAGGATAATAAGCCTAGCAGTGGCTACTAAATGCAGTGGCTGTGCTCTGCCTTCACAGCTGCAGCCAACAATGCTCCTAAATGCTAGTTTCTGAAAAGCAGGAAAGGTTCAGGACTGAAATCACATTAAAATTTGAGGCTCTAGCAATCTTTTTATTATGTATATGATCATAATCCGCTCCCAACTGCATCTTTTGAACTTTGGGATTATTTAATTGACCCACTGGATTTATTTAATGATGTAATATGCTAGTGACCCCTGCTATTAAGATTGTTTTTAGTTTTGGATACAGACTGTTTTGTAAATGAAGTATGTTTAAAATCCTTGGTAACTGAAAACACATCTTGAAGAAAGAGACAGTGCTCATACATTTGTACATACGTTAGTAACTACTAATTAAATGCTTTTTCTGATTAACAGAGCTGGTGGACAAGTGCATAGGCTCACGAATTCACATCGTGATGAAAAGTGATAAAGAAATTGTTGGCACACTCCTAGGATTTGATGACTTTGTCAGTATCCTTTACAGGGAATAATGTGGAGGCTTTTCACAGTTTGCTTTTTGGGATGTGTGTGTGCGTTGTTGTTGGGTTTTTTTGCAAGCAGCTGTTTAAAATAACGTTCCCTTGGAAAGGGAGTTGTTCTGGTGTTTTGAATTGGATAAAAGTAGATCTGCATTTAGGTTCATACCTTTGGTGGTGGTTTGCACTGCAACTGCAAGTTTATTTGCAGCCACTGGGCTTCTGTGATTACTGTGTCTGCAGTACTGACAGATGGTGCCTGTACATAATGGATGGGGTATTATATCCTTGTCCTGCTGATGCTGCTGGGCTATATCACCCCTCACAATTGGCCATGCTGAATGGGACTGATGGGAATTGGAGTCCAACAAGATCTCAGGTTCCCTACCTGTGTTGTACATCATTCTTCCAGGCTGCAAGCCTAGCACCTGTTGCACATGCTCTGAGACACTTGTGTGACAGCCATGTATTCTATGAACAGGACCTACACCTTGATAATATAAATACACTGTTAGCCATCTTGGATATCTGCTCATCTAATGAATGCAGGGGGAAATGTGAATCACTACTTTTGTACTAACTTTTTCCTTGACATCAGGCTTCAGACATGGTATTGGAAGATGTTACAGAATTGTAAGTATGGCTGCTTCTGGCTTTCAATCTCAGCGCATTTTGTACCAACAGTTGTCTTTACTTTCACTCACTCTTCAGAACTTGCTCTCTTGACCTCTCCTATACTTGCACATAGGCTGACAATATTAGCTACTTTTGTGAGGCATGCTGTAATACTGTTCACCAGTTTTCAGAAAAAGCAGAGTGTAATTCTCCTAAGGTGAGAGTGGAGCATTATATTAGTGGTACAAGGCACCAGTTGGGGAACCCCCAAGGCTCAGAGCCCAGAAATTGGTAGTGGGACTACGATAAGGGGTCAGAGGGAAAAGAGGGAGCAGACTGAGAGGAGGTGGTGTTGGAAGTTGAAGAGGTAACAGGGTTTAGTGAGCAGGAAGAGCCTGTGGTAGAGAGCAGTCCAGAATCGGGGCTGGAGAGGAGGGGGGCCAAGAAGCAGATGAGGTGGACCTCTGAAGAAGCCCTCCTGTTGTGACCAGCTCCCCTCCCCCCTGGTCTCCCAGGACCAAAAGAAGTATGAAGAGGGTGGAGCAGAGACAGGCACATCAATGGAGTCTCAGATTGCTTGGGAAGGAACCAGGGGGAGGTGGAGACTTAGGCAGTGGGAAGGCAGGGACCTTCAGTCCTCACAACTGCCTCATTGAGGCAAGATCTACTGGGAAGAGTTTTTGTGTTCATTAGGCCTGGTCTCCTGAGCTATTTGTTTCTTTGAAGAAAGAGTTAACTTCATTGATGCTGTGTGAGTTATTATTATCCTGCTCTTGGCACCTGCCCCCTGACACTGGGGTGCTCCTCTCTACAAATCCCCAGTCTACTGTGGCAGCATCTTTCAGAGGTACTCATTCCTTACTTTTCTCGTTAGCTACTGTATAAGGGTATAATTGCAACAACTTCCCTTCCCATGCTATTCTAGGAAAGTACCAATTGCAGAACAATGTAGGTAGGATTGCTGCAATTATTTATCTTACCAGTTTTCCCCTTCAGGGACATTTGGGTGACTCTGGCACGGAGACTAGCAGTCTCTTATCAGATAATTAAGACTTGAATGAAAAATAGTTTTCATCAAACTTTCCAGTTTTGTATCCTTTTTCTGTTTGTCTTGTGTTCAACAGTGAGATCACACCTGAAGGACGAAGAATTACAAAGCTAGACCAGATTTTGCTAAATGGAAATAACATAACAATGGTAAGTAATTAGTCTTACATTTCTGTCCCTAGTTAATTCCTGTTAACTAGGCCAAACTAGTTAACTGTGGAAGCTTGGTTAATTCAGAAACTGTTGTCAGAAACTGAAACAGAATCCAATAAAATGCCAAAAAATTGAAGTGGTATCCTAAAAAAGAACTGAGATGTTGCATGTTCTGAGTCAGGGAGGTGGAGATATGGCCTATTTTGGGTGGGGGGTCTCAATAAATGTAAAACAAGCGAATATAAACTATTCTAATGTAATTTATTTACAGACACGTGTATATAATCTTTTTTGACCTGAAAAATTCAAGGTGGCTGATACAATGGCCTGCTTCACACAACATGCTAAGCCTAACCTTGACTTGGTGAGAACGTGGGGGGGGGGTGTCCCCAGAGGCAAGCTCCCAGCTGCCTTGCTGCTCCTTCATCCTTTTTGCTGCCAAGATTTGGTTTAGATTACCATCTGCACCAGAGCTTGCGGCTAAGTTCTCTCCCCAGTAACTGTAAGCTATAACCAAGTGTGAACCTTGTTTGGCTTAGTGTGTTGTATGAGCCAGACTGCAATTGGTGGGAGGAATCTTGTTAATGCTTCTTCCACTACACTGCCTGAGACGGGTAGTCAGAGTGGCTCTGCCTGACAGGCCAACAGAACTGATTTTGCTGGGCATGTTTCTGTAGCTCCATCCTTGAGAGAGGGTAGAATGGTTGTACATAACTTTTCTAGATGAAATGCTTAAGTTCTTCATCTTCTCATGTGAACTTTCTTTCAGCTGGTTCCCGGAGGAGAAGGACCAGAAGTGTAAATAAAGTCATATGTCATCATTGAAGACTTCCTGTTAAAGCTTCTGTAGGAATATATTGATGAAACCTGATGCGTTTTTTATTTTTATTTTTTACATTTATATAAAGGCAAATTTCCATTTCAGGAAAAATGCATCGTTAACAAAGACTTTGTAAGTTAAAATCATGACTTTGTTGTAAAGGCAAAATTAACTTGCTGTTCAGAGCAAGGCAATAAAGAGGTTTGTTTTTTTTTAAAAAAAATAACTGTATTGAACACAGTTGTTGTTTTTGTAACTCTGGCATTTTAGATGTCAGATAAAACCAGGAATTTTGAATGGTTCTGGTTCAGGCTGCTTAGAGCAGGTTATGAGCTGGTTATAAATATTGCTTACTTTTTATCTATATCATACATGAGCTGGTTACGCTGTGGTTCATAATGTGTGGGGGAATTGTTTTCTCATGCATTTCTCTCCAGCTTTCCTTCTTCGTCCCCACAGCCTAGAGTTTTAGGCTGTGAGAGCAAATATCTTGCTAAAATACCTTGTGATTTTATTTCCTTTAGATGAAAACAAATGTTAACTGCTGTCAGGGAACTGCAGTCAGCGAGGGAGGAAAGAATTAGAGGATACAGGGAATGATCTCCACTGCTCAGTACTGAGTCCTCCTCAGAAGACAGATAAGAGGATAGTGAGTCTGGGGAGGAAGGGGTGCTTCAGAGAGAGGGGGATCCACGTCACAGGGAAAAACGGAAGGGGCTGAGCCATTGGTTGTGTTGGTCTCGAGGGAGAGGGAAAAGAGAAACTAGTCAGAGCAACGCGTCATGAGAGACGGATCGCTTTGTTTATTCTGCATGTAATCTTGTCAGAAGGAAATAAAGAAAGGAATTTATGGCTGGCTGCCGGGAGTGTTTTCTCTGCTAAGTGCAGCAACGTGTTCAGCTGGCTAGCTGACAACTGCTCTGTAGGTTGAGATAAAAATAAGTAAAAGGAAGAGATTTCTATCGCCAAATTATTATCATATTGTACCAATTGCTCAATATCATTCACCGTTAAAACACTATTCTGCCTTGCCATAGAAGTGGCTTATCTACTTAAAAGATGTTCTCAAGAACCAAATAAAGTACAGTGGATGCTTGGGTTGCGAACGTGATCCGTGCGGGATGCGCATTCGCAACCCGCAGTGGTATGTCTGCGCACACATGGGTGTGCACACATTCGGCGCTTCTGCGCATGTGCAAAGCGCAATTTAGCGCTTCTACACATGCACAACCACCAAAACCTGGAAGAAACCTGTACTTCTGGGTTTTGGCGGTCCTTAACCCGAAAAAACGCAACCTGAAGCATCTGTAACCCGAGGTATGGCTATATATGGATGGAAGAAAATGTACCTGTATCCTTTAAATAACACACCACAGTTAATTCCTATAATATTTAAAGCAATTCCAAACTGGTCTCAGTACAATGTTATCATTGTTCATAGAATTGCTGATTTGAAAGGCACCATGAGGGTCATCTAGTCCAACCCCCTTGCAGTGCAGGAATCTTTTGTCCAACATAGGGCTCAAACCCACAACTGTGAGATTTAAGAGTCTCATGCTCTACCAGGGGTCCGCAAACTTTTTCAGCAGGGGGCTGGTCCACTGTCCCTCAGACCTTGTAGGGACCCGGATTATATTTTGGGGGGAAAACCCCAAACGAATTCCTATGCCCCACAAATAACCCAGAGATGCATTTTAAATAAAAGCACACATTCTACTCATGTAAGAACACGCTGATTCCCGGACTGTCCGTGGGCCGGATTTAGAAGGCGATTGGGCCAGATCCGGCCCCCGGGCCTTAGTTTGCCTACCCATGGATTGAGGTAAAATAAGCACAAAAATCCTGGTCATATATGCTTACTCTAGATTTATTTATTTTTAAGTCGCTTTCCACACAGAAACAATGCAAATATTTCCTCTTAAAAAATATTACTGCAGTCAGTATATGAGATATTTTTTTACAGTGTTTTAACAAAGCCAGCTTTCCATTCCTAAATGCATTTACTTGGAAATTGGTTTACTGACTACTGTGATCTTCAGATTTAATGCTAAAGTTTTTTCCTTACAGTTGTGCTGCTCAGCTTACATTTCTAGTTAACCGGAGGGAATTGAGAGAGAAGCCTTGTCTGTAGACAGTTTGTGACATTAGAAAATAATGATAAGAAAGGTGAAGTTACTATGCAGGATAACTAGAGTTTAGTTTTTTATAGAGACACAAACAATTAAACAGTTTTCAGACTTAAGAGCATCTTTTAAAAAATGCACTCAACAAGATGTTAGATCTTGCTGTATGAAATCTTGTCCTGCTTTAATTAAGCAAAAATTGCAAACTGAAGGAAGTTTATCCTTGAATTCTGTTCACTGTATCTATAGGCTTTGAAGCAGACTAGGAGGAGGTTGCCTCTGTCAGTACAAGGGGACTTCTTTTCACTGCCCTTCTGGTGGCAACCCTCCATGTCCACTGAAAAGCCCTCCCAAAGATTGACCTCAAAGCATAGTGGGATGGAACAAGGAAGGAAAATTGGTGGGGGGAAACTCCTTCCCTGTATGTGAAAGTGCCTTCAGATCTAAGCTAGATTGGTTTCCTATTGTATTCTTTCCACTGGTATTCTTTCCACTAGAGGGAGCCGATGGAAGTTAGCATTTTAACTGAACTACGGCAGCTTTAAAACAATGCCCTTGAGTCTGAACCATAAGAGAGTTCATGGAAGTTTTGTCTTGCCCAAACTTGCATATAAATCCATTCATGCTTCTTCCCGTAATCTCCTGCTTATGCTTAATTGCTTCATTAAAATATTTTCTTTGAAAATTCATACTTCTACTAAGTACTTGTTTGTCATCTGTACTGAATGCATTAATGTTCACATTGTCATTTGATAGAAGCAAAGTAGGATGCTATAACTGAATTATTAATTTCCCCCCCAATTATAGGAAGTTGTTTAGTGGGAGCTACTTGAGTGAATATACAAAAGTAGAATATCACGGCCAAAAGACATGTGGCACACGTGCTAAAGAATAGACATGATGAGATTAATTCCATTCTTGCTACAATCCAGTGTATACATAAGGTAAAGGTAAAGGGACCCCTGACCATTCAGTCCAGTTGTGGCCGACTCTGGGGTCGCAGCGCTCATCTCGCTTTATTGGCCGAGGGAGCCGGCGTACAGCTTCCGGGTCATGTGGCCAGCATGACTAAGCCGCTTCTGGTGAACCAGAGCAGCGCACGGAAACGCCGTTTACCTTTCCGCCGGAGCGGTACCTATTTATCTACTTGCACTTTGACGTGCTTTCGAACTGCTAGGTTGGCAGGAGCAGGGACTGAGCAACGGGAGCTCACCCCTTCGCAGGGATTCGAACCTCCAACCTTCTGATTGGCAAGTCCTAGGCTCTGTGGTTTAACCCACAGCGCCACCCGCGTCCCAGTGTATACATACCTAGGAGTAAATTCCACTGAACTCAACAGGACTTACTTCTGAGCAGACATGCATACGACTGATGTGTCTGTAAGGATTTTCCAGAGCATCACATAAGGAATTGGTAACTGCAAGTCATCAACCTCAGCTTCATTTCTACAAACACTTTTGCACCTTATTCTTAAAGTATATTCAAATAAAGACCTCCCACATAAACTTGTTAAAATGACTGTTGGTAAGCCCTTCGACCTTAAAAAGAGACTAATGAAATATACGAAACCTACATCCAACTCCCATCCAGCATAAAGCCAAAGCATTTTCAATACAATACTTGACAAATTCTTCGTCCCCAAAGATTACCAGGCCAGCAACTGTGTCTCTCTCCTTAAACGCAATATATGTGCAGTACCACATGACAGGTTACCAGGCAACTGCACAAGCCCAGATGCACTGGGAGTTTCAAAGCAGCTGGTCAGTTGCTTTCAACCAGTGGAAAAGTACAGACTCACATCTGAGCTTGAGCCTTTTTATCAAGTTCATGGCTGATTTCTCTCCTGCCCCCTGATTTCAGCCCTGACTCCAGTAGTAATTGCCCTTTCAGTGGGGGGTAATTTATTAGAAATCCAGCGACATTCTTGAAATAGGCATTTTAAACTTTTAAGATCAAGGTGGCAAGTTATTTTTTGTTCAGTTTTGCATGATGCCACTAGGATAAAGATGATTAACGTTGCTTGTTCAATTGTTTCTCTTAAATAGAGTAGCCTATCTTTGTTGCTCTGGTCAAAGGAATTGACTCCTTGGAAGCAGGTAGCAGATTTGCACACACACACCCTGCATGCCTGGATAGCTCAGTTGGTTAGGGTGTGGGGCTGATAATGCCATGGTCACAGGTTTGATCCCCATATGGGACAGTTGCATTTTCCTGCATTGCAGGGGGTTGGACTAGATCAGGTATCCACAGCCTGTGGCCCTCCAGGTGTTTTGGCCTACAACTCCCATGATCTCTAGCTAACAGGACCAGTGATCAGGGATGATGGGAATTGTAGTCCAAAACATCTGGAGGGCCAAAGGTTGGGGATGCCTGGACTAGATGATGCTCAGGGTCCCTTCCAGTTCTATGACTCCTACGTAAAGCACATCCTCACTCCAGAGAATCCTGAGCCAAAATTCCATCACCATTTGTAAACTATATTTCCCAGGATTCTTTGGGGTCTGGGATGTGCTTTAAATGTATGGTGACTCATATTGTTGGCATGTGACTTGATCAAGCATGCAAAATTCAATTTGCTCTGTAGAATAGAATTGGAGAACTGGAGGGGGTCACATGGGTCATCTAGTCCAACCCCCTGCAATGCAGGAATTGTTTTGCACAACCCACGGCGCTGAGATGTAGAGTCTCATGTTAGAAGTTACCTAGAAAGCCAGTAGGACATTTTTGGAAGGGCAACATTACTTTTAATACCCATGAGATGATATTTTCTGGTATGTGTTTTAATCTACTGGCTTGGACTCTAGTTTTTTAACATGTTTATGCATTTGTACTAGTATGCAAGTTTTACAGTTTTGTGTGTTAATCTGTAAAGAATTCAGCCTTCCCTTAGTGCTCCTCGCTGACAATCCCTTAGCTTTCAAAAGCACATAATTTATTCCATCTTAAATCCTATGTTAGGATTGTCCTTGCCCATCCCACATACTCCTTGCCTCTTCTGTTTTCCTTCCTTTCAGACATTTGTTTCAATTATGCCCCAGCATCACAGCTTTCACCCTTCATGTTCCTTCTTTCTGTTCAGTTTTCCAGTTTACATAGTACACTGCCTCTTCCTATCTTCTCCCCACTGTCAACATATTAGTCTTGATGCAGGCCAGTTGCCAACCTTTTCCCAATTCACTCATTTCCCTCTCAGCTGCTGTCCAACTTTCCATGAGTATTATTTGACCTTGAGTTACTGGAATGTCATGACATCACAGCAGCTTAGCCAATGGTTTGAGAGAAGGACCAGCTGAAAAGGAACGGCCAATTTTTAGCTTGACACATAATACCAGGCACGCCCAAACTCAGCCCTCCAGATGTTTTGGGACTACAACTCCCATCATCCCTAGCTAACAGGACCAGTGGTCAGGGATGATGGGAGTTGTAGTCCCCAAACATCTGGAGGGCCAAGTTTGGCCATGCCTGCCTTAGAGGGAATAACAACACAGCTGTATCTTATTGGTCCTCATGAATAAGTCAAGTGATGCCCATGCATGTGTGAATGATGTTCTAAGACACTGCATAAAGAATTACTGCTAAGCTTACCTACATCACATATTTGTGGTTAAATTGCTATGTATCAATAGGAGGTAAAGGTAAAGGGACCCCTGACCATTAGGTCCAGTCGTGGACAACTCTAGGGTTGCGGCACTCATCTCACTTTATTGGCCGAATGAGCTGGCGTACAGCTTCAGGGTCATGTGGCCAGCATGACTAAGCCACTTCTGGCGAACCAGAGCAGTACATGGAAACGCCGTTTACCTTCCCGCCGGAGCGGTACCTATTTATCTACTTGCACTTTGACATGCTTTCAAACTGCTAGGTTGGCAGGAGCAGGGACCGAGCAACGGGAGCTCACCACGTCGCGGGGATTCGAACCACTGATCTTCTGATCGGCAAGGCCTAGGCTCTGTGGTTTAACCCACCCATGTCCCTTATGTTTCAATAGGAACATGAGATTAATTCTGAAAATCTCAGCTGCCTTTGGTAGGGAAACATGGAAAAAGTTGCCTCCTAAGAGAAAATCATGTGAATGATTCATACTGCCCAGGGGTTTGCAGTGTTAATCAGAACACGGTGACTTGTCTCCAGACAGGATCTGGTTGTTAGGCTCTGCCAATGTGAGATTTATCCATGTTTGTCCAGGGCATTGAATTTTCAACTGCTCTTGGGAGGTGGGAGGCTGTATGGAAATAAAGGAGAGCTGAAAATATGGCCTTTTATCACCACAGCCACAAAATATGAGATGTTAGGATGGCGGTTTACTGTCTGCAGAATAATAGACAGCAGCTGCCTGCCTTGCATGTATTTAGCGCTAACTAGCCTAGTAATTGTTGTGGCAGGGTTCCCCAATATACACTGCTTTATGAAAAGAGCAGTCAGCAATGTTCATCACTTGGTTAAAACAAAAATCTTTACCGCAAAGATTTATATTACATGACAGGGTGGGATTTACACTGTCTAGTTACTGATCAGTAAGAGAGATGAGAACACTTTATGAGAGGAGAACACTGCGTGAAAATGATGCTGTTATGCAACTACTTTTTCTGGTGCAGAGAAAATGTAAGATAGAATTGGCTTCACAGTATCAAATACTTGACAGGAGGTAATGGTTTCTATGACGAAATAAAAACATGTCTGCTAAGTGAGTGGCATTTAAGTCTATATTTCTTCAATGAACATTGAGGGTAGTAATGGATTTTGCTTCATTTTGTGGTGAGATACAATTTTAAACAACACATGGGATCTAACTGCATTTCCAGTCACTTTGCACTACACTAGGTTCTCCTCAAATAAGTCCACATTGTGGACATTGTGTGACATTTCTGTAGAGATGACTCTTTCAAAACAAGGTTTATTTTCAGTTGCCTGAAAACTATTGTATGGTGGTTCCTTTACTTACCCAGTTTAATTATCAATATACAATATTTGACTGGATACTAATCATTTCATCTAGTAACTTCTCTGTAATATATATTTTGTTTATAAAACTTTACATGTATTAAAAGATGGTCTTTCCTATATTAAAAAAATCATTACCATTCATTATGAGCTTATCCATTGGGAATTAATTGTTGCATGAACACAACCGGTGTCTGTATTAAGCCAGGGGAGCACTTGTCTCTTTGCAAAATATTTTCCTGTCCTATTGACGTTGTTTAGTAATTGAAGAAAACCCTCAAAGGAGTTATGAGTAAATGGACATCTTGAATTCAACTAAAACTGTAATTTCTTTCTGCAAACCCCAAACAGGAAATGTATCTCTGGCAGATGTCTTCCTTCAAATAAAGTAAATGTGTTTCAACAGTCTCGAGGCTTTGCTGTTTTATGGAATTGTGCTTTCAGCAAACACTTAATTTGATCTTCTTTTTCTTTTTTTGGTGGTTGGATATAGTCCAGAACTAAAAGTCATAAGGTTTATATCGTAGGTGCAAATAATGAACACTAGCTCATAACTCACTAAAATGTCAGGGGTTTTGCCTCCAGAAATCGAAATAACCACTTTCTATGTTTCACATGCTTTACGGCTGGTTCTCTACATTGTGTGGGGCACAAAGGAGTTATATTTCCTAGTGGGCAGAGGATTAGCAGTGTTCTGAAAACAGGCGGTTAGCTTTGACATGCTTGAGGGCGGTGATGGGGAAATGTGCACCTTGTTTCAAAAGTTGTGGGTCTCTTTCAGAGCAGAGGGTCTATAAGAAGCAAGGCCTTTTGGAACGAGCTGCTAAATTAATGGGGGGGGGGTTGTTTAGCAAAGTGTGTCTGTGTGCAGTGAGAATTGCAGCACACCCCTGGGAGATGTGTTATACCACTATTCACACTGTAGAAAGAGGCAGGGCCCCTTTCACCTTGTGAGACACCCATTGGTGGGGGTTCAGACATTACAGTGCAGTATTTTGCATACCCTCCAACATTCTTCTGATGAAAATAGGGGTGTCCTATTCAATAATATTTTTTTAAAAAAATAATATTTATTAATTTAAATTAAACACATATACAAATAATTTACAATCTCATACTACAAAAAGAAAATTGAAGAAAAAAGAATTAAGAAAAAAGAAAAGATGAAAATACAGAAAAAAGAAAAAAGAAAAAGCAGATTTACGTGCATAAAAAAACTTAATCTTCCTATTTAATAACTTAAATAAACACTTAAATAAAAAAGACTTCAGACAAAATGAGTCTTCCAATCATTCTCATTGTACTATTTATACTGTCGTGGTTTTTTCCACAGTTTTATATTCTTTAATATTGTTCCTGTCTACTCCACAAACAATATTTGTTGTGTTTACAAGTATCACTCAAGTTCTGCTAATATGGTGGGGTTGGTACAATATGATCTTATTCTATTCAATAATAATTAGTGTGATTATTCCCTGCCCATCTGACTTGGTTGCCCCAGCCACATTGAGCAGATTCCAACATAAAAAAACCATAATAAAACATTAACCATTTTTAAAAAAACCTTCCCTATACAGGGCTGCCTTGAGATGTCTTCTAAAGGTTGTATAGTTACTTATATCCTTGGCTCGGGGGCTGCATAACTCCATACCCTCCAACATTTCTCCGATGAAAATAGGGGTGTCCCAAGGAAAAGTGGGACACTCTGGGTTCAAATCAGAAACTGGGACGGATTCAGTAAAGCCGGGACTGTCCCTGGAAAATAGGGACACTGGAAGGGCTGGGTTTTGCCTACCCATGTGGCAGTGAATGATAGCCATTCGCTGATGTGGAAGAATGAGGTGTACTTGAGTCTTGAAGACTTGGGGGGAAAGCAGAAGCTAATCCTATTCTTGGTGACTCAGGCCCTGGAGAATCAAGGTTATTGCAATCAG
The DNA here is from genome assembly GCF_964106645.2 of Podarcis pityusensis. NCBI lineage: Eukaryota > Metazoa > Chordata > Lepidosauria > Squamata > Lacertidae > Podarcis > Podarcis pityusensis. The sequence continues at coordinate 52,431,387 of NC_138037.1, read as the reverse complement.
CCAGGACATTGTTCAATTTCTGGGTGGGGTTTCTTGATTAGGAGGAGGAGTTTGGATTTGAAATCCCGCTTTATCACTATCCGAAGGAGTCTCAAAGCGGCTAACAATCTCCTTTCCCTTCCTCCCCCACAACAAACACTCTGTGAGGTGAGTGAGGCTGAGAGACTTCAGAGAAGTATGACTAGCCCAAGGTCACCCAGCAGCTGCATGTGGAGGAGCGGAGACGCAAACCCAGTTCACCAGATTACGAGTCCACTGCTCTTAACCACTACACCACACTGGCTCTCAGATTACACTGGCCTGCGATGAAACTGGCACAAGCTCTCTAGGTAAAGGGACCCCTGACCATTAGGTCCAGTCGCGGACGACTATGGGGTTGTGGTGCTCATCTCGCTTTACTGGCCGAGGGAGCCGGTGTACAGCTTCCGGATCATGTGGCCAGCATGACTAAGCCGCTTCTGGTGAACCAGAGCAGCGCACAGAAACGCCGTTTACCTTCCCGCCGGAGTGGCACCTATTTATCTACTTGCACTTTGACGTGCTTTTGAACTGCTAGGTTGGCAGGAGCAGGGACCAAGCAATGGGAGCTCACCCCGTCGTGGAGATTCGCAGCACCGACCTTCTGATTGGCAAGCCCTAGGCTCTGTGGTTTAACCCACAGTGCCACCCACGTCCCTCTAGACATGGGCATAGTCAGGATTTTTGTTGGGGGGGGGCAGAATCTCAGATTTGTATTGATTTTTGTTGATTTGCAGCTGCCCCCCTGGCTACGCCCATGTCTCTAGGTATGTATAATAAGTGGTATGATGTTTGTGACATGATTCAGGGCAGCATTTGAAACAACCTCATCTTCCAAAAGGAGGAACAAACAAAGTTGGTCATGGTTAGCTGTATGTAGTCCAAAGCCTAGACCTAGACAGTGTTTCTTTACAGTCACCAGCTAAGCTGAAATTCAAAAGAATGTTCATTGATTCTGGCCAGGCAACCCCTGTCCTTTTGCTGCTCCCACTACCACCAGGGCTTTTAGGACTTATTCAAAAATTTGCTGTTTTTTCCTGAGACGAGAAAGCAAGTTTTTGCCTCTGTTTTAATGGATACAGCCAAACCTCGGTTGTCAAATGGAACCCGTTCCGGAAGCCCGTTCGGCTTCCAAAACATTCAACAACCGAGGCACGGCTTCCAATTGGTTGCAAGAGCTTCCTGCACTCAAGCGGAAGCTGCGTCGGACATTTGGCTTCCAGAAATTGTTCAAAAACCGGAGCATTTCCTTCCGGGAGCTGAAATGTACAATAACAGAGGAATTCGGGAACCAAGGTTTGACTGTACCATTTTGGATAAAGATGGTGGACTGAACCTTTCAATACAGTGGTACCTCAGGTTACATACGCTTCAGGTTACAGACTCCGCTAACCCAGAAATAGTGCTTCAGGTTAAGAACTTTGCTTCAGGATGAGAACAGAAATCGTGCTCCAGCGGTGCGGCAGCAGCAGGAGGCCCCATTAGCTAAAGTGGTGCTTCAGGTTAAGAACAGTTTCAGGTTAAGAACGTACCTCCGGAACGAATTAAGTACTTAACCCGAGGTACCACTGTACTGCATTGAGTTTTTGGTTTCTTAGATTTTCCCAGCAATGTGGTTTCTTTCCTTTTTGCACAGGCTTCTGGGGAAAGAACTCAGCTAATGCAAAAGCAGTTTCTTTCTCACAATCATTGCAAATGGTCTCATGGATTTCACCTGTGTTGTGTCATGTGTGCCAGGGTGTCAAGGCCATCCGGTTTCCTTGCTAATTAGAGCTGATCTGCCTCAGCTGTGGAGCCACAGACACACACAAACACACTCAGTTCTGAAGTGTGTCTTCTGCCTGGCTAAGAAGACACTGGCCTGTTGCCGGGTCAAAGCCTAGAAGTATTCTATATTTCTTTGTGCGAGGCTCAACATTTTTATTTTTGAAGTTTGCGCAACACATTTGTTGCTGGGCATTTGGGCGTCCAACTTCATTCCTGCAATCTGTGCTGCCTGCTGCCTTCTGTGGGATCGTTGCTCTATTGGTGAAGAACAGTTGAGACAAGGTAGTTTTATTGTTTTGTAACTCCAAATTAAATTTTTATATTTCTTTCCTGTATTCTCCAACTATATTTTCCTATTGGCTTACAGGCTCTAAGCTTCATATGCTGCTGTTTTAATTATTATTAATAAAATAAAAAGGTAAAGGTACCCCTGACCATTAGGTCCAATTGCGGACAACTCTGGAGTTGCATGCTCATCTCGCTCTATAGGCCAAGGGAGCCGGCATTTGTCTGCAGACAGCTTCCGGGTCATGTGGCCAGCATGACTAAGCCGCTTCTGGCAAAACCAAAGTAGCACACGGAAATGCCATTTACCTTCCTGCTGGAGCAGTACCTATTTATCTATTTGCACTTCGAAGTGCTTTCGAACTTCTAGGTTGGCAGCGGCAGGGACCGAGCAATTGGAGCTCACCCCGTTGTGGGGATCCGAACCGCTGACCTTCTGATTGGCAAGCCCTAGGCTCTGTGGTTTAGACCACAGCCCCACCTCTTCAATTTTGTTGTGGTTCCTTGGATTGAGCCTCTGTTATTAAGCCAGCGACTTAGCCTTTTGGTCAAACCCGCTACTGTATAGTTTGTGGGGTGGTTTTCTGCTTTAGGCTTCAGAAGCAAAAAAATGACATTTTAAGAACTTGCTTATTGGAATCTTAAGGACATTCAGTAAAGTCTGTGAGTCTCCTGACTCAGGCTGGTCAAACTACAGGAGTGGTGACAGTTGTACTACCTCACAGGGCTGGTTTTCAGCTCTGGTCAATTAACACCATTTGAACCAACAAGAACACTGTCCTGGGTGGTTGTTGTTTGGCTCAGATACTTCATATCCCCCCTAACCTCTGTTACAGATCCTGCAACCCCTCTCCAGTTTATTAAATGCAAGCTCTGAAGAGACCACCACAGAGCAAAACCCAACTCTTTCAATCAACAGGGCAAGTGCCATATAAAGAAGAAGAAGAAGAAGAAGAAGAGGAGGAGGAGGAGGAGGAGTTTGGATTTGATATCCCGCTTTATCACTACCCGAAGGAGTCTCAAAGCGGCTAACATTCTCCTTTCTCTTCCTCCCCCACAACAAACACTCTGTGAGATGAGTGGGGCTGAGAGACTTCAGAGAAGTGTGACTAGCCCAAGGTCACCCAGCAGCTGCATGTGGAGGAGCGGGGAAGCGAACCCAGTTCACCAGATTACGAGTCCACCGCTCTTAACCACTACGCCACACCACAAGAGAGTTTCCAAGCAAAATAAACATTTAAAAAATGTGAGGTCCTTGAGATTTAAAGCCCATACACCCATTCTCACTAGGGGCATTTACCCTATGTACAATAAAAATGGAAGATGGGGGTCCTTCCTGTTGTTCCACTCTCAGCAAGAAGCTACACAAATCCTTTTGGCGAAGAAGAAGAAGAAGAAGAGTTTGGATTTGATATCCCGCCTTTCACTCCCTTTAAGGAGTCTCAAAGCGGCTAACATTCTCCTTTCCCTTCCTCCCCCACAACAAACACTCTGTGAGGTGAGTGGGGCTGAGAGACTTCAGAGAAGTGTGACTAGCCCAAGGTCACCCAGCAGCTGCATGTGGAGGAGCGGAGACTCAAACCAGGTTCCCCAGATTACGAGACTACCGCTCTTAACCACTACACCACACTGGCTCTGTCCCAGAGGATGAGGGAAGGCTAGTGGGGAATATACTGACACAGGAGCAGATGTTCCTGCTATTTCTCTGTTCTGTGGTTGGCACAGAATCATAGAACCACATCATAGAATCACAGAACTGCAGTGGACTCTAGATAAGTCCCACCTGCCAACAGGGCAGTGCGTCCCATTTTGCCGCTTGAGGTGAAACAGGAAAGTGCTGGGCTGTCTTGCCGCTGCAGTGCCACCTACCGCTGAAGCATCCCTTACCTAGCTTGTGTGGCGGTGGCAAGAATCAGCCGTGGCAGCAGGTTCCAGTAATATCTTGTGAGCACTTGCAGGGCTTCTGCTGCCTGAGGCAGCTGCTTCACTCTGCCTCATGGGTGAGCCGGCTCTGCCTGCCAGGATTTTTCAGTTGGTTAAAAGCTGGTTGAGTAGGTAAAGCAATTTAATTGGTGGGCAGCCCATGTTAAATGGCAGTAGCAGTGATTTCCTCATACGGGTTGCTCTGAGTGTTTATGAGAAAAAGAAATATTGCTGCAAAATTTTGACCTTTTCCTGTTAGGCAAAGATCATAAGACGATCTGGATGGTCGCCAGATTCTGTGTACAGATCTGCAGGCACAGACCATCCCCCGACCCAAACTAGTCCGTTAAGAAAATCCCCAAACTCGATTCCATGGGTGACTCTGGGTCATCTCTCTGCGGTAGTTTATCTTAAAGTTTTAAGTGTCTATATGCTTATCTCACTTATAAATTTATTGTTGTACATTGTTTTAAATGTTTGTTTTCCTTCTGGGATTGTACCCCCAGGTGTGTTTTATAAGCTGGTCTCCGACAGTAATAAATTATCTAAGACTCTAAGAAATATTGCTGCTTGCTAGATGGTCTCGGCAATGGTGAGTGCCATCAAGCCAAAATCATAATAATAACAATAATGATAATTTATTTGTATCCTGCCCTCCCTGGCTGAGGCCGGGCTCAGAGCGGCTAACATCATAAAAACAACACAATAAGCATAAAAACAGACATCAATTAATTAAAATACATCTTAAAATTAATTCAGACAAGTTAAAATCCAGGCAGGTGGCAATAAGAGAGTGGTTAATAATTTGAAATACACATGTCAAAACGTGCAGCTTGTTTCTACCTCCCCCACTCCCACTTATAATAAGGAAGCCCCATTTTTTAATCACCAGCAAAGTGGCATCTCCGGGGATGAAAGGATTCTTTTTTGCCACCTATCATGTTATCTCTCATGATGCTACTCTGTGCTTCTTCCCTTTGGGAAAAGCCCCAGAGACAGACACTGGAGACATAGATCTGCAAAGGAAAGCAGCACGTCTGTGCTTTGTTTTGTGTCTTAGGCTGAGTGCATTAGCATTGTTTATATGTTCACATAAGGGACAATTCCATTAGCAGTGGAAACTCCCTGTGATGATGTCAGTGGGGCTGAGTTGCCTTGGATAACAGCATGGCAATAGTTTATTCCAATATGGCGGGCGGGGGGGAACTCTTCCCAAAGCACACCTATACTGGCCATGCCTCACACCTGCCTTGAGGGCTTTCTTTGGGTTTGTCTAACAGTGTTTCCCAAACTTGGGTCTCCAGACGTTTTTTTGGACTACAGTTCCCACCATCCCTGACCACTGGTCCTGATAGCTAGGGATGATGGGAGTTGTAGTCCCAAAACAGATGGAAACCCAAGTTTGGGAAGTCCTCAAAGGGTTTGGAACACCACACTGGTGGGGCAGGGGAAGACGGCAAGTGTGGTAGGAAGACTCAAGGACAATCAAAGAAACATTTAAACATGTCAGTGTAGGGTAACGAGGTATAGTATAGTAACAAAACGTTTTTTATCTGCAGAATATGGATCGATAGTCAAGAGCACTGGCTATTTTTCTACAGTTCTCCGCAACGTATTGTTGTGAACAGGGATTTCCAACTCTGACAAATATGAAAAATCAGAAAAAGAGGAAGTGCTCTTTGTGTCAATGAGGAAATGAGAGTTGGTTTGTCTCAAATTAGACCTAATATAAATGAGATTACCCAACAAAAGCAAGCTCGCTACTCTCACTGAGCTTGTATACATTCTTAAGGCACATATCTAAGAGGCTTGTTTATAATTGTTTTATGTTCTTATGTAGGTGCATTGTTTATGAATGTCCCATGATCATATTATAAAGTACTTGTGTTTTGTGTTATAAACCCCATACATGTTGACTCTAACTAAATTCAATAGGACTTGCTCTTGACAGATTGCAGGAGTTATCCAACATGGTGTCCACTGTATAGCAGAGCATCCTAAGGCTTCAGACCCAGACATGCTAACTCATGCATAAGCCCCCCTCTTGAACACAATGAGACTGAGTTACTTAGGATTGCACTGTTAATATGGCAGAAAAGGGCATGGATGCTAAAGAGCGTTGCATGGACAGCTATAATTGCTACATTTTTGCTATGGAAATTTCCACAGAACTTATGCTACCCAGGAAAAACAGATGTAATGCGTAAGTGAATAAATAATATGCATTTAAATTAGCCATCGCACATCAGCCAGCCAACCTAATACATATACACAACATTGCATGTTGGCGTAGGCAAGACTGTAATCATATATTTCCCTTCTTGGAAATTACAGAGGTGTGCTCAGTGTGTAATCACATCTCTAGCATAGGCAGTTTCTCCCAAGTCTATTATCAGCCCCTTAGCAGAGATGAAGTGTTGTATTACAGTAATTATGACTTAACATAATCCTCAGATTTTCTATGAAATGCTAGGAAGGCTGCTCCTAGCAGCCCACAAGTGAGACTTTCCTGAATGTTCAGCTTTGCAGGGCGAGCAAAGATCCAGGAAGGCTGAAATTATAAAGCGAAAAGTGTGAGGGTGTTTGTTGCTCCTCAAAAGGGAATAAGAAAATCTGTTTGGTGCCTTTGTCAACTCCACTGAAAGGAGAGGAGGTGAGCCACTCAGTTTAACCCCTTCTAGCACCTCCTGCTTTTTCACAAGCTCTCCTTAATAAAAGCCTTGCAACAGACAAGCAGTCCTTGAAGCCCAGCAGAGAAATCAGTGGAGTGGTGAACATCATTGTTTGTCTACCCTCTTTTGTGGGAACGTTTGTAGTACCCTGCCTGCGGTTAACGCTTAGCTGGAATGAAATATTCAACGCAGCAATAGAGAAATTAAAATAATAATTTATTTGTCAGACAAATAAATGATAGACACAGTGGTATATGGTTACCAAAGCTCTGCCCACTCCAGCCCTGACAGCCAGCACTTATATTTCCTCAGCCCAGCCCCCTTGCTCCTCCTTTGGCTGCCTCTATCTAATCAGCCTGGTTGAAATTCCTATTGGCTGTTTGCTAGAACCAATCATAAAAGATACACCCACTTCCTATTACCTTTTATGGGAGACAAAGAACTATATTTCCTTCTATCCATAAATGGCAGACAAGTAGCCATATATCTTACATTTGCCTCGACAAGGCACCTTAATTACCAGATCACCTTTTGCCCCTGTTGCCCCTGCATTCCAAAACAAATGGCTAAAACAAATGGCCCATGGTATTAAATTCTATCTAAACAGAGATCTTGGGTTCACATTCTCACACACCATCAATGAAATAAGAATCTAACATAAGAATCTAACATTTCTTACTTTCTAAATCCTTTGCATAATTACATTAAGCCAACAAATCTCATACATAACATAGATAGCTTTTTAGAAGAAAAGGCCTTTGCAAAGAAAAAAGGAACTCAGTAAAAACAGCTTCAAAAGAAGCCTCTTCAGTTTACACCCCCCTTTCCCAGCCAGCTGCTTTTCCCATTGCCCTTTAACTTTCTCAGTATACCTTAAACCTTAGGAAAATATGGCTAGAGTCTGATGGGAGGCACATGGTATTATTTTCTGTTAAACAATAAATCTTACTATTTACCAACTCTTAATTAGTGTTTTTGCAGCTTGATTGTATTCTGTAATATGTATGGTCAGTGTAACATTTGCTCCCAGCCTGTAATTCTCTTTTACAACTTTGAGAAACTTGTCTACTGCTATAAATCAGGGGGGCCCTTGTTCAGGGGAGCAGGAAGATAAACAACTGCCAGAGTACTTAGCCAGCTGGTTTCTGCCTGACATGAAACATACAAACATTTGCAAATATATCTTTAAGCTCATTTTAAAATACAGGCCTTGATCAGATGCCTCACATTGAGGATAGTAGGAGAGGATATATTGATTAAATATTATCGTTCCTCCGTTACGCTAGTGAGCTACAGTAGTAGTACAGTGGTGCCTCGCAAGACGAAATTAATCCGTTCCGCGAGAGTCTTCGTCTAGTGGTTTTTTCGTCTTGCGAAGCAACCCTATTAGCGGCTTAACGGATTAGCGCTATTAGCGGTTTAGCAGCTATTAAAGGCTTAAAGGCTTAGGGGATTAGCTGCTAAAAGGCTATTAAAGGCTATTAAAGGCTTAGCAGATTAGATAAAGGGGGGGAAAGCGAAAAAAAAATCTCAAGACTCGCAAGACATTTTCGTCTTGCGAAGCAAGCCCATAGGGAAATTCGTCCTGCGAAGCAACTCAAAAACGGAAAACCCTTTCGTCTAGCGGGTTTTCCGTCTTGCGAGGCATTCGTCTTGCGGGGCACCACTGTATAGAGTACAGAACACATTCCCTTGTACATAGCAGAAAGCTAGCTGATAGATTCATTAGAACCATTTGAGTTAAACAATCCAGTCTGGCTTGTTCAGATTGGACTGTTCCTGATAAAGCCCCTTTAAAGTAAAGGAAAAGGGACCCAAGACTGTTAAGTCCACTCGAGGACGACTCTGGGGTTGTGGCGCTGATCTCGCTTTACTGGCCAAGGGAGCTGGTGTTTGTCTGCAGACAGCTTCCGGCTCATGTGGCCAGCATGACTAAACTGCTTTTGGCAAACCAGAGCAGCACATGGAAATGCCGTTTACCTTCCCACTGGAGTGGTACCTATTTATCTACTTGCACTTGACGTGCTTTCAAACTGCTAGGTTGGCAGGAGCTGGGACCAAGCAACAGGAGCTCACCCCATCGCGGGGATTCAAACTGCCGACCTTCTGATTGGCAAGCTCTAGGCTCTGTGGTTTAGACCATAGCACCACCCTTTAGTTCCCTCTTAAAAATAATGAAACAACAGTCTTCTTTTAGAAAGTAATTATAAGGTTTACTTACATTCAGTTCACAGTGTGATCCTGAAGGAAGGCTTTAGCTTTTAGTTACAGTTACAAAGAAAGGTGTGGGTTTATCCTCTTGTGAGGGATGAGCACATATGCTGCTGGCTGAGAGCTGGTACACAGTAAAAGCATCAAGAAAGTCGAGAGGAATAGCATCAAGAGGAAGAGAGAGCACCAGGAGGAAGATGGCTGCGTGACAAGCCCCTTTATAGGGTCTGTCAGGGTCATACGCAGGGGGAGGATGTTCCAGACCAGGTGAGACAGGAAGTCCTCCTGACTAGAGCAACATTCCCCTGTGTGTCCCCTCTGGGCAAACAGGAAATGCTGTATTTGACTGCTTTTGTGATGTTACATCCCCCACTTTTGGTCCCGAGGCCAAACCCAATGTTACATGAGGTGTTCTGCAGCCACTGAAAAGGGCAGTTGCACCATTTGTTCCTCCTCTGTACCATCTAGACAACTTTACTTGTGTCATGGCTTCATAAGGTTGGAAATAGCGTTCTGTTTTGGTTCTCTCAGTTTCCCATGCTTCTAACCTTAAGTTCACTTCTCCAAATCGGCAGCAATTCACAATTTATTTTAAAGAAAAAACCTAATGAAAATTCATCAGCCTCTTAGTGCAATTTTCTCCTGATAAACATATGCAGCTTTGACCAATGCACACACATTTTTTTTGCAAGCAATTTCCCCATATAAATTCATTTTTGGAAACGTTGGTTGGAGAATTGCATTGCAAAATTCAAATAAGTACAAATTTTGAAGAATGGCTGTGTTTTGGCATGCATATTGTTTTGGAATTTGATAGATTAAACATAGACACAGAGTTTAGGGTCTCCTCCTCCATCTCTATGTCATCGTGATGTTAAGTGTTTCCCCACTCCCTACGGGAGGCATCCAGTGATGGCAACAGGGTGTGAAATGCAATACAGTGTAATGTAATGCAATTAAGCAAGTTCTGCTACATGTTATGAAAGGAGATAGGAAGTGAGATACATTTGCTGTTTTCAGCAGCTGTGAATTTCATGTAAATATCAGGCTTGGTCTGCAGAAACTGCTATTATTTGGGACAGGATGTTGGGTGATGTGAGATATGGGCCTAATTAAATATATGTATGTATGTATGTTGGACTGTCTTTATACACTGTCTTTGTTCACAGTCAAGTCTGACTGATTGTCATATTTGGTAGTGTCCCCCAATGTCAGGTTGGTCAATGACTTGGTTGCAATGGTGCTTCCTTCCCTCACAGCACATTGCACATCTCATTTATGGGAATTACCACGAGATGTTCATTCTGCAAACAGCTCTGTGCTTGTGGAAGGCTGTGACTTGGGATTGTGTCAGTTGACTTGCAGAGATGCTCGTGGACGGAAGTGCATCTTCCTAGTAGGAGGCTAGACTCTTTTATTTGCAGAATAAGAGTTGGAAGATGTCCAAACAGAGGGTGCAATTGGGGTGAGGCAGATGGAAAGGAACATTCTCTTGACCCCTCCTTCTCTGCACATACCAGGTGTACATATGCCTGTAACTCAGGATAATTATTTGTTCATCTGATGAAATGGTGCAGGAAAACATATGTTACAGTAGACATGCTAGTCTTAAAAGTGCCACAAGACTCTGTGGTTGGGTTGCCCATGCTGGTCTTGAACATGGATCAATGTCTAAACTGCCTCCACTGAAAGGTGTTGTGTCAGAGGAAGCATCTGTGGTGTTGGTCTCAAGTGGTAGTTTTGTGCAGGCAAGTCGCTTGTTCATATTGGTGTGTTTGACATACATGCATGTTCAAATCCACTCTGTGGCAGAGACGAGAATGAAGAAACATCAGCAGATGAGCTGATGAGAGAGAGAGAGAGAGAGAGAGGAAAAGTAGGTGCATCTTTTAGTTGAGTCAGTGCTTGTTTACAATGTCAGCATACAAATATTGTTACTTGTTTTAGAGATTGCATTGCTGAATATTTTGCCAATCTCTTTGGTAACTTATTGGTCACTCTGTGCCACTATATGCAACTATTAAATACACTCATCAAAATAACAATTACAGTTTCCCTCTGTCCCTCCCCATAACAACGCCGGCTACATCCAGTATTTTTCCTGATTTTGCTTACTCTCAGTTCGCTTCAACCTGCAATTCATATCCCTTCAAACATGTAAACAAACCAGGTCATGAAAATGACTCAGAGGTTTGTTAGCCCCAGATTGTATAAACAGGCCCTCCTACAGCTGCACACAAATGAATTGTGCATGTGTGTCAGGATGGAATAAGATGGATGTAGATATAGATTTGTATTTTGCAGTAGCTTGCTCAAAGAAGCAATTAATCAAAAGTGACTGCAAGACTGAAAATGAGCTACACAGACATTTATTTGAAACCTTAATATATCTACATCTCCATTAGGGCTCAGTCCCACAACCTGGAATCTCCATTAGGGCTCAGTCCCACAACCTGTTCGGTATTACTAGATTCTCAGAAATTATAAAGAGTAGAACATATGCAGAATGTTTACCTCTTAGTTAGCAAATGACTCCAAGCAGCTCCCATATATGAGGACTGGAGAAAAGGCTTCCCAAGCAGAGGGTATGAGGCTCACATACTTATACGAGAAGCAAATGGCTGAGTTCAGTTCAGCCATGAATACCAGGCCCTCTGAGGACCATAGTGACCTGGGCCACTTCTGGCTTCTGCCAAAAGTAAATAAAAAATATAAAATGACAACACAAAAAACCAAAATAAGGCAGGAAACATGAGTGAGTGGTTTGATCTGAGAGGGCTTGTTCACCTCAGTCTAAACTTGTGCCATCAGAACCGATATATATATCATTAATATTATGGCTATTTTAAATTAGTTAATTTGACAGGGAACAACAAAGCAAGTCTTTTACTAAATCACACCTCTCATTTGCAGCTCCAAATTGAGTGTGTGTGCATGCCACAGTTTGGTCCAATGCAGATTAAAAAAAAGTTGTGAAACTTACCAAGTGCCAACAATAAATGACAAGAGTCTAAATTTGAGGCCCTATTTGAGCTTGATGCACTGGTGGAGGAAGAGAAGTGCTGGGGTAGCGCACCACCCCCGGCAGCGCGATCCCGGTGGGGTGCCATCGCGGCTGCCCCCTGCCTGCGCTGGGTGCCATACCCCCACAGATGGCATGCCACACCCCCAGGATGTGCGCCGCGCCCCTGGGATGCACGCCAGCCCTGCCCCAGCCTACTCTCCGCCCCCCAGTGCCGGAGCATGAAGCTCCGCAGCTGGCTTGATGTCCTGGTCCAAATGACTCTTTTGCCAACACTTGAAAGAGCGAGGGAGAAGAAGCATGCAGAGGAAGCAAAAAAGTAGACCTGCAGCTTCAAATGGGAAAAAGCAAATTAGCTTGTTAGGATTTGCAATAGGAGCCAACTCCTAGGAGCCAAGGTCCCTTCATCTCTCCCCATAAAAGATTTGAGGGGGCCAGCCCCCCAATTGATGGGCATTGCCATTCAAATACTCTGTGTGCCACATCATGTGATCAATTATGACGGGTGGGACTTATCTGCCGACCCCCCAATATTTTATTCAAGTTGTCACCCCTGCACATCACAGCAAGCAGTTACAAAGTCCTATCGACTTCGTGAGAAGATTAGACACAGACTATGTCTCGACAAATATTATGACATTTGGAAAGCTTTTGTATATAAAAAGTAGGTTATAAATAAATGTATTAGAAAAGTAATTTCATCCATATACCTTTGTATTAGACTGGTGTGTACAGAATTATAGTGTTTTTATGCACCGTTTGTTTTTCATTTTTAAAAAACCTTTTTAGCTGAAAAGTTTTCAATAAAATATCAAAATAATAATAAAACGGAGCCAGGCTAGGTTTTCTTCCTTTTTAAAAAAAGAAAAATATTTTTCAGATTCTGACTGCAACCCCTTCTTCTGCCGAGCAAGCCAAGTTGGAACAACTTTATCCACAGGCTCAGCAAGGAGCGCCTCTCAGCGCCGAAGGGGCGGCCCCTTGCGCGCTGGCACCACCAGTGGGACGTCCAAAAGCGCGTGGGGTGGCGGGTAGCAGCCTGCCTGTTTCCGCGCACTCGCGCGCAAGGCAGAGCTTGGCGCCCGAAGCTGCCCGGAAGAACCCGGGAGTTGCGTTTATCGAGCGAGGCGCGGAGGCAAAGGCGGAGCGAGCGCGGACGGGGCGCCTGCCTGCCTACCTACCTACCTGCCTTGGCCGCCGACCCGGGCGCTCAGATCTTCCCCGCGGAGCCATGGGCTCCATCGCCTCCGCGCTGACGCGCTCGCGCAACGCCGTGGTCCAGGTGCGCTCGGAGCCGTCGGGGGCTCCGCCGGCAGCCGGCAGCAAGCTGCGCGCGTCCCGGAGCAAAGGGGCGAGCAAGGCGGCCACCGCTGCCGCGCCTGCCCGCCGCCCGCCGCCAGCTCCGGGCGCCTGGGAAGGGAGCGACCGGCCGGGCCAGGTGGAGCACAAGGAAGCCCGCCAGGAGCTGTCCGTGGTTCTGAAGCGCCCCGAAGAGGAACAGGGACCGGCCGGGCTGGCCTTGCCCCTCAATCCCCGCCGCTGCCGGAGCGCCTGTGAGTGTTAGACAATTGTGCCTCGCTCCTACTCTCTCTCTCTCTCTCTCTCTCTCTCTCTCTCTCTCTCGCCTTTCTCTTCCCTCTCATCATCCTATGCGTGTCTCTCTGCTACCCTCACGCTTCCATCGGTGCCACTCCACGGACCTCCCCGCTCAGGACTTTTGAATCTGCTTGGCTTTCTGAGCCGGGCAAAACTTGCTTGGAAGTTTACTTGAGAGAGACAGCGGCAACTGAGGTGACTGGGTAGAAACCACCTTAGGCAGGGGAAAGCTCAGCGCTCTCCAACGCTGTGACATGGCAAGCGGTGCCGGCTGAAATCCCCTCCCCTTGTATCAAAGGATAGTTGCATATATTTTTTATTGTTTAACATCTGGTTATTCAAGCAGCTCAGAGTGGCACTGTAGCCTCTCAACAGCTCTGCGGAGCTAAGTTATAGTTTCAAGGTCCGCTCGCTGCCGAATGGAGGTTTGTATCTGGGTTTGCTGCCCAGCGCTCCGTGGTGTGGTTGTATCTGATGGGTGTCCTTTTGCACGCACTAAAGTGATATATATTTGTTTCTGCAGAGCAATGCAGGGCAGGAGGGGTGGTCCCTGCCCAGAAAATGTGCAGACTATATCTGGCACAGGGGAGACAGCAGAGGAAGTGCAGGCAGGAGTAAACAATAGGAGGAAACGCGTGCAATAAGCCTTCGTTACAGTAGGGCTTGGATGTTGATTCAACAGTTTTGGCCGTCAGCAGCCTCACAGCGTACCTTCTAGCAGTTTGCAAGTTGAGGCATGAGGATAGGTGACAATGAAGCTGTGACTTACAGCATGTTCTTCCAGGAAGACCTTCCAATATAAAACCGTGCCCCTTCACTCCCCCAGTCAGAGAATTCATAAGCATACTGTCCCTTGCATTTCAAATACTCGTTCATTTTTTAAATGCTTGATTTAATTTCTTTGTTACCTCTCCCATCCCCATCCCAACCATGGTTGGGTGGAGACAGGATGGTAAGAGACCATGGTTATGTTATGCTGTGTATAAATGAATGTTGCTTGAGCTGTTAGCAAATGACTGCCGTGTGTTTAGGGAAACAATAATTTAAGGGGTGGGAGGAGGGAAAGAATGAAGGTGCTGGCAAGGGCAGAATACAGTTAAGAGGGTACATTGAAATGGCAAACAATTAAGAGTCATGTGATTTTGAAAAAGCCCCGCCTTTAAAAAAAATGTGCTGCAACTTTTTTCAACCACGGTGGAAGCTAAGAATCCTTTTGCATTGTAAAGAGCAACAGATTCATCACGGCATAAGCTTTTGCAGTGAATGGAGTTTGCTCCATTAGGTGGATGAAGTGTTATCCTCGCTTGACAGGCTGCATATGTGTGCGGGGGAGGGGGGAGAGAGAGAGAGAGAGAGAGAGAGAGAGAGAGAGAGAGAGAGAGAGAAGTCAGAGGGAAATGAACATGAACCCTTGGGGAATGCTGGTCTCACATCCAGGTAACCCAGTAAAAAGAATTAATTGCAAGTAGCTGAGCTGGTCCATTTGGTTGACCACTGTATGATACAAGATAGTGGATTAGATAGGCTTTGTATTGATCTTATCTATTTTGTCAACTTTTATGAAAGCAGATAATGCAACATAGGAATGTGCAAGACTTTGAATGAGTTAATATTGTTGTGATTACAACAGATATATTTTACTTGTTTCCTTGTATTTCTTTTTTTATATACATTTTTATTAGTTTTTTAACATATCGTTTCCAACAATCATTTAACATACATTCTTATCTTATACAATATTTTAGACTTCCGTCAACTGCCTCTGAAGATTTTACATTCTTTATCACTTAATCTGCATTTCTTAATTTCTCTATTACTTTTAATTGTCCTTAACTGATAATTCTCTTCATAGTCTTCCTTGCAATATTTCACACAGTCCTCCTTACAAAACTTCTTGCATTCCTACTAGTGTAATCTGTTTATTACAATTGCTTTTCAAATAGTTCAAATATTTACTCCAGTCCTCTAAGAATCTCTTGTCCCGCAGGTTTTGAATCCTTCTTGTCAGTTTGTCTAATTCTGCATAGTCCATTAATTTCATTTGCCACTCTTCTTTCGTCAGTAATTCTTCTTGTTTCCATTTTTGTGCCAATAATATTCTTGCTGCCGTTGTTGCATATAAAAACAATTTACAATTCTGTCTATTAATATCCTCCCCTACAATACCAAGTAAAAATGCATCTGTTTTTTAATAAATGTATATTTCAATATCTTTTTCATCTCATTATATATCATTTCCCAGAAGATTTTACTTTCTTACATTCCCACCTTGTATTTCTATCCCAGGAGTCAGCAAACTTTTTCAGCAGGGGGTCGGTCCACTGTCCCTCAGATCTTGTGGGGGGGGGCGGAATATATTTTGGGAAAAAAAAATGATGCAAGAGCACCATGAGCCCCAGTGGCTGCTTACCTGTGTCCTGCGAGTGGCAGGGGTTGGCGGCAGCAGCAGTGGAGGGACGATGAGTGGCGCATGAAAGGGCTCAAGAGAGGGTTTGCTTTAAATGGCCGTCGCTCGAGCGCTGCTGCTACTGGCACCAACAAAGCCCAGCCCCCTTCCTCCTTTAGGAGGGCGGGGAGAAGCCAGGAGGAGGAAGGGAGGAGGCGCCGCCACCACCACCGTGTGAGGGAGAGGGAGGGAGAGGGAAAGAATGTGTGCGCTGGTGATCCACGCAGTGATTTCCGGACAGTCCACGGGCCAGATCCAGAAGGCAAATAGGCCTGATCTGGCCTGCGGGCCTTAGTTTGTCTACCCATGTTCTACCCCATTCTTCCTCCCAATGGGAGCACAGTAATGAGCTCCACACTAGTTTACGTCAAGGTTAGCAGATTTTTTTTCAATGAATCCGGGGACACTAAATAAATAAATAAATAAATAAATACTACACGTTCGGGACATTGATGCTGCAGCGATGGCGATGGCAGAGGGGTGGCCACTGCCTTGACCTCAACCACCATGTTTCCCCTTCCTCCAAGGCTACTATCTCCTTTTCCATGAGCCTGGGCAGCCCCTGAGTTGTTGGTTCCTTGGTGGTGGTGGTGGTGGCGGTGCATGGTGGGTCAGGCATGGAAGGCAGAGAAGGAGGGTTAGAGCGGCAGCGGCAGTGAGGCTTGGGCAGCGCGAGGCCTCCTTTCCCACTGGGGCAGCCCCAATCCCATTCCTACTTCTGTGCAAGCAGGAGGGGGCGCGGATCCCTCAGCTGGGAAGGGAGGCTTCCTGTTGCCTAACTGAGAGATCCCTGCTCCCTCCTGCTTGCATGCAAGCTCTGATAGACAGTGTGAAGCCTCCCTTCACAGCTGAGAGATCCCTGCCCTGCTCCTGCTTGCACGCAAGTAGGAGTTGGGAGGCTGCTCTGATAGGTAGCATGAAGCCTCTCTTCACAGCTTAGTTGCTGGGGTCAGGGAAGGTGGAGGCAGACCGGAAGCTGCATCTTAGAGCCCTGCCCCACCATCATAGGAGGACTTCCGAGCAGCTCCTGAAGCCAGCCAGAGCCAACTGCTCTGGGCTGCTGAGACTGCCGCTCCTGCATTTCCAGGGGACATTAGATGAAATCCGGGGACATTCCAGGGACGGAATTTGTCCGGGGACTTAATCGCAATTCTGGGGACTGTCCCCGGGAAACGGGGACATCTGGTAACCCTAGTTTATGTGGTCTGTTAGCACCACCAATTGATATGGAGATGCACTTGGGAAGAGAAACAATATGACAGATCCCGTGAAGGCAAGCTGACAGCAGCTCAAAAGCCACTGGAGCTGTAAGCATGATCTTTGCATCCCTTCTCTTTAAATTTTTCTTTTTCTTGACCGCTGCTCCCTTCTCTTGGCTTCAACAACATGGGAGATCCCATAGCTCAATGGTAGAGTGCAAGCTTTGTATTCAAAAGGCGTCAGGTTTGATCCACATTGTGTTGCTGTTGTTTAGTCGTTTTGTCATGTCCGACTCTTTGTGACCCCATGGACCAGAGCACGCCAGGCACTCCAGTCTTCCACTGCCTCCTGCAGTTTGGTCAAACTCATGCTGGTAGCTTCGAGAACACTATCCAACCATCTTGTCCTCTGTCGTCCCCTTCTCCTTGTGCCCTCCATCTTTCCCAACATCAGGGTCTTTTCCAGGGAGTCTTCTCTTCTCATGAGGTGGCCAAAGTATTGGAGCCTTAGCTTCAGGATCTGTCCTTCCAGTGAGCACTCAGGGCTGATTTCCTTAAGAATGGAGAGGTTTGATCTTCTTGCAGTCCATGGGACTCTCAAGAGTCTCCTCCAGCACCATAATTCAAAAGCATATCTCCTGCTAAAAACCATACAGGTAGCAGAGCAAGGAAAGACCATTGGAGAGCAAGAGCCACTCAATCTAGCCAATGCCTGGGTAGATAGACCAACAATCTGACTCATATAGGGTGTGATATAAAATAATCATCTTGGCAATGAATGCTTTCCTGTCAGTTCTCTGCTGATGACGTGCATCCAGCTCACCATTATTATTTTGCACACATTTATTAGAATACATCCTCATGATAATGCAATAAGCTGAATGAATAGAGAAAATGGCAAAAGCTGCACATCATCAGTGCAAAGTTTTCCAGTTCACTAACTAGCAGCTCATCAAAGCCCATTCCACTTATCACAAAGGAAATGCATAATTAGACTAAAATTATTTTAAGACATCAAGAGATGTATACTTCTAAATTGGCCTCTTGAGGGTTTATTTATGGGTGAGGACATGCAGAGCTCATGGAATATACTCATCACTGTTTGGCAAGGTGAGCAGGCTGCAAACATGGAATGCTAGATCTGAACCATTTGAACCTAGGGACGTGAGTGGTGCTGTGGTCTAAACCACTGAGCCTCTTGGGCTTGCCGATCAGAAGGTTGGCAGTTTGAATCCGGGTGATGGGATGAGCTCCTGTTGCTCCATCCCAGCTCCTGCTAACCCAGCAGTTTGAAAGCATACCAGTGCAAGTAGATAAATAGGTACCACTGCAGCGGGGAAGGTAAACGATGTTTTTGTGCACACTGGCACTTACCACAGTGTCCTATTGCACCAACAGTGGTTTAGTCATGCTGGCCACATGAGCCGGGAAGCTGTCTGTGGACAAAACACCCCCCCGGCCTGAAAGCGAGATGAGCGCAGCAACCCCAGAGTTGCCTTTGACTGGACTTAACTGTCCAGGGGTCCTTTACCTTTACTCACTCTGGGTCTTCATATTCATATTTTCCCATCGCCAGCCCAGGCTCTTTTTGTATAACTCCAGATACATTTGAGTTTGCACTTACAAGGGGAATGGGCAAAATAAAAAAAATCCTTCCAGTAGCACCTTTAAGACCAACTAAGTTAGTTCTTGGTATGAGCTTTCGTGTGCAAGCACACTTCTTCAGATACACTGAAACAGAATTTGCCAGATCCTTCTATATAGTGAGAAGGTGGGGAGGGGTATTACTCAGAAGGGTGGTGGGAATGGGAGATTGGCAGATAGCTGGGATGAGCCTGCTGACGACTCTTAATGACTGTAATGGGTCTTACAGGAAAAGGCAAGGGCCTTTACAGTCGTTAAGAGTCGTCAGCAGGCTCATCCCAGCTATCCGCCAATCTCCCATTCCCACCACCCTTCTGAGTAATACCCCTCCCCACCTTCTCACTATATAGAAGGATCTGGCAACTTCTGTTTCAGTGTATCTGAAGAAGTGTGCTTGCACACGAAAGCTCATACCAAGAACTAACTTAGTTGGTCTTAAAGGTGCTACTGGAAGGATTTTTTTTTTATTTTGACTATGGCAGACCAACACGGCTACCTATCTGTAAGGGGAATGGGATTCATTTTTAGAGCAATGCTGTGCTAGTAGGCAGAACATCTTAGGGATGTTCCCTAAGAGAACTCCCAGAAGTGCAAGCTGGATTTCGAAGGGGCAGAGGAACCAGAGACCAAATTGCAAACATGCGCTGGATTATGGAGAAAGCTAGAGAGTTCCAGAAAGACATCTACTTCTGCTTCATTGACTATGCAAAAGCCTTTGACTGTGTCGACCACAGCAAACTATGGCAAGTTCTGAAAGAAATGGGAGTGCCTGATCACCTCATCTGTCTCCTGAGAAATCTCTACGTGGGACAAGAAGCTACAGTTAGAACTGGATATAGAACAACTGATTGGTTCAAAATTGGGAAAGGAGTACGGCAAGGCTGTATATTGTCTCCCTGGTTATTTAACTTATATGCAGAATTCATCATGCGAAAGGCTGGGCTGGATGAATCCCAAGCCGGAATTAAGATCGCCGGAAGAAATATCAACAACCTCAGATATGCAGATGACACAACCTTGATGGCAGAAAGTGAGGAGGAATTAAAGAACCTTTTAATGAGGGTGAAAGAGGAGAGCGCAAAATATGGTCTGAAGCTCAACATCAAAAAAATGAAGATCATGGCCACTGGTCCCATTGCCTCCTGGCAAATAGAAGGGGAAGAAATGGAGGCAGTGAGAGATTTTACTTTTTTGGGCTCCATGATCACTGCAGATGGTGACAGCAGTCACGAAATTAAAAGACGCCTGCTCCTTGGGAGAAAGGCGATGGCAAACCTAGACAGCATCTTAAAAAGCAGAGACATCACCTTGCCAACAAAGGTCCGTATAGTTAAAGCCATGGTTTTCCCAGTAGTGATGTATGGAAGTGAGAGCTGGACCATCAAGAAGGCTGATCGCTGAAGAATTGATGCTTTTGAATTATGGTGCTGGAGGAGACTCTTGAGAGTCCCATGGACTGCAAGAAGATCAAACCTATCCATTCTTAAGGAAATCAGCCCTGAGTGCTCACTGGAAGGACAGATCCTGAAGCTGAGGCTCCAATACTTTGGCCACCTCATGAGAAGAGAAGACTCCCTGGAAAAGACCCTGATGTTGGGAAAGATGGAGGGCACAAGGAGAAGGGGACGACAGGAGTGCCTGGCGTGCTCTGGTCCATGGGATCACGAAGAGTCGGACACGACTAAACAACAACAACAACAACAAATCCCTCATATTGTCCAGTCGCTTAAAAAAACCAAATAATCATGTCTGAGATATTGGGAGCTTGAAAAAAACCTTTCAAACTGATCAGCTAATGAGGGTAAAAGTGCACTTGTAATTGAACAACATGGGATTTAGAAAGGAAATGCTGTTTTGACAATGGCAAACATGTTTTATTTAGTTGCTGAGGAAGAGAGGGAGGGAGTGAGTTGAAAACTTTGTTCTTAAAACCACATGCATCAATCCATTGAGGGAGGTTCATCCGCCTCTCCTCCATTGCCAAATGACTATCAGTTCGAAAGCACGTCAAAGTGCAAGTAGATAAATAGGTACCGCTCTGGCAGGAAGATAAACAGCATTTCCATGCACTGCTCTGGTTTGCCAGAAGTGGCTTAGTCCTGCTGGCCACATGACCCAGAAGCTGTACGTGGGCTCCCTCGGCCTGTAAAGTGAGATGAGCGCCGCAACCCCAGAGTCGGTCACGACTGGACCTAATGGTCAGGGGTCCCTTTACCTTTACTAACTGGGAAGGAAGTTTTGAGATAACTGTAATCAATGCATTTGGACACATCTCTGTGATAGGGCAGGGCAACCAACAAGCATCTGCTTCCATGAATTCAGTTAACTGCTGGGGCTGCTGCAAGGCTGAGGCTACTTTTAAGGCCAGTTTGCACACAGTCCTGTTTTTTCCAGCTGAGTGGAATGGCATTAGTAGGAAGTAGCTATAGCGATGTAGTTCTCTTGCCTACTTCCTAGCAACAGCATGGGAGCTGCTTCTCTGTGGCGGCTTCCCTCTCTTACCATTCTGGTTCTTCATAGTTGTCCCCGTGCAAGTTCCAGTAATGGAGGAATGGAGGATCCACATGGGAGGGTTGTGACCACAGGGGAAGAACGTAGGCTACCATCAGGGACCAGTTCAGAGATGGGCCAGTGCTGCACAACCGTGGTTCACCCCACGGAATCCCTCCACTTCTCTGATGGCACGGGAAGCAAACCTGAGAGTGTGACTCCTGGGCTGTGTGACTCACAGGGCACGAATGTTCACAGTGAGGAATTAACTTTTATTTTCACAACTATGCTTACAAGTTAGGAAGAGGCATGTCCACCAGTCCTTTGACTTTCAGCAGTTGCCACAACAGAAAAGCCCCTCCCCTGACCTTGGCTTATGTATCTTCCCCACCCAAGTTGCATGAAAGCAAGCGAAGACTTTGCCTGCATGTCATCTTCTGCTCCAACCCTATTCTGGTCCTGGGAGACAGTGGAGCAGGAGAGGTGGGGGCAGGAGGAGGAGGTGTTCAGTCCCCATATGGGGCAGCTGCACATTCCTGCATTTTAGAGGATTCTAGATGATCCTCAAGGGATGCGGGTGGTGCTGTGGGTTAAACCACAGAGCCTAGGACTTTCCAACCAGAAGGTCGGTGGTTCGAATCCCCGCGACGGGGTGAGCTCCCGCGACTCGGTCCCTGCTCCTGCCAACCTAGCAGTTCGAAAGCATGTCAAAGTGCAAGTAGATAAATAGGTACCGCTCTAGTGGGAAGGTAAACGGCGTTTCCGTGTCTGCTCTGGTTCTCCAGAAGCGGCTTAGTCCTGCTGGCCACATGACCCGGAAGCTGTTCACCGGCTCCCTCGGCCAGTAAAGCAAGACGAGCGCCGCAATCCCAGAGTTGGCCACGACTGGACCTAATGGTCAGGGGTTCCTGATCCTCAGGGTCCCTGCTAACTCTACAATTCTATGATTCTTTTTGTGTGTGTGCTCCATATCCAAGAGCAAAGAAGCCATAAAATACCTTCTTTAGAGCATAGTACTATTTAAAGAGCAGCCCAGTGAGACATTGTACTGCTCCTATAGACTTTAGGGAGGTGCTGTGGTCTAAATCACTGAGCCTCTTGGGCTTGCCGATTGGAAGGTCGGCGGTTCGAATCCTCATGACGGAGTGAGCTCCCGCTGCTCTGTCCCAGCTCCTGCCAACCTAGCAGTTCGAAATAAATACCACTGTGGCGTAAAGGTAAACAACGTTTCCATGCGCTCGGGTTTCCATCACGGTGTTCCGTTGCACCAGAAGCGGTTTAGTCATGCTGGCCACGTGACATGGAAAGCTGTCTGTGGACAAACGCCTGCTCCCTTGGCCTGAAACGAGATGAGTGCTACAACCCCATAGTCATCTTTGACTGGACTTAACCAACCAGGGGTCCTTTACCTTTTTTTTTACCTATAGACTTTATCTGGAAAGCAGCTGCAATGGTTGTTGCTGTATTTTAATGACGACAAGTTTATTGACAATTGCAATTAAATGTAGGAATTTATTTTGGGGCATAAAGGATTGAACAGCTTTTCCCCTGCTAGCATAATAGAGTAATAATAATGTGCATGAGTGCACATGTCTTTTTTTTTGCTGAAGAACTCATGAAACATTTTAAAAGATAGTTCTTTGTTTTGCAAATGCGCACAAGATTCTTCAAAGCAAGCTTCCATGCTCTGGCCAAGGCATGCTCACATATTTCTATTTCATGCTCTTTGGCTTTGTGAAACAGAGTTGGTTAGCTGCACAGCAGGCTGCGGCCTTAACTTTAATAGCCCCGCACAGAGATCAAATGGAGTGTGGTAGTGCACAGATGGGTACGAAAGCATAAAAGACTGTAGGCTGCATTTACAAATGTAGGAATGTGAATGTCATGCCATGATCTCTCAGGAAAGAAACCAAGGCAACTGAGACAAAAACTAATCAAGGGGAAAATCTCCAGGGGGTGAGCGTACAAAAAGGAAGAAAAGAAAATGTAAGATTTAAACACACACCCTGTGCTAAAAGAGAGAGAGAGCTGGAAATGTAAACACTATTTAAGAAGTGAAAAAGCCATTCTTTGCCAGATTTCCAAAATCCCAAGCAGTCAGAATGAGATTGAAAAAGAATTTTATCCCCCAACTTGGCCCAAGCTGCGTGATAAAAACAAACAAAAACCAGCCACAACTCTGTCCTGAGAATATATTGCATATTTATGCAAAGTTGCCTTTTAAATATTGTTTTGGTATGCTTGAGTCTGAAGATGTTGCAGCTGTGGCAGAATTCCCTTTGTGATTTTGTGGGTGGGTGGGAAGGGGCGATTAACAGAAGGAGGAAAGAAACAGAGTAGTCAAGGGAGGTGTGCATATTGGTAGGACAAAATGGGATTCTCCATGCCTTTTTCAAAAAGGAAAAAGAGCTGCGTGGGCCTCTGATCTGCAGCTGCTTTGATTTTAAAATAGGCACGGGGAGAACCCCAAACATGTGATTCAAAGCTGTATTTAAAGTAATGTCTGGTGACTTGAGGTCATGCAAGATGCAGAAGAATTGAAGCTCTTGATGTGGTCCAGTTCCGCATTGCCTTGTATATTTCTGGGGCCCGTTTGCTTGTCACAGCCTCGCCATAAGAGTCACTTTTCTGTAGCTTCATTCCATAAATTGGCTGAAACTTTTAAAGTCACCATAGCCATTTGGGCAGGGGCAATAGATCTTCAATGTGGGATTGAGAGCCTGATCCCAGCTGGGTGATGTTTTCATGTTACAGATAAAGACTTCAGGCTGTTGACTCTGCCTACATGGTTGTGGGTCTTTAAACATTTATCCCATGGCATAACCAGGTAGCATTTGAAAGCTGCCTGACATAAGCCTGCCTCCACAGTCCTCAGCCAGGAAAGCCAGCAACCTACTAAGAAAATATAATGCTAAAAGTGTCACCTGCAGCAATTCTGTGGTAGATCTTTGATCCAAATAAAATTCTCTAGGTGTAAAAAGTGCTAAAGATTAATAGCCTGAAGCATCCAGATGCTCTGGAAATTATTGGGGGTTTTTGGGGGGGATGCAGGAGGCTGGTCTTGGAAATAGCATGGGTCTCTGGGCATAGACTGCATGTACTCATTCCCTGGTGCAATATGGGGTGGTGAACGTGTTGGACTCCAATTTCCATCCCCCCTAGCCAGCATGCCTAATGGTCAGGGGTGAAGTTAATGTAGTCTCAGCAACATCTAGAACAGGGTGGCCCAATCTGTGGCCCGTGGGCCACATGTAGCCTACAAGGCCTTTTTTGGCAGCCCTTGGCAACATTCAAGAAAAAAACATCTTAAAGTCTTAAAAGAGTATTTTTTTTCTGTCATGTGTTGTTCACAAAAGTGCATACACCTGTTTGTGTATTAAATCTGTTTAAACATTATATTTATTAAATCTATTAATTGTGTATGTAATTAGATCTATTGATTGTGTATATTTAATAATATTGAAGACATTGTGAGCACTTTAAATTACAACATGGAGTTTAATTCAGTGTGGGGTCTGCAGGCTCTGTGTTGAAGTATTCTTGTGGCCTAGTCTGTATGAAAAGTTGGACCTCCTTGATCTAGAAGGCACAACATTGACCACTTCTGCATTGGGTTTTAGTGTCAGGAGTTCAGCCTACACTCGAGTAGGACCCTGGCAGAGACACATACCCCAATGGCATGTTCTCCCCCTCCTGGTCGATTGTTCGGGAGCTTCAAAAGCTTTCTTCGGCCCAAACATCACAGCAACCGATGCCAACCGACAACAGCACACTTAGGGATCCGCAGAGTTTGCGCAGTTGCGTAACAGACCTCAGCAACTCAGCATTTTGGCTAATCTACTTTATTTACATATAAACACACACGGAGCATTGCAACATGGCTCCCTCTCTCTAGCATCAGACAGCAAAGAGAAAAAGAACAAAGGACAATAGTCCCACTTCGAGGAACACAGTAACACAAACATCCTGTCTCTGTCACTTCCCACTCTGTGGAGTCAAAACATATACCGTCATGTGACAGACAACAATCCCATGACTGCAATCACGGAGCAGGAATTCTAACATTTAGGGGGATTTCCCATTTTCATAGTGTTTAATAGTGTGAAAAGCTGGTACAACTGCTTTCACTTGCAACAACCACTGCATTATTAACACCTTTGAAACATGTTTTGATGGCTGTGTAGAACCCTATTCAAATGGGAACATGGTAACTAGAGGTGATAACAGGGTTAGTACAGTACATGGTTGTGGGAAAGATGATGCTGAGCAGAGCACATGGAAAGCCCATTCGCACCATGTCCTGCATCCCTGTTGCTGGGGAACAAAAGGTTACTAGTAGTTCTTAATACTTGCACAGTACAGTTGACTACCAAGGGTATAATTACACAAGCATCCAACTGTGATTTTGAGAAATGACTCAAAATTATTGTTCCCGGCTACAATTATGTGTTCATTCTACCCCATTTGGTCTCGAAGAGAACCTGATAGTTATTATTAGGTGAAACTGTTAATAGGCAGAGCAAGTCGAAAGCTCAGCTGCAGCTGCTCTGGAGTTGTCAATACGGCAACTGCTAACTTTACCCCCCACTGCTATACTTCCTAGGGCTCCAGCTCCTTATTCACGGATATTTGCGTGGTTACCTAGAGCTGTATAAATGCGTCATATAAGCATGACTACAGGGAGGAGTGGAGGGTCATGCCTGCGGGCCTCACCCTGCCTGCTGTGCCTTCAGCTTATGCATGTGAGCTTTGTACAGAATCCAGCTGCACCCATGTTGTCTCTGTCAACACAGTTCAGAGAACACCCCAAAGGCAGGGTCCCCCATCCATGTGAGCAGAGCAGACATTAGACCAAACGTGCAGAAGTTGGGCTATGTGGTTAGCAGGCATGTTTTTGCTGAAAATGCTTCTGGGCCCAAGCGCCAGGTCCATTTGTTATTTATTTTATGGAATAAATCAGAGTTGGGGAACCTTTGACCTTCAAGGTACAGCTGGACTCTGACTCCCATCAGCCCTGGCCAGCAGGTGTAGTGGTGAAGGATGATGGGAACTGTAGTCCAACAAATATCTGGAGGGTCAGGGGTTCCCCATCCCTGAAATGATAATAATAAAAATTGCCTATGTAAAATAGTTTACATACATGATTGAAAGCATACTAAAATTACATGAATGCAATTTTAAAATCCCTCATGATAAAGCCCTCCCTCATTTGAGCATAACAGAGGATTCAAAGACCCCCATCTTACTTTTGTGCAGTTGGTTCCTCCTGCCTAGAACCCGACATTTCCCCCTATTTAAATACATTTTGTTAGTTTGGGCCCAGTTTTCCAATCTGTTAAGGTCATTTTGAGTCTTGATTCTGCCTTCTGCAGCATTAACCACCCCGCCCAGTTTGGTGTCATCTGCAAATTTGAGGAGCGTCCCCCTAATTCCTTCATCCAAGTCATTTATAAAGATGTTGAACAACAATGGGCCCAGGACAGAACCCTGCAGCACCCCACTTGTCACTTTTTTCCAGGATGACGAGGTACCGTTAGTCAGCACTCTTTGGTTTGATCAGTCAACCAGCTACAAATCCACCTAACAGTTACCTCATCCAGACCACATTTTACCATTATTATGGGGGACTTTGTCAAAAGTCTTACTGAAATCAAGATACACTATGTCCACAGCATTCCCCTGATCCACCAAGCTTATAACTCTACCAAGAAATTAGATTTATCTGGCATGACTTGGCTTTGAGAAATCACAGCATCTTAGTAATGCTGGGTCTTAGTAATCACAGCATCGTTTTCTAAGTGCTTACAGACCAACTGTTTAAGTATCTGTTCTAGGACGTTTCTTGGTATTGACATCAAGCTGACCGGTTGGCAGTTGCCTGGGTCTTCTCCTCCCCCCCCCCTTTGAAGATGGGAACAACATTTGCTCACCTCCAGTCTGTAGGGGTCTCACCTGTTCTCCAAGAATAGACAGAGGTTGTGAGATTACATCCACAAGCTCCTTTGAATTCATTTGAATTCATTTAAAATAGCTAGGTGTTCCCATACCACCTTTTTTGCTGCAGCTCCCTCCTTGCATTGTTTATTCTGTTATCATCAGATTATTCTGTTATCATCAGATTGGGTACTGCTTTCTTTTTGGTGATGGCAGAGGCAAAGTAGGAGTAGAGCAATTCCACCTTCTCTCTGTCACCCAATAGCATTTCTCCATCTTCTCCCTTCAAGGGACCTACTACTTACTTGCTCTTCCACTTGCTTTGAACATATCCAAAGAAACTTTTATTACTATCTTAAACTTCTCTTGCAAGCCTGAGCTCATTCTAAGCTTTGGCCCACCTGACTTTCTCCCTGCAACTCTTGGCTATTCCTGTATTTCATCCCTTTGTGATTTCTCCTTTCTTCCATCCCTTATACATGCCCTTCTTTCATCTCAGCAGTGCTTTTTTAAAAGGGGGTACGCAGTACTGGCACTTCTCTTTTTTGTTATTAAAAAGTGTGGCACTTACTGTAACAACTTCATGGTGAGTACTGGCACCTATTTTTCTAGGAAAAGAGCATCGCATCTTAGCTGATATGTAAGATCTTTATGGAGCCACACCAGTTTCTTTAGGTACCTCCCTCTTTTCTTTATTGTTGGAATTTTTTTTGCCTTTGTGCCATCAATATTTCACCTTTAAGAAACTCCCACCCATCTTTGGCTCCCTTATCTTTGAGTATTTCTGACCATGGGGCTTCACCCAACAGTCACTTAAGTTTTTCGAAATCAGTCTTCTTAAAGTCCAGAGTGCATGTCCAATTACATTCAGCTTTCGCTTGCCTGTTTCTAATGACACCCAAGAGGACACAATCACTTCCCAAGGTTTCCTGTACCTTCACTTCATTCGTCAGTTCCTCCCTGTTGGTAAGAACCAGGTCCAAGAGAGATGACCCCCTTGTTGCGTCTTCCACCTTCTGGGAAATGAAATTGTCAGTGAGGCAATTGAGGGATTTGTTGAACCTCACATTCTTGGCAGAGTTTGAGTTCCAACAGATATTGGGGTAGTTGAAGTCTTCCATGACCACTGTATCTGTCCTCTTTGAATGTTTGGCAATCTAGGAAGGCATCACTCTAGTCTTCAGTCTGGCTTGGAGGTCTACAGCAGACACCTGCAGCATGGTCACAGTTGTTTCCTTTCCTACATATTACCCATATATTCTCAGTCTGCCCTCCATGCTCCTCCCTAATGCTCCTCCTTCTCCCACTTTGTTTGATCTATTTCTTTTGAATAGGTTATACCCCTCAGTTTCTACATTTCACTCATGAGTCTCATCCCTCCAGGTTTCAGTAATGCCTATTAGGTCATATTTTCCATCCTGTATTAAGAGCTCAACTTTGTATTGCTGGTTCCCTATACTCTGTGCATTAGTATAGAGACAATTATAGCTTGCATTAATATAGAGAACTGCTATAGACAACCATGGCTTTTCCTAAATTAGTTGCCTGATTTATACATTGTCTTTTAGATGACAATTGCCCTTACAAAGTGGTGTAAAAGGTTTTATAAAAATGCAGTAATAATAAGAATAATAAAATATGATTAAATAATAATTTTAAATTAAAACCACAATAAGCACCCTTGAAAGAGAGCAGTAGCAATTTATACATCAAAAGCATTTCATAAAAAGAAAACCGCAGTAAAAATGGTTAAAGATGGAGACCACTCATATTTCCTGGGGGCAAGAATTCCATAACTGCAGGGCCACTGCTGAAAAGACCCAATTCCTGGTATCCTTTAATCTAATGTCTCTTATAGAAGGGCCAGAGAGCAGGTCTTTAACAGAGAATGGTAAACCCAGGCTTGTACAGGAGCAGCAGGACCTTTAGATAACATGACCCTAAACTATTTAGGACTTTAAAGACCCAAAGCAGCGCTTCAAACCAAGCCTGGAACCAGGCAGCTGGTGTAACCGGTAGAAAATGGTGCAATATGTTCTGAATACATGGTCCCTTGCAGCATCCTTGCTGCCATAGTCTGTCCCAGATGACGTTTAGGAACCATTTTTAAAGCGGCTCCACGTAGAGCAGATTACAGAAATTCTGCGGATGTATCTATGAGACACTGTACAGTGGTACCTCTGGTTAAGAACTTTATTCGTTCTGGAGGTCCGTTCTTAACCTGAAACTGTTCTTAACCTGAAGCACCACTTTAGCTAATGGGGCTTCCCACTGTTGCCACGCCGCCGGAGCACAATTTCTGTTCTCATCCTGAAGCAAAGTTCTTAACCCGAGGTAATATTTCTGGGTTAGTGGAGTCTGTAACCTGAAGCGTCTGTAACCTGAGGTACCACTGTATAAGAACAAAGGCTGACTCAACAGACAGTTCTGCATTGTCGGCCGGGGTGGGGGGGAGGCGCTGGCCATCCCATAAAGCTGCCGCACCCCTAAAAGGGGGTAAGTGGACTTATTGTGTCATTGCATCACAATTACTTTTTTCTTTTCTTGTTTCATCGATGCACAGAATTGCCACATGCTCATTGGCAACGCCCAATGCAATTGAGAAATTTGACCCACTCATAGAGACCATTGCATCAAAACTGCTTCTTGGCACTGTACTTGCCACTGTGTACGTGCGCACCAGTAATGAACTGAAATCTGAACCCAACCATCCGTGCAGAGAAGCATGTTGTTATTGGGTAGTCACAGAAGGAACAAAGGAGGATTCCCGAAAACGTTGCTTTCACTTTGGAAACAAGACCAGCTGATTCAAAACCTGGGAGGGGGGTGGAATCTCTCTTCAAGTCAAACACAGCCTGCAACATTTACTCTCCAGGTAGGTTGGTTGTGGAAGGTAAACCGAATACTCACAATTTATGCCCAGCTGTGTGTACTGACAGACATGGGCACAAGAGCGAAGGTACCTCAGCCCCCCTGTTAGCACATGTGCTCAGAACATGTGTCTTTGAAGCCTGTTCTTCTGTGTTCTTCAGGGAGCAAACCCTTCAGGAACCTGAGTGCCTGGAGGGAAATGAGTTGGTTGCTAGGGGAACCTCTTTCGTCCGAGAGCTCTGGAGCTGTTCTGTCGGAAGACGGGTTACCGTTGTCTCGTACACCTGGCCTGGATACATGCATGTTTCACCAAATACACAGAAGAACAGTGTGTATTGAGATGAGAACTTTGATCTGAATAGTGAAGTGCCCTTGTATAGTTCCCCAAAAGGAAAAAAGGATTCCAGGATCTGAGTTTTTACAGAAATTGGGGCTTAATGCTAAAGTGAACAAAAGGCAAATTCTGTGGGATAACCAGCCTCATATAGCCAACATGCTTAAATATAATCAATGCAGGGAAGGGTTAATACCACAGAGTAAGCTACCTGCTGGGCTTATTTTGGTCACTCCCCTTCACCTTAAGAGGAAGGTATTCAAGCCTATTGTTGTACCTGAGAAACTCTACCAGAGAAGCTCAGCATGTGAAGAGTTGCTGCAGCTTAGCCGCATGGCTCTTACAAGCCATTCTTGTGTTCTGTACCAATAATTTAGAAACTTCCACAACTGTAGCTAAGCCAAGTTTTACTGCCTGTTTTCTGATTACTGTATGGAAAAGCACATGAACCTGACCTTTAGAGGGTTTGTAAGTAAACCATTTTTAACACACCAAATCTATGGTCTTTTTCTATGCTAGGGGAAATGGGAAACTTTGGAAGCAACTAAGAAAGAGGATATTTTAAAGGTCTAAAAGCCTATATTTCCATGCTTTACTTCAGGCTTCCTCAACCTCGGCCCTCCAGATTCTTTGAGACTACAATTCCCATCATCCCTGACCACTGGTCCTGCTAGCTAGGGATCATGGGAGTTGTAGGCCAAAAACATCTGGCGGGCCAAGGTTGAGGAAGCCTGCTTTACTTTGTTGCATATTTTATGGTTTTAAATATCTTCCCACCTTGCACTCTTCCCACTTTGGATCAAATCTATGCTTCCAGGTGTCATAAGAAAGCTGCAGAGGTAGCGCAGAATAGTGTGCACCCCAGAAATGATCTTCTTTCAGCTTCTGCCTTCTGGAAGAAGGTACAGGGTTATAAAGACTAGGACTAGCCGCCTGAGAAACAGCTTTTATCCAAATGCGATTTTGGTTTTAAACGCAGTGTAAGGTAGTCTCTGTGGGAGTATATTGTATTTAATTATGGGGTATCAAAGTTTTTAGGGGGTTAACCAGGCTGGGATAGTTGGGATAGCAGGCTTGTTGGTTTCTGAATGTCTGATGTAGATTTATTTCAATTCTGTTGTTCTGTATGGGACAATGACAATAAAGATTATCATATTGTATCTTCTGGCGTTCTCCCATCAAAGAGTACCTGCCTCAAACCTGGATCTTGGTACCCGGGGAATTTTCCTTTATATGCCTACTTTTTTTCTTGCCACCAACAAATGCCAGGCCAGTTACTAAACTCTGTTCTAGATTAAGGGATGTGGTGAGAGAAGTGGCAGTGAGATGGAGATAGCTGTGTGTGAATCACAGAATTGTAGAGCTGGAAAAGATCCCAAGGGTCATAGCGTTCAACTCCCCTGCAATGCAGAAATCTCAGTGTTAAGTTTTGGGTAGACATAGCAGACAACGCAGCGATTCTTCAAACAACTCTTGTTTATTCACAGGCCAGAACAGAACTGGACTGAAGGGTTCAGCCAGCCTGCTTATATAGAGCTCCACTAGAACGCAACAGTAACCACTTTCTGTAACTATCCAATCACTAAACGTCACTTTCGATCCCATATTTGCATATGTGGACCTGAACTATCTACAGTATCCCTCTGCTGGCCCAGGGTGAGAACTTCAGTACATAACACTCAGCTAAAGCCTCCATGACAGGCTTCCAACCTCTGCTGAAAAACCTCCAATGAAGGTCCACCACCTTCTGAAGGAGTCTGTTCCACTGTTGAAGAGCTCTTACTGTCAGAACGGGTGAGGGAGAGAAAAGGAAGCATGCAGAGGACAGAGTGGAGGCCAAGAGGTTTGGCCAGAAAGAAAATGGTAGTAGGCCTTTCAAAATCTGCCTGCCTGCACTCCACAAAAACTGAAAGTGTGTGCTCACAAAGTAACTGTTGTTTAGGCTTACCAGACGTCCCCGGTTTCCGGGGACAGTGCCCGGATTTGAAAATCTGTCCCCGGACAAATTCTGTCTCCAGAATGTCCCTAGATTTGCAAATCTGTCCCCAGGAAACGTGGCAGCGGCAGCCTCAGCAGCCCGGAGCCAGCCTGGTAGCGCAGTTGGCTCTGGCTGGCTTCAGGAGCTGCTTGCTGCTGCTGCCACTGCCGAAGGTGAACCGGGGACGTCTGGCGGGACAGATCTCCTGCTCCCTCTCCCCTTCCCCCTTTGTTTTGACAGATTGGGGGAGGCTCAGGAGTTGCGGGCAGTTTTTTAAAAACTCTGCGCATTTATGTTTCACAGGGTGTGAAAGAAGGGCTTTGCACCTTTATACAATATGCATGTGTACTTGGGCCCAGGGTCTTTTGCCTCACCATCCTCACTACTGACTGCCTGTTGCTACTCAACTTAAATAAAAAAAATAATGTGTCCCCGGATTCATTGAAAAAAAATCTGGTAACCGTACTGTTGTTCCTTTATCATAATGCTGACACAAACCTTTTTAATACTCCAGCCACACCAGTCTCCCACTCTTAGTCTCTCCCACTACAGATCTACATCATGTATTAAAATCACATCAAACACACATTTAAAACCCATGGCTCCCCCAAAAGCACCCTGGGAACTGTGGTTTCCCCCTCACAGAGCTACAGATTCCCAGCAACCTTAACAAGCTACCGTTCCCATAATTCCTTGGGAGAAGTCATGTGCTTTAAATGAGCGTTAGATGTGCTTTAAATGTTTGGTGTGGACCTTGCACCACGAAAGTGTGGAGCAGGAAACGCAACAGAATGTGATGGTACAGTTTCACCATGAGATGGATGACACCACCACAGGCTAGACTCTAATATTTCTCCTTGTTCTTTTCAAAAATTACTCTTGCAGGGATGATATTTTGTGTTTGTCCAGTTAGGGAGTGTTCAAAAATGAGAGTCTACACCCACGGCCCAGAGGGATAGTTTTAATGTATTTATGTGGGTTTTTTTTCTGTCGGTTTGGTTTGTACGTCACTTTCGGTCATCCAGGGCAAGATGAAGCAACTAACAAATTTAAATTAATCATCATCCTCACCCTACTTTAAGACTCTACCACCTCACTCTGCTGCAATGTGGCTTTCACCACATTGACCACAACTCACATTAAGCTTGTTCACGTTACATTTAAATGGGAGTGTTATTTGCTTAAATTGCTCCCAATAAGACAGACAAGACTTGCTTACTTTTGGCAAGACCTTGCCCACCGATTTCAGCTCAAGATACTCCCAATCATTCCTTTATACTTTTATAGGATTGTGGCTAAATGGAACTCTTCTTTCAATATCTTGTTGCCAGAAGACCTCTATTCAGATCTGCGAAATTGTTTACAACTCGGAGCCTAGGATGTGTCTGAGCAGATGCTGGCAGCGGTTCCAAATTCTGAATGAGCTCGTGTCTGAATTAATGATGGCTTAGACTATGAATACTGTGAATGATTCAGCAGTAGAAGTGCTTTATGCTGGCTGTGAATTGGCGTGCATCCACGGAACGTCTTCCATTGTGTCCCTTACTATAAACCAGAGCTAGTCTCATTATTTCACAACAGCGCTTTGTACCTGCAGACCTAAGGCACCAGTCTGCAATAAAAAGAGCAGAATGATTTTGTTAGACAATGAGTCTGTTGAAGAAGACAAGAACTCAATTTTGTTTTCGTTTGAGTTCCAAGGGTAGAGATTGGCGGCTGCCAGGTGGTGGACACTTGAAAGAGGACTTTGCTCTGCTTGTTATGGCTGAACATCATTTAATAATAATAATAATAATAATAATAATAATAATAATAATAATTCATTATTTATACACCGCCCATCTGGCTGGACCTCCCCAGCCACTCTGGGCGGCTTCCAACCAAATATTAAAATACAGTAATATATCAAACATTAAAAGCTTCCCTAAACAGGGCTGCCTTCAGATGTCTTCTAAAAGTCTGGTAGTTGTTTTTCTCTTTGACATCTGGTGGAAGGGCGTTCCACAGGGCGGGTGCCACTACCGAGAAGGCTCTCTGCCTGGTTCCCTGTAACTTGGCTTCTCACAGTGAGGAAACCACCAGAAAGCCCTCGGCACCGGACCTCAGTGTCCGGGCAGAACGATGGGGTTGGAGACGCTCCTTCAGATATACTGGACCGAGGCCGTTTAGGGCTTTAAAGGTCAGCACCAACACTTTGAATTGTGCTTGGAAACGTACTTTGCTATGCTCAAAAAGAGGGTGGCTCTGCAGCTACCAGTTCAACAGGGGCCAGGGATGGGGAGCCCTTTGCAGCTGGAGGGCCACCTTCTCTCATGGGCAACCTTCCAAGGGCCACATACCAAGGACAGGAGGGGCCAGAGGCAGAATTGGGGCGAGCGGCGCAGTGGCTGTGGCTCTTACTTTATTCCACCCACACAAAAGTTTTTTTCATTTCCACCTCATCTCTCCACCTTCCATTCATGCTTGCCGAAGTTCACAGCCGAAGGAGACATTGCCATTGTCACAGGGCTGCCAGGCGAGAATGGCAGAGCGAGGAATTAACTTGTCAAAAGTACACTTACAAGTTAGGAAAAGGCATGTCCATCAGGTCTATGTTAAAAAGGTTAAAAATGAAATGTGCAGGGGGTGGGGAGGGGCATGGAGAAATGTGATCAACAACAGCTGACAAGCATCATTACTTTTCAAAACACAGGATTTTAATCAATTTCCCACAAATTTCTTTTCTTTTCTTTGAAATCACTTTTATTTGGTTTTACAAATGCAAATTATAAACAACAAATTGAAAAAAAAGGATCCATATAGAGAGATTCCTCCGAATCTCCAGACTTTCCCCCGTCCCCTCCATAGGGACTCATTTATTATTATCATTTATTATTACTACATATTCTTCGATACTCCAGTTTTTATATCAAACCATATTATCCATGGTCAGTGTTATACTACAAGTGAGTCAGAATCCTGCTAATGTTTCCATCTGTTTACAGTGGTCTCCTAAGTAACTTATGGGTGGCGCTGTGGGTTAAACCACAGAGCCTAGGACTTGCTGATCAGAAGGTCGGCGGTTCGAATCCCTGCAACGGGGTGAGCTCCCGTTGCTCGGTCCCTGCTCCTGCCAACCTAGCAGTTCGAAAGCACGTCAAAGTGCAAGTAGATAAATAGGAACCACTCCGGCGGGAAGGTAAACGGCATTTCCGTGTGCTGCTCTGGTTCGCCAGAAGCGGCTTAGTCATGCTGGCCACATGACCCGGAAGCTGTACGCCGGCTCCCTCGGCCAATAAAGCGAGATGAGCGCCGCAACCCCAGAGTCGGCCACGACTGGACCTAATGGTCAGGGGTCCCCTTTACCCCTTTAAGTAACTTATAAATTTCCCCCATTCTTTTATAAAGTTTTTGTCCTCTTGGTTTCTGAGTTTCCAGTCAGTTTTGCCATCTCGGCATAGCCGATCAGCTTGGTTTGCCACTCCTCTCTGGTAGCGACTTTGTCTTCTTTCCATCTCTGGGCGGCTGTTGTGCCATACATAAAAAGTCTTTTCTGTTCTTTTGGGATGTCAGTCCCTGTAATTCCTAATAGAAAAGTTTCTGGTTTCTTAACAAAGGCTATTTGTGTTGAATAGTTTGTTTAAATGTTATGGTTCATTACTGTTTCACAGGATGTGTACCACTTTTAAAGCCAGGGTGCATATCCTGACTTAGTTTTTACAGCTGTGTAGCAGAGTAACAGGTGCTGATAAGTCACTGTGTCAGCAATTGTGAATGATATATAATGTGCAGTATGTGCCTTATTCTGCTCTTGTGGATGGATGGGTGACGATTATAGACACTATGTAAGATGTATGTTTGGGAAGCTGGTATTAAACCTTGCAAATATATCTTTGCGTCTCTTCAGTGTTTGCATCTGTGTGGTCCACTCTGCACGCACTCTGCGACATGTTTCAGTGCCCAATAACTTGAAGCATTCCCCCCCCCCCATTTCATTATATATCATCTCCCAGAAAGCTTTTATTACCTTACAAGTCCACCACATTGGACTTGTGCACAATGGTGGAGGAACACAGTTGTGTCAATCTTATCTGAATGTGGTATTTATGCCTCTGGTTCAGTTCTGCTGATACATGAACTCTGCAGTCGGGTCATGCTATTTGAATAAACTCCCCCTGGGCTCTGGAAGTTGTACGTGGCCATGAAGATAGGACCAATCTAAATGAGCGACCCTGAAGTCAGGGACTGGCTGGGTGAGGAAGAGTGATGGAAAGCTGCAGCCTGAGAACCCCTTAGGGAAGCCTCAGAAGAGGAAGGCTCTGAGCGAGGGGAGTAGTGGTGGGACATGGAGGAAAGGTTGGGGAGGTGGGGCGGCTGCATAACTAACAGGCTAGAGTGAGAGAGAGGAAGAAGAGGCAGAAGACACTGCAGACATAGGACAGGCAGCTGAGGAGGAGGCGGGAACTGAGGCTGCAACAGAATCACAGGAGCCTGCCAGTCCTACTGTATTCAGCTCCCCTCCCACACAGAGACCACAGGGACCCCCTCCCTGATGGAGTGTAAGACTGCAGGGAAAACAGCTGGATGGGGAGGAGGTTCAGGAGGAAGTGGGAGGCACAGATTGTCAGTTCTGGCAACTGCTTTACCGGAGCAGTTTAAGTGCAACATCAGCCCCTGTGATGGGCAAGAAATATGGCGCCTCTGGATTGGGCAAGTCTTATTTAGCCCCTGCCTGCTGCATGTTTCCAGCTTTCAGCTCCACTTTCAAAGACTGATTGGGCTGTCAGGGAATAGATTTAGGTACAGTCGCCAGTGCCTCCGGCCTGTTCTTGACGACATCAAGTTTCCATTTCTCCCTCCCTTCGGTTGTCTAAAACAAATGTTGACTCGTTTGTATCAGAATTATGCTTAGTGATGAAATGCACTTTTCCTTTGAAGCCAGCTCTGGCAAAACTCATTTTCAAACCCAATTGGAGGGCTTTTGTGTAAGGAGATGGGGAAATGAAAGAAATAATCCATGTTTTTTTCATAACCGGTCTTTACTGTGTTTTATTGTGGCCTTTGATACTTGTAACCACAGCAACAAATGGTACAGGCTACGCGGTGTCAAGGCTTCTCATCTTGCTAATCATATTCCACTTCCAGATACCATATATATCACAAAGTGAATTAACATTTAACAAAAACACAAGAAGATGTTGCATAAAGTGCCCATCTCCTCTTTTAAATGATGAACTGCGATGGCCAAAGGCCTCTGAGCGTGAGGCGACCTTTGGAGAGAAAGCCGGTTGTGTTTCTGTCTTGACAGAGACAGACTAGGCTGCTGGGCAAAAGGTTAATGCCAAATTCTGACCAAATTATGTGGATGGAACCAAATGTTTCCATTCAGAAATAGGATGTGAAAATACTGGACCGGTGTGGCAAGAAGGAGCTAGGTTAAACTGCTGATTCAGGATTCTGAAATGATGTCTTAAATTATTATGTTAACATTTGCTTTTATTTTTTTGAGCATGTAATTTCTAAAACATTTTTAAACACTTAGCTTTTGTGTAGCACTACAGATAGAGTGTTCAAAGAACTCCACGGTATATTATTTTATTGTTACTTACTGAATTTATATACCGCCCTATACCCGGAGGTCTCAGGGCAGTTCACAGAATAAAATCAAAACATAAAACCACAAAATACATAATCAAAATAAAAACAACAACCCAATAACGCCCCCCAAACCCCACTACATTCTAAATGGGCATAGGATGTCTATCAAATCAACCAAAGGTCTGGTTTAAAAGGAATGTTTTTGCCTGGCGCCTAAAGGTGTATAATGAAGGCACCAGGCGAACTTCCCTGGGGAGAGCATTCCACAGATGGGGAGCCACCGCAGAGAAGGCCCCGTTCTCGTGTTGCCACCTTCTGGACCTCTTGCTGAGGAGGCACACGAAGAAGGGCCTCAGAAGATGATCTCAGGGTCCGGGTAGTTCATATGGAAAGAGGCGGTCCTTGAAGTATTGCGGTCCTGAGCCATTTAAGGCTTTATAGGTCAAAACCAGCACTGTGAATTGGGCCCGGAAACTAATTGGTAGCCAGTGCAGTCGGACCAGGATCGGTGTAATATGCTCAAACCCTCTTGCTCCAGTGAGCAACCTGGCCACTGAATTCTGCACTAGCTGAAGTTTCCAAACCATCTTCAGAGGCAGCCCTGTGCGTAATGCATAACAATAATAGTTTAATAATAATTTATTATTTGTACTCTGCCCATCTGGCTAGGTCTCCCCAGCCACTCTGGGTGGCTTCCAACAAAGATTAAAAATACATTAAAATGTCACACATTAAAAACTTCCCTGAGCAGGGCTGCCTTCAGATGTCTTCTAAATGTCAGGTGGTTGTTTATCTCTTTGACATCTGATGGGAGGGCATTTCATAGGGTGGGCACCACTACCGAGAAGGCCCTCTGCCTGGTTCCCTGGAGCTTTGCTTCTCACAATGAGAGAACTGCCAGAAGGCCCTTGGTGCTGGACCTCACGTCTGGGCAGAATGATGGGGGTGGAGACGCTCCTTCAGGTATACTGGACCAAGGCCGTTTAGGGCTTTAAAGGTCAACACCAACACTTTGAATTGTGCTTGGAAACGTACTGGGAGCCATTGTCACGACCGGTGTTACGTGGTCTCGGAGGCTGCCCCCAGTCACAATGCGTTATACATTAAATGTTTATACATTAAATGTAGAACAGTAGGGTTGGGGTGACAAGATTGTGACCCATGTCCTGCCCCCTGCTGGCCCCATGCCTGACCTTCACGTCTGGAGCCAAGATCTCAGAAAGGGGATCTTCACATGAATTGATGCCTTTTGGATTTGCATGTGATTTCCAGGGGAAGGGCCAGCAGCATAGTTTCACACCCCTCTTCCAACAGAAGCCTGTAAAAGTAGCACCACATCCACCTTAGTAGGTAAGATGCTTACTGTAAAAGAGAAATTTTCACCAGGTGGTGGAAAGTCAACAGAGAAGGCATAAGACAAGTCACCTTAGGCAGGTATTTATTTTTAACAACATATTTATTTCTAATCCATCCTTTCAAACGGTAGCGTGTTTAGCGGATAAAACTACAGGGATGAGAATTCTGGCCTGGTTGCTTTTCGTTCTTTAATTAGCATTTGACTGCCTTTATGGTGTGGAAAGTGACTCAGCAGAGAGTACTGCGAAGAAGTGTTTATAAATAGCCAATTCACAACTGAATAGTCACTCATGTAACGCAGTCACGGTGTTCACTTCTTATGCATGGAAAACCCAACACGTCAGGCCTGTAGACTGAAATGTCTTTTTTGCAGATCCATTTGTATGCAGAAGAACATGTTTGCATCCCCTTCACTTCGGCCTCATTGGCTCGAGATAGTATTAGGGCATAAAA
The DNA here is from genome assembly GCF_964106645.2 of Podarcis pityusensis. Taxonomy (NCBI): domain Eukaryota; kingdom Metazoa; phylum Chordata; class Lepidosauria; order Squamata; family Lacertidae; genus Podarcis; species Podarcis pityusensis. The sequence continues at coordinate 52,391,611 of NC_138037.1, read as the reverse complement.
TCGTAGAACCATCTTTGTGCATGATGTACCCACTTTTGCCCCACTATTATATCTGCTCAAACAAGTCTTGGCTGTACAAACGTTTCAGGGGATTAGATTCAGGTAGGTAGCCATGTTGGTCAGACACAGTCAATATATATATAAAAATAAAAATAAAAGAATTGTCCCGTAGCACCTTAGAGACCAACTAAATTTGTTCTTGGTATAAGCTATCGTGCGCATGCAGGTATCTGAAGAAGTGTGCATGCACACGAAAGCTTATACCCGGAAAAAACTTAGTTGGTCTCTAAGGTGCTACTAGGAAAGCAATGACTTAAACAAAATATATATAAAAAAATTAAAAATGCCCGGTAGCACCTTTGTTGTTGTTGTTTAGTTTTTTAATCGTGTCCGACTCTTCGTGACCCCATGGACCAGAGCACGCCAGGCACTCATGTCTTTCACTGTCTCCTGCAGTTTGGTCAAACTTATGTTAGTAGCTTCGAGAACACTGTCCAACCATCTCGTCCTCTGTTGTCCCCTTCTCCTTGTGCCCTCCATCTTTCCCAACATCAGGGTCTTTTCCAGGGAGTCTTCTCTTTTCATGAGGTGGTCAAAGTATTGGAGCCTCAGCTTCAGGATCTGTCCTTCCAGTGAGCACTCAGGGCTGATTTCCTTAAGAATGGATAGGTTTGATCTTCTTGCAGTCCATGGGACTCTCAAGAGTCTCCTCCAGCACCATAATTCAAAAGCATCAATTCTTTGGCGATCAGCCTTCTTTATGGTCCAGCTCTCACTTCATACATCACTACTGGGAAAACCATGGCTTTAACTATACGGACCTTTGTTGGCAAGGTGATGTCTCTGCTTTTTAAGATGCTGTCTAGGTTTGCCATCACCTTTCTCCCAAGGAGCAGGTGTCTTTTAATTTCGTGGCTGCTGTCACCATCTGCAGCGATCATGGAGCCCAAGAAAGTAAAATCTCTCACTGCCTCCATTTCTTCCCCTTCCATTTGCCAGGAGGTGATGCGACCAGTGCTTGTTAGCCCATATCAAAATGGCCTTCACCTCCATGGTCAGGAAAAATAAATAAATCTAGTATAATTGGGCTGCATTAAGGCACAAAGCACTTTCGAAGCACATTCTTTCCCTCAAAGAATTCTGGGTACTGTAGTTTACCCCTCAGAGTTACAATGCCCAGCGACAGTTAACAAACTATAGTATCCAGAATTCTTTGAGGAAAAGAATGTGCTTCGATTGTGCTTTAAAGATATAGCATGTAGGCAGCCGTATTCTGAACTGTTTTGCAACAGTGCTTCTTCCTGTGAAAAATGCGCTTCATTATTTGTGCTCTGTGGAATCCACGGATCCAGAAAAGAACGATTGATGTGTCCTGAAAACAAACCTTTTTTCCCTTTCCCCTTCTTTTTCCTTATTTCCCCTTCCCCTTCCCCTTTTCCCAGGAGGTAGCTGGGGTCTGGGCAGCATTGCTGGAAAAGGAGGTTGATGATGAAAGCTCCAGTGGGATAAGGAAAGGAAAAGAGAGAGTGCAGAATTCAGGGGAAGAGAGAACTATGGAAGTGTTGGGCAGAGCCCAAGGCAAGGGAAACGCAACAGAATTAATAAAAGCAACACTGCCACCTGCTGAAAGCTTTTAAAAATTGCTGCTGCTGTGGCGTTAAAGAAATAAGACCTTTGGGTGGGAAGATTGTGCAGTGGGTATAGGGCAGTATATAATTCAATAAATAATAATGCTAATAGAATGAATGAATGAAATCAGGATCCATAACATTCTGGGTGCCCATATTTATAGTTGTAACTCCTCTGCTGGCATGTTTTCTCAGAAGGAAGACCTACTGGATTCTGCCCTAGTAAGACTGCTTAGGATTCATTTCTAGTACAGTGGTACCTCGGGTTAAGTACTTAATTCGTTCTGGAGGTCCGTACTTAACCTGAAACTGTTCTTAACCTGAAGCACCACTTTAGCTAATGGGTCCTCCTGTTGCTGCCGTGCTGCCGGAGCACGATTTCTGTTCTCAACCTGAAGCAAAGTTCTTAACCTGAAGCACTATTTCTGGGTTAGCGGAGTCTGTAACCTGAACCGTATGTAACCTGAGGTACCACTGTATGACTTTATTCATGTCCACTGTTGGGAGTGTGGGGTTTAGAGCCTGCTGCCACTTACAAAAGACAACTTCAGTGAAAGAAAGCTGCGTTCGTGTATATAGTTAAATATTTGTCTAGTTAAATGCTTCATATGAGAGATGGGGGTGTGTGAGAAATAGCTTAATTTTAAACCTGAAAAATGTTCCAGAGTATTATTATTTCCCCAGGTCCTAGTCCAACACTAACTGCTACACCACACTGGGGCTGGTACCCCACCCATGGAGAATGTGAGCATAATATTTGCATGAAGAGGGAATTGTGCATTTTTCCTGGTCAGAACGCAAAATTTCCAGCAGGCCTTGAGGAATGGGCATATTTCAACTGCTTTTTGGACACCATCTGGCTATTATGCACATTCTCCAGTATATTGTTTGGAGACCATCCTACACTCGAGTAGGACCCTGGCAGAAACACATGCCCGACTGGCATGTTCTCTCCCTCCTGGTCGATCGTTCAGGAGCTTCAAAAGCTTTCTTCAGCCCGAACATCACAGCGACTGATGCCAACAGACACCGGCACACTTAGGGACCCGCAGAGTTTGCGCATCAAGCGTGACAGACCTCAGCAAATCAGCATTTGGGCTAATCTACTTTATTTACATATAAACACACACGGAGCACTGCAACATGTCTCCCTCTCTCTCTAGCATCAGATAGAAAAGAGAAAAAACAAAGGACAATAGTTCCACTTAACGGAACACAGGAACACAAACAATCTGTCTCCGTCACATCCCACTCTGTGGAGTCAAAACATATACCGTCATGTGATAGACAACAATCCCATGACTGCAATCACGGAGCAGGAATTCTAACAGATATATGCACAGTCTCCAAGAAGCATGCCCCCCCTTTCTGTCTATCTTTGCGCCAGGAATCAAACCTGGGATGTTAGTTGGCCAAACCATGTGCTGTTTTGTATCTATGTCCAATGGTTGCATCTGCCATACCAAAACACTCATATATCACTTTAACAGCCATGGCTTCCCCCAAAGAATGCTGGGAACTGTAGTTCTCTGCACCCTTAACAAATGACAGTTCCCATGATTCTTTGGGGAAGGCTATGCCTTTTAAAAGTGGCATAGGAGTGCTTTAACTGTGCAGATATGGCTTATAGCACTCCTCCAGTTACAGAAATCAGATAGGATTAAATTGGTATTCATGTTCGGCTGTGAGCTTCATGAAAATGGCACGTCTGACAAAGGAGATATTTGTTATCTTACCTGATATTGTGTCAATATCTACCATTCTAATTTAAAACCCCGAAAAACAGGGAAGCAAACTTGCCTGAACTTTACATTTTTCTTTCTAACATCCTTGTTGCTTTTGGCCTTACAGTTTGCGTTTAAAAAAGAGGAGGGAAGCTTGGCAAACTTAGATGAAATTTACATACCTGAATTTCAGAAGGAAAACGAACTACAGGCTACATCGAACAGCTTGCCATTGTTAGCTAATAATTACATTTTGACGGAGCAGCTCAGTGAACTATGGTCCTGGATGTTATCGAGAAAAGATTGATATCATGATCACAGAAGTCTCTGGTCTTCAGTGCTTAATGCATCATCATTCATTTTACTTAGTTTAAATGATCCTTGTAAATCCTTGCTGTCTAAACAGACTTCTTGCATTGTTGCCTATGATCTTGTAATAGTAAGAGGGGGGAAAGTGAGAATGCGTTTAAATCATTTTGATTTTTCTTTTAAAAAATTTTAATTAAAGATTTCAAAATAATTTTGATTTGAACAGATTTATTCACTCTGTTTGACCCGATATAACCTCTCACCTAAATGGGTGGTGCTGTGGGTTAAACCACAGAGCCTAGGACTTGCCGATCAGAAGGTCGGCGGTTCGAATCCCTGCAACGGGGTGAGCGCCCGTTACTCGGTCCCTGCTCCTGTCAACCTAGCAGTTTGAAAGCATGTCAAAGTGCAAGTAGATAAATAGGTACCGCTCCGGCGGGAAGGTAAACGGCATTTCCGTGCGCTGCTCTGGTTCGCCAGAAGCGGCTTAGTCATGCTGGCCACATGACCCAGAAGCTGTACACCGGCTCCCTCGGCCAATAAAGCGAGATGAGCGCCGCAACCCCAGAGTTGGTCACGACTGGACCTAATGGTCAGGGGTCCCTTTACCTTTACCTAACCGCTCACCTAGAAACCCACTGTACTTTTAGACCTCTGAACTCAGCTAAGAGTGTTTTTGGATTAGTATATGTCAAAGTGATTAGATATTTGTTCATCTGCGGTTCACCTGTTCTATTCCTCTCAAGAAAGGCCTGTAAGGGGCTTAGGAGGAAGGAAATTGGTTCAGCTAGTGACCTAAGGTTACCAGATGTCCCCATTTCCTGGGGACAGTCCCTAGATTTACAAATCAGTCCCCTGACAAAATCCATCTATTTAGTAGAAAGTTGGAAAGTGTTCCCAGATTCTTTGAAAAAAAATCTGGTAACCTTAAGCTAGTCTTCCTGATATTGCTTGCTAACATGATAAGAAGAACGCATACTGGAAATATTTTTGGAGCTTCAAAGCTTCCATTATATTGATGGTCACAGCTTGGGAAGTCACACATGACGTCAAGTCATCTTCTGTTTTGAACGTTAGTGGAAAAACATTGTTTAGGAAATGCTGACGTGCGAGTGATTATCTGGGCTTCAGACAGTTCACAGTTTAGGAGCAACTTCAAGAGACAAGAAAGGAATGTCAGTTCAAAGAGGTTAATATAATCAAGGAAGAAACAGGAACGTGGAGAACATGTGGGTCTTAACTTATAACCAGTAACTTTAATAACTCCCTTGTTAAAGAAGGCTTATCAGAGACTTTTCAGGTTGGATATTACTAGCAAAGCTTAGGTGTTTAAGGCTATAGATATTACAGCAAGTTCAAAGGAAATCTCAGGAGACTTTTGACACCTCGGGCTCTCACAGGGAGCCAACCTGGGCCCCAGGTTATGGGTTACGTCATGCATACCCCCCAGTCTTGGAACCTGAATTCTGGTGGTACTGGAAGTCAGGTTCTGAGGTCTCGGAAGGTCTCAGAAAACATCTCCAAGGCCTCAGAAATGCTCTCCTTGCAAGACCTCATCAGTTGAGTGGGGGTCCTGCAGTGTGGGTGCTCTTCCTTCTCCCTGGAGACAGTCTCCACCATTCCTCCTCTGCCCAGTCCCTGACTGCATGTTCTTGTATGAATAAATTGCCACAGGAGCAGCACCGACTAGCCACAATTTGTAGAGGGCCTACAAAACTGTCTCAAGAGGGAGCTGGGAAGCATGGGAAACAAACTGTAGGATGCTTTCCTATGTAACACACTGAAGTGGAGACAGAAGGATGATAGTCTCTCTTAGCCTGCGCCCAGAGAGTTAAAAACAGACATTTGAAAATGTCTAGCCATCTGGACTTTGCAAGTTTCACACAGGTGGGGTGAAAACTGTGAGATGACCAGCCCACTCCACAGCCTAACACCTTGGTCGCCCACGTACCTTGCTTTCAGACCATACGGGTGCTTTTAATCCAATCCTTCCTCGTCTCAGATAAACACACTCTGCTTTCTTTGCTGTTTACAGGGTGAATTGATGTACACTTGGGGCTTTTTAGATGTCTAGCAATTAGCATTCATTTTTTTAAAAAATAATAGTCCTGGGAGGGAAATTCAAATAGAAACAAAATACTTGTCATTTGTGAACTTTGAAACAGGTAAGATGGACAGATGTGGGTTGCCATTCCCTCCCCCCTTCCCTGGATTCCTTCTTCAATATAATTAAATAATCAATGTGCTATGTAATATTAATTCAAATAATAATACCTTCAGTGATGAAGCTTGTTACTCCAGTTCTGCTGTCATGACAACTGCGTCTTGAGTCACTTGTGCTGTGCAATTTCTTCAGAACAAAAGGAGCAAGATTCAGAATTAAGATAAGGTGCCGCTCTTAGAAGTTTCAGCATTAACTGATGTCCTAGACAAGCAACGAGGATACTTGCTTCAGTTAATTAAAAATAATAATTAAACACTGTAGGTCTTTTGCTGAAACAACTGAAGTAGCTGCTCTAGAGATTTTCCTTCCATTGTTCCCAGTGACAGGGAAATGAAAGAAAGAAAGAAAGAAAGAAAGAAAGAAAGAAAGAAAGAACCCAGGAAGGGATAGAATAGCACAAGAGCGCTGCTCTGCCCTTATTTTGGTGGAGTAATTGAGTCATCTTCCCTATGCCTTTAGGATTGCAGCCTTAGGGAAAGTTATGTGAAGTCCTGTGAAACACCTGTGAAATGTAGCAAAAACCATATGTGCCCTGCCTCTCGCTCAGCGCAGGCAGGCAGAGTTTCTGACGAAGTAAGAAAGAGATCTCTGTTCAAGCAAGTAACAGTACACTCTTGATGGTGGACGACAGAGTTCTGGAGACACCATTCAGGAGTTCAGGAACTGGACAAGGCATTCAGAACTGGACAGAAGCAGCGAAGATGTCCCAACTGTTTACACACCCTGCCCACCAAGCTTTTAATGATGTGCTCAGTGGTGAGACTTGCTGTCTTTGAATGTCGAGACTGCGCTCCTCTAGAGTAGGTGGGTATATTCTCATCTGTGGAGGTTGCACTTGGTTCAAGGCAACAATTCTATGCTCTGCTCTTCCAGTTCCTGATCCAATGCTGCCTCCTGAGTTGAGTCCCCATTGGCTGCCCACAGTACTTCCCAGCTTCCACTAAGGCTCCCTGTCCTGCTGGGGTGGACCTCATTGGAACTTATGTGATACCTACCAAATTGCAGGCAAAATCTATGTGAAGTTAGAATTTGGTGAAATCTGATGAAGGTTATGAGACCCTTGGTAGAACCCAGTTGAAACTTATGAAAAATCTAGTGAGAGACTCTAGACATCATGAAACTTCCCGTGGCAGTGTGTGGTTTGGGCCAACACTTCGATGGGAGAGGAGATTTAAGCCATTGTCCCAGGCATGGTCCTGATCTGGATGCCCCTTCCTGTGGTTGCCTTATAGTAAGAACAGCCGAAGATAGGACACGAAGGCCACACAGATGATTAACATTGTTATGTACTGAAGTTCTCACCCTGGGCCAGCAGGCGGATACTGTAGATAGTTTTCACTCAGGTCCACATATGCAAATAAGGGATTGAAAGTGATGTTCAGTGATTGGATAGTTACAGAAAGTGGTTACTGTTGTGTTGTAGTGGAGCTCTATATAAGCAGGCTGGCTGAACCCTTCAGTTCAGTTCAGTTCTGGCCTGTGAATAAACAAGAGCTGTTTGAAGAATCGCTGTGTCGTCTGATATGTTCACCCACAACTTAACAAACATCAAGTCTAGTTCAAGTGAAACATTACAGTACAGTCATACCTCATGTCACGTCTGCTTCATGTTACGTTCTTTCAGGTTACATCCTGCGGTGACCTGGAAGTACCGGAAAGGGTTACTTCTGGGTTTCACTGCTCACACATGGGCAGATGCACAAAATGACATCACGCGCATGCGCAGAAGCGGTGAATCACAACCCACGCATGCACAGATGCACTGCTGCGGGTTGCGTTCCTTTCATGTTGTGAACGGGCCTCTGGAATGGATCCCGTTCACAACCAGAGGTACCACTGTATTTGGCAAAAGTCATCCTACCCCTGCTCCTCAAACCACATACAATCCGTACAATAGGAAAGATTCCCAAAACGACTCAAAGGTTGATTTCCGTGTGCCACCAAATCCCGCCTTTCAAAGCACAACCATAATATGGCTGTCATGATTAAAAGTAGATTTTACCTCATGTTTTTCCTATGCTCTTATTGCCTGATGCTTGATTTGCAAGTCAGACACATCACATTATCATGAGAAAAGACTGCCTGTTACCAATAGCAGCAAATGGAAGCATGAATGCCTTAATCCTGAACTGCTTTTGTCAGACATTTAGACATTTTTCATTGCAACAGCCCCCTCCTCCTCACATATCAGCAATATGGCTTTCAAACTCGGGCGAAAGGGTGATATAAAAAGTCATTGTTAAGAAAAACCTCCCCTCTCAAAAACAGCAGGCAATTTAATTTCCTTTTTGTATGAAGCCACACAACGCTTTCTTTCAGTCTCTCTATATTATTATTGGTGTCTGTGGTAGTTTGAGAGCCTTTTTGTAAGCTGGGGGGCGGGGTGGCCACCCACAAGGCATGGTATGTTTCTGTGTGTGTTGATGGAGGAGCTAGATGAGGGAAGATCAGTCTCTCTCTGGAAAACTTAGCAGCGTTCACAACGCGGGAGACAATAGTTGACTCAAAGCAGTGAATCCGAAGCCGTTTCCTTAAACCCCATAAACAAATCTCCATCTTCCATCAAAAACATCTTGGAGGTCCCAGGCCACAGAGAGGTTGGCTGGCCTCAACTAGAGCCAGGGCTTTTTCGGCTGTGGCTCCAATCTGGTGGAACACTCTATCACAAGAGACTAGGGCCCTGCGGGACTTGACATCTTTCCACAGGGCCTGTAAGACAGAGCTGTTCCACCAGGCCTTTGGTCAGGGCACAGCCTGACTCCCTCCTTTGGCAATCTTCACAGAACTTTAGCCTAATGGTTGCCATCAATTTGAGTTGAATTAATTTTAATGAAATGATTTTAGAATGCTGTATTATTTTATTGTTGTTAGCCGCCCTGAGCCCGGCTTCGGCTGGGGAGGTAGGGATATAAATAAAATTTATTATTATTATTATTATTATTATTATTATTATTATTATTATTATCATATGCAATATCCTTATGTGGGTCCCTTCTTGAGCTGTCGGTGAGTGCCTGGAAGTGGGGAAGGAACCCCTCCTTCCTTCAGATTGCAAAGTCTTCCTGGTGCCAACTTAACTGAAGAGAATTCAAAGAGCAGCAGTGCTCCTTGCTCCATCCCACAGCCAGGCAACAGGATATTAGGTTTGGATATTGAACTTTGCTTTGCTTTTCTGATTTCCCCACGAGTGGAAAATTCCAAATTCACTTAGACTATTAATTCCAGGGTTGTGGGTTTGAGCCCTGCATTGGGTGAAAAATCCCTGCATTGCAGGGGATTGGACTAGATGACCCCCATGGCCACTTCCACCTCTACAATTCTATGATTCTATGCTTGTACAAAAAAAGGGGGTGGGGGTGAGTTTGTTGTTGTTGTTTAGTCGTTTAGTCGTGTCCGACTCTTCGTGACCCCATGGACCAGAGCACGCCAGGCACTCCTGCCTTCCACTGCCTCCCGCAGTTTGGTCAAACTCATGCTGGTAGCTTCGAGAACACTGTCCAACCATCTCACCCTCTGTCGTCCCCTTCTCCTTGTGCCCTCCGTCTTTCCCAGCATCAGGGTCTTTTCCAGGGAGTCTTCTCTTCTCATGAGGTGGCCAAAGTATTGGAGCCTCAGCTTCAGGATCTGTCCTTCCAGTGAGCACTCAGGGCTGATTTCCTTCAGAATGGATAGATTTGATCTTCTTGCAGTCCATGGGACTCTCAAGAGTCTCCTCCAGCACCATAATTCAAAAGCATCAATTCTTTGGTGATCAGCCTTCTTTATGGTCCAGCTTTCACTTCCATACATCACTACTGGGAAAACCATAGCTTTAACTATACGGACCTTTGTTGGCAAGGTGATGTCTCTATTTTTTAGAATTTGTTAGGTTTCTGTTATGCCACTGTGCAGTTCTTGGAGTCACAAGACTCTGTTGACATTCCAGACTGTTGGAAGTCTCACGGGAGACGGATGTTGATGTTGATGTTACCGGTTTCCTGTTTCTTTGTTCCTGTTGTTGTCTGTCACTCACAGAGAGCAGACGCATATTCTTTCTGTCCTGTGCAGTTAGAAATAAATGTAGCAATGTAGCATATATTTCTGGCTCTTCTACTGCTGTCTGGGTACTCTGCGTAATGGGGAGCGTGCCGAAGCCTCATTAAAGGCTTAGGTCGTTAATCACCGTCGGAGGAGAACCTAGATGGATTCCGAAGATACGACAAGGAAGAGAGCCATTACAGCTCGGTCGTATGGAGGCTCCGACAGAGTTCGGTTTGAGGGCAATGCCGTATGGACGCATACCCTCCAACATTTCTCCGATGAAAATAGGGACGTCCCATTCCATAATGATCATTTCACTGTTTATACTCCACATGTCTTATTCGGTTGCTCCAGCACTCTGGGCAGCTTCCAACATATATAAAAACATAATAAAACATCAAACATCTAAAAAAACAACACTTCCCTATACAGGATTGCCTGGAGACAGCTTGGGGGCGGATAACTCCATACCCTCCAACATTTCTCCAATGAAAATAGGGACGTCCTAAGGAAAAGTGGGGCGTTCTGGGATCAAATCAGAAACCAGAACGGTATCTCCAAATCAGGGACATCCCTGGAAAATAGGGACACCTGGAGGGTCTATGAATGATGGCGAAAAGTGTTGAATTCAAACAGCCTGAGGCACCCAAGGCCAACATCTCTTCAGAATTAGTGTGATGAAGCCAACCATGTGTCATGCAGGGCTGTACCACCTCAGGGTGCATGTGGGAAACTGCTTCTTTGAAAGGTTCCTGCACATGGGCAGCCAATGCATAAGGTGGCGTCTTAGGTTGGCAGCCTCCCCCTGATGTGTTAGCTATTTGCACATACATGGAAGTCCATTGTTCAGCCCGGACACTGAGGTCCAGTGCCGGGGGCCTTCTGGCAATTCCCTCCCTGTGAAAATTGAGGCTACAGGGAACCAGGCAGAGGGCCTTCACGGTAGTGGCGCCCGCCCTGTGGAACATCCTCCCATCACATGTCAAGGAAACTTTTAGAAGACATCTGAAGTTCAGGGAAGTTTAATGTTGTATTGTGTTTTTAATATTCGATTGGGAGCCACCCAGAGTAGCTGGGGAAACCCAGCCAGATGGGCGAGGTATAAATAAGTTGTTGTTGTTGTTGTTTTTCTAATTTTGAAAAGTTAAGAGATTACAGACTCTGCAAAGAAGATGCAAAAATATTGACTGTCATCGCAATTCTGTAGAAATGGCAGAAGTTCCACTGTTTGTGAGGAAATAGTAGGAATGGTATGGGATTGCTAATAAGGGAGCATCAATGGATTGGAACTTCACAGTGAGAATAAATGATGAGGGCTCCAATCCACCATGTGATTCTGCGAGGAACCACAAGCCACTCGTCTCGGTTCAAACAGGCATGGCAAGATGCCCTGAACCAGACCCAGATGGGATGAGTGATGCATTCTGAGGTGCTTTCATGAAGTGGCCTTTGTTTATTTGTTTACACTGACTACCTCCCTGTCCTGTCCTCTTGGATGAGCCTCTTTTTCTGCACGCCTTTCGTGCCACATCATCTTTGCCACTTCATAATCTTCATGCCGCAAGTATAAAGAGCTGCGCCGAGTGGTACATAACAGTATTAATAATAGTGATAACACCCACGCCATATCCTCCTTCATTTGAGCTTATAATAAAAAAAGCTTTCAATTGCCCACAGTATTCTAGCTCATCAATATTTCCCCCTCCCTCTGTTTCTTTTTAAATCCACATTCATTTTCCAGACCTTACTTTTGAAAGTCTCCGTTTTTTGGATCTGCATCCACCGCAAGAGGGTTTGAGAACCAGTGGCTCTCCAGATGTTGTTGGAGTCCAGCTCCCACCATCCCTTGCCAGTGACAAGCCTGGCAGAGGCTGATGGAAGCTGGAGTCCAATAACATCTGGGGGGAGGACACAGGTTCCCCATCCTTAAACTGTGATAATAAAGTGCATGCCATTGAAATCAGTCTGGAAGCAACCTTTAAAAGCATTAACTGTATTGCATTTTTGGAAATGCTAACTATCTCTAAAGGATAAATAACCCTGTCTCTTTTGATGGTCCAGAACAAAAGATTCCACAGGACCAAGAAGGGTGGCTTGAGGTGTTTTGGCACATGAGGCGAAATGCCGTGTGTCAGCATCGCCCTAGAGCCAGTGCACCAACTGGACTCTTGCACCTCAACCCCGACTGGGCTAGGCGAGCTGGGTAGCACCGCCAGAGACCTCCTTCTCACAGGAAACGGTCACAGTGCTGTGGACTCACAGCTCAGAGCTGAGAGCACCGGATTCACTGTCTCAATAATACAGTCGTTGCACAGCAGAGTTTTGCAGAGTCTTGCAGAGTATAAACCACTCGGAGAGCAGCTCTGTAGAATATCTTCCTTTTATTCTATAACTACAACTATGATACAAAACTATATACAGAGCTGAATATTCTAAGCATAAATCAATGCTACACTGAGAGTCTGCAGCTGCTCTAACAGCAATCTTATCTCTAGGATCTCCAACACTCTCACTCTCTCCGATACACTGACTGACTGACTCTCTCTCTCTCACACACACACACACAGATATGTTGCTGGGCAGAATAAGTAGATAGGCAGGACACGCCTCCTTCTCTCTGGAGAGTCAGCAGAGACCATCAGGAGATGATCAGGAGATTCTTGGGTATGGGAGGGGTGAAATCTCCTCATCCTCCCCCATTTCATCCGACCATTTCAAGAATCTTTAACATAACTGCAGTTTACACACACACTCCAAAAGTTGTTCTCTGCTTACAACCTTGGTTAACATATCTGCAGGTATCTCTTTTCCCGGCATATAAAACACTTTTACAATACCACTGAATAAGCAGCTTCTGGAAAAATCTTCACACACATTTCTTTCTCTCAAATACAAATTGACATTTCTAATTAGGCAGATTTGAACAAACCACTTTCAGAACTCAAATACACGCTTTCCTTCAAATATCAGGTAAGGAAATAAATAAAGCGTTTTGTGCTACTACTCTCAGCACACTTCATGCTAGGTTTGAAAACCCCACCAGAGTTGCTCGTGACCGCAGTCTTTGCAAACTCTTCAGAAAACCTTTTCGGTGGTACACCCTTGGTTGTTCTCTCGGACCTGCGCAGAACTCTTTGATCCTCTTGTTCTGGTGCTTCCTCCTCTTTGGGAGAATGGGGAGCTAAAGTATATGAAGCTGCTAAGTCTGAGTCAGCGTCAGACTCACCTGAGGCTTTTGGGCTCTGATAATCTGTGCCATCATCTGGAACTACATTGGCATCAGGATTATCACCACCAACAACAACACTTGCCTCCCTCTTAACTTTCTTTGCCCCTTTTGCACCATCATCACAAATGGGATGATACTGAAAAACGCCAACTCTGTCCCATTGTGGATTATCATCAATACTCCTGGTCAGCCTTATGGTTTTCGTGTCTGTGATCAGAACACGATAAGACCCTTTCTCATATCCTAGGAAAACACCATGTTCTCCACGCTTGCTCAGTTTGTCACCCTGCGAGGTGTGCACCCAAACCTCCGAACCAAAAATTTTAAAATGCTTTACACATGGCTTTCTTCCATGAAGCATCTCATATGGGGTGCAATTTATACTAGACTGGTACCTCCTGTTATACACATGACAGAAAAACGAAAGAGCTTCAGCCCAATAGGGATTGGGCAGCCCCGAATCATGTAACAGTGTTCTGATTCCTTGCTGCAGGGTCTGGTTTACTCTCTCACATAAACCATTCTGCCAGGGTGATCTGGGCGTGGCTGTCCTATGCTCAATGCCCTGTTCAGAAAGAAAACTCTCAAACTCTTCTGAACAAAACTCTACACCCTTGTCTGTGAAAAGAAAACGTACATTCTCATTATGTACATTTCTGAGCCATTTACAAAACTGGCGAAACTTGGTAAAGGCTTCAGCCTTTTTCTGCAGCATATAGACCCAAACATATTTCGAATAGGAGTCTATCAGAACCATGAAAAACCTTGAATTGCCTCTAGAGAGCGCTAGAGGCCCCACTAAGTCTGCATGAATGACTTCATATGGTTTCTTGGCCTCTCTCCCAGACTCTGTACCTTTGGGAGCTTGCCTTGCCTTACTCTCTGCACAAGAAACACATTTCATGTGGTAGGGACATTCTTTCAACTTCATACCCTGAACCATATCAGGCATTTTTGCCACAGCCTGGAAATTCAAATGACCATAAACGCGATGGTAATAATGAATACATTGGTCATGCAACTTCTCATTCTTATCTACAGTTAAATTGCAACACTTTTTCTCAGTAGCTTCTGCAGTGCCTGTACCTGAAACAAAAGGCAATTGGTACAATCCATTTACACATTTTGCATACAGAATGAGCTTGCCATCTCTAAGAATTTCACAGCGAGATTTAGCAAACACCACCTTAAACCCTTGACGATCAAGCTGGGAAACACTCAACAAATTGTCCTGAATATCAGGCGCATACAGGACATTCTTAATAGTTGCATTCAGGCTCTTTAAGAACACAGTTCCCTGAGCCATACTCGTGAGAACTGTCCCATCTGCTTGATGAATTTCTTTCTCTTGCTTCTCAAGCTGAACAAAGAGATTCTTATCTTTGGCCACGTGGTTTGAACAGCCAGAGTCGACCACGAAGAAACTCCGCCCACGTTGACTGGAACAGCGAGAGATCAAGGCCTTTGAAGTAGCAGGTGCATGGGGATTTCGTCCTCCTCCCCCTCTGCCTCTGAAGTTTCCCTTCTTCTTTGAAGACTTCTTACACTGGAAACTCAAATGGCCTTGTGCTCCACATGAAAAGCACCGCTTCAGTTTCAAAGCTTTAACAGCAGCAGTTTCACTTTCACTTTCCCCTGCTGAAGACTCAGGCACATTTTCAAGCATATTTTTAACAGCACAGTCCCGGCTTTCTTTAACAGCCTGTCTGCGATCCCACTCATTCAAGAGCACGCTAGACACATAATCTTCTGTTAGCCGGTCAGAAGGCATTGTGGAAATCTGGGCAGCCACTCCATCATAAGACTCATCTAGGCTATTGATCATCAGCATTGCAAACACAGCCTCTGAAATAGCCAGGTCTCGCTGAACAAGGTCCTGTCTGAGACGCTTTAATTGAGATAGATGGCTAGGCAAATCACCACCTTTCTCCAACTGCAGCCTGCACAGCTTCTTAAAGAAAATCACACTGGAACCAGCATTTTGTCTAAGATGCATATCTCTCAACTTATGCCAAACAGCTTGTGCAGTCTCTTGACCCTCTAAGTTCACCAGCAAGTGGTCTGAAACACTCAAAATAATTGTCCCTCGGGCTTTCATATCTGCAGCATGCCACTCAGCCCAATCATCATCATCCTTATCTGGAGGGTCATCTTCTATCGTGTGAAATAGCTTTTCCCTCTGTAAAAGCGCTTTCATCTTTACTTGCCAAACTGCATAGGTTTCAGGCGTGAGGAGAGGAAAGGACAGAGCCATCTGGCCAGAATATGCACAGGCCATGTCTGCTATTACTTAGAGCAAGACACTTCCCTCGTGCAACACAGATAAAGCCTTGACTCCCTCAGCCACTCTCTCTCCCACTCAGAGCGCAATTAACAGGCAAACAGGGATGCTATCTTCTTCCTTTGGCAGTCAGCAACATACCTCCATAAATCAAGCAGCAGCAACAGCAACAGCGGCAGCTTGAACACTCTGCTCCAAAACAGCTCTGCTTCTGGGCACCGCAAATCAGTCCAGCATGCAGCGTCTGTTCCACCGTCCGGCAATCAGCAACAGAAACCTCTGGCGACTGGGACAACTGGGACGCCTGGGATGACTGGAACAACGACTGGGCCCATAACCGATGTCAGCATCGCCCTAGAGCCAGTGCACCAACTGGACTCTTGCACCTCAACCCCGACTGGGCTAGGCGAGCTGGGTAGCACCGCCAGAGACCTCCTTCTCACAGGAAACGGTCACAGTGCTGTGGACTCACAGCTCAGAGCTGAGAGCACCGGATTCACTGTCTCAATAATACAGTCGTTGCGCAGCAGAGTTTTGCAGAGTCTTGCAGAGTATAAACCACTCGGAGAGCAGCTCTGTAGAATATCTTCCTTTTATTCTATAACTACAACTATGATACAAAACTATATACAGAGCTGAATATTCTAAGCATAAATCAATGCTACACTGAGAGTCTGCAGCTGCTCTAACAGCAATCTTATCTCTAGGATCTCCAACACTCTCACTCTCTCCGATACACTGACTGACTGACTCTCTCTCACACACACACACACACAGAGATATGTTGCTGGGCAGAATAAGTAGATAGGCAGGACACGCCTCCTTCTCTCTGGAGAGTCAGCAGAGACCATCAGGAGATGATCAGGAGATTCTTGGGTATGGGAGGGGTGAAATCTCCTCACCGTGGAGCCACCCCCAAGAACGGGAGGTCAAACTCTGTAAGGGCTTCTTCTTCTGAAAGCCCATGTGGAGTTTGCCCAGCTGGGTGTGTGGGTAGGGATATCCTTTCCAGATCCCTCCTCTTGCCTGGCTGTGGGGCTTTGCATTGGTTCTTCCCTCGAGGAGAAGATCTCAACACACACACTCCCGGTTTGGCAGCAAAGATGGGTGGTGGAACATCTCTCTTCTTGCCAATTGGGGGGCATTCTGCCGAGTTTTGCCACAGGTCCCTCTCTGCCCCTAGAGCCAGGAAGACAGGCGGCGAAGCGTGGTGTCCGCATGTAGATGCTGCCCTGGGGGAAGTACCGCCTGAGGCAGCTGCCTCACCCTGCCTCATGGGTGAACCAGCTGTGAAGCCAAGGTAGCTTTCTCCACTTCTCGACTACATTTCTGACCCACACCTGAAAATCCAGTGTTTCCTGGCTTATTCTTCATAGCCAGGGATGCGTGTATGCTGCAGTTCTGTGAAGCATGGAAAAATGCATAGAAAGTTGGATAAGACACAGTAGACACTTAAGAACAGGCTTCCTCAACCCTGGCCCTCCAGATGTTTTTGGACTACAACTCCCATGATCCATAGCTAGCAGGACCAGGGATGATGGGAATTGTAGTCTCAAAACATATGGAGGGCTGAAGTTGAGGAAGCCTGCCTAAGAACAAATCTTAATTCTAGTAAGTGCTTTCTTCTGAGGGGTACTCAAGTGTACGCAGTACTGAAATGGTTTTTTCTAGAAGAAAAGCACTGATTCTAGTCTTTATGCTTCAAAGTACAGGATATCCCAGGAGCCCAATGGAACAGCTGGATCACAGTGCAACCCTATGCTCTGTAATTGAGGGTGCTTAACTCCCAGTTAGGAGCGCATAGGATTCAAGTTTTAGCTTACTAGCAGTTGGGGTGCATAGCTACTACCCCTTCCCGGGAGAAGCAAAGCAGAATTAATTAAGTAAAAAGCAACATTGTGGAATCGTAACTTCTGCAAAATGAAAGAAATCATACTGATGTGCTTCGTGTTTCATAGGCAGTGTTTCTTGGCACAGAATTTGGATTGATTTTTTTTCTAAGCACGGGGTACACGGCTCAGCAGGACTGACGCAAACCATGGCACTGCCACTCCTCTTCCTCTTCCTGCCTCCTCTCGCTCCCCGCCCCCACTTACTTTTAAATGTTTTGCCAGATGAAACAACCATTTCCTGATGCTACAACTGTTGCTGGAGCTGCTGTTGACACCGGAGAGCCTTTGAAGTCCCTGCCAACACCAGTCAGACATCTTCTTGCCCATGGGTAAGGCCCGGGGGCCGGATCCGGCCCAATCGCCTTCTAAATCTGGCCCACGGATGGTCTGGGAATCAGCGTGTTTTTACATGAGTTAAAATGCATCTCTGGGTTATTTGTGGGGCATAGGAATCCGTTCATTTCCCCACCCCCAAAATATAGTCCGCCCCCCCAAGATCTGAGGGACAGTGGACCGGCCCCCTGCTGAAAATTTTTGCTGACCCCTGTTCTTGCCACTATGTGGTCTCTGCTGTGGCTGGCACCTATAGAGGCTGTGTGCAGAAGTGTTGGGTTGCCACCCCACTCATCTCAGCTGCAACCAGGAAGAGGGCGCCATGAGGGTGCCACTGGTTGGATGAGGAAGTGTGTGCAGGCCCTGGGGTGTGTGTGTGTGTGTGTGTGTGTGTGTGTGTGTGTGTGTCCTGATTTGTCACCCCTGGTCCTCATCACCAGAGGCAACGACCTCATTTTGCCTAATGGGTGGCACAGGGTACATATTTAGCTCATAAAAAGGTAAAGGTAAAGAAAGGGACCCCTGACCATTACGTCCAGTCGTGGCGGACTCTGGGGTTGTGGCGCTCATCTCGCTTTATTGGCGAGGGAGCTTCCGGGTCATATGGTCAGCATGACTAAGCCGCTTCTGGTGAACCAGAAATGCCGTTTACCTTCCCGCCGGAGCGGTACCTATTTATCTACTTGCACTTTGACGTGCTTTTGAACTGCTAGGTTGGCAGGAGCAGGGACCGGGCAACGGGAGCTCACCCTGTCACGGGGATTCGAACTGCCAACCTTCTGATTGGCAAGCCCTAGGCTCTGCGGTTTAACCCACAGCGCCACCTGCGTCCCTATTTAGCTTATAAAGTCTCCTAAATAGTCTGTTTTAAAGACCACCCTCTCCATCCATTCAGGGATTCTCACTCAAGGTTAGACATATTACATGTTTAGGAACTGAAATATATTGGAACTTGGCAATGTTTAGAGAGATGTAAATTATCTAACTTAATTATGACTACTTGAAGTCCCACTGGTTTCAATGGCATTGCTCTAAAGCAAGGGTCAGCAACCTTTCCCAGCCATGGGCCGGTCCACCGTCCCTCAGACCATGTGGTGGGCCGGACTATATTTTGGAAAAAAACAATGAATGAATTCCTATGTCCCACAAATAACCCAGAGATGCATTTTAAATAAAAGGACACATTCTACTCATGTAAAAACATGCTGATTCCTTGAAATATACTCGGGAGTTGAGCGTGGATTTCATGCTCTTTATTTAGCTCATAGTGGTGAGGATTAATGAAAGTTTCCCCAAACTATCTGCTTTATATACATTATTTACACAATGGGCTGCACGTGATTGGCTAATTCTGGAATTCTCCTGTAGGCCAATCAGGTTGTGGATTCACTTCCATCTGGAGCTGGATTGGGTGGCTCCTGCAGACCAATCATACTCCTGCATTGTTCTAGGACCAATCAGACTGCTGCATTCTGAATCCTATTGTTCTAGGACCAATCAGACTGCTGCATTTTGGATCCTATTGTTCTAGGACCAATCAGACTGTTGCATTTTGGATCCTATTCAACTCAGTACATAAAATTCCTGGACCGTCCGCAGGCCGGATTGAGAAGGCGATTGGGCCGCATCCAGCCCCCGGGTCTTAGGTTGCCTACCCCTGCTCTAAAGCAATACCCACAATACCCACAAATGCTCATCAATACTTGATTGATATATGATAGTTATACGATCATGGAAGAGCACCCCCCCCCCCAATCTTTGCAGGAGAAGCTGTGCTTTCTGGAACTTCCTCTCTTACTTTTCCTGCTCCTTCTGACCTCGCCTTCGGAATCTTCCCAGCATTGTTCTTGGTGTTGCTTTCTGCTTTAGGCTGCAGTCTTAACCTCACTTGCCTGGGAGTAAGCCCCACTGACTTCAACCAGACTTACTTCCAAGTAGGGCTAGGATTGTACCCTTAGTTAGCATTTCCCCCACAGCCTCAAATTCCAGGGTACTTAAATGTCTGCCTGGCCAATTTCATTAGTCAGTGCATTTTGAACATCATGGTTTCTATATTAACTAAAAACAATGCCTCTTCATTTAAGCCTTTCCCGTGTTTAGGCTGAAAGAAACTCTCTCTAGTGCAAGCATTTGACAACCATTAAGTCCAAGCTTACAATGCACTCTGCAATTTATTTATTTACAATGCACAATGCAATTTATTAGGAAATAATGGCCTTTTTATCAAGGGTGGTGGAAACAGTGGCAAGCAAGCATTTTATTTTTCAAAGTATGGTTCTGAGTTGTTGTTTTTTGCTGCCTAAACTGCTTGATTTGGCTTTCCTAGTAAGCCATATGCTTTGGATGGTTTGGTAATCTGAGATCTTTTACATCCCCATGGCAGTGTCTGTTTGCTGCTTTTATTCCATAACAGTTAAGGAAGTAGATCCTAGAATGGGGTCTCTTCTCCCTTCATACGCATGTGGAACTACTATTGACGCTGATGGGACTAATCAGTGTGGACTGAAGGGAGAATTATTTCCATTGTCCTAATCAGCTTTTAAAAAATATTATTACTGAAGGCGTTGCAGTAACCTGGGTAGATGCTTATAAGTACATCTGCAGAATACATCCCCACTGGCGTGACACTGAGCCTGCTCCACTGGGTTTCTGTGGACTGCTTGCTTGAAGTCCCTGCATAGTTCATCCGCAGCTGTACTTTCATAACATGAAAGGCCATACAACTGGAATATAAATGAATAGACAAATAGGAGGAATTTGTAAGAAAATGGGAGAGAGGGCAGCCTGCTCCTGTAGTGTGATTATTTCTTCTTTGGTCAGCGATAAAGTATTCTGCTTCTCGTCCTTTGCTTTCCTACCCATCTGATGAATTCTGAAGTACCCATTAGGTGGTCCTGTTTAGTGGCACAGGAGATGATGTCACCAATGTCACGTCCATTTATTAAAAAAGGGCCTTTTGGCAACAAGATGGAATTGTTCTCCCAGCCTGCGAGGTTTTTTCTTGTTGTTTTTTTACATCTTGCAGATTCCATCTCTTTTGTTTTGCAGTTCTGTTGTTGAGGCTGTTGCTAGGAGAGTTCTTCTTAAGCTTCCCCCACTCTCTGGTTCCCGGCAGGGACTTGCAGCCATAGTTCTAGAATTCGGTGGAATCGGATGAGCCGGTCATCTTCCGTTTCCGTTTGCCTCTTCAAACGGTGCACATGTAGGGAGAGGGACTAAGTCAAGTGGGTTATTCACAAGATGTACCATATTTTTTGCTCTATAGGACTCGCTTTTTCCCTCCTAAAAAGTAAGGGGAAATGTGTGTGCATCTTATGGAGCGAATGCAGGCTGCACAGCTATCACAGAAGCCAGAACAGCAATAGGGATTGCTGCTTTCACTGTGCAGCGATCCCTCTTGCTGTTCTGGCTTCTGAGATTCAGAATATTTTTTTCCTTGTTTTCCTCCTCCAAAAACTAGGTGCGTCTTGTGGTCTGGTGCATCTTATAGAGCGAAAAATACTGTAGCTTTCAGGGCAACAGGCAGGGTCTGTGATGAGTGATAGCACATGCACAGGAATTACTGCAAATGTGCGTTACAGAACTGAAAGCAATTGTGTGCAAGCGCACACCGACTCCAATACCAAGCAAAAACAGTTTGAAACCTGTTCAGTTGTGATGATTCCCCCCAAAGAAAAAATACAGGCAATGAGAGTCTCGCAACAACAATCTATACCCTAAATAAGGAGACTCAAACATATCCAAACAGAAGCACAGCTGCAACCAGAATCAAATTGTCTATAAAGAAGGCACACCATGTCTGAAGATTTGCACCTATCATATAGCTGTCTTGGTTCAAGCTGGAATCTGACAACTTTTCCCTAAGGGGACTAAACCATCAATAACTTGAGAAAGACTCATAGCTGAAATGGACTTTTAACCGGTGATCCTGAATTCTTGTGGGTTTATAGTGTTCATTGTTATTTGGCATTGATTTGTGAACTTGCGTCAGTTTTATAGAGATATTGTTTGGATATATTTGTATCTATTTGAGCTGGCTGCATGCAATACTGAAACAATCTATGCCTTAATAGGAATGTGCAAGCATTCCATCACCCAGTAAAGAGCATAGCAGTCAACGTTTCCCTTTTTCCAAGGGAAATTCCCTTATTCCGAATAGGATTCCTCGCAAGAAAAGGGAAAAGTTGACAGCTATGGTAAAGAGACAGCAGCTCCAGAGCTCTTCTTTTGGTTCTCCTTCTGTGCTGCTCTGAGTGAGGCTATGGTTTTGCACAGCATGTCACCTAAACCAGGACTCATGGTTTGTCTCACTCCAGGCAAACCACAAGTTGCGTGGCTATTCCCTCCCCCACCACAGATGGTAAATGAAGACACAGGACACCAGAATTTAGGTTAATGGGCGAAAATGGCCACAACTTTATTGATTACAGGCAAGAGTGGTATTGGCTTTAGGCATTGGCCCTACCAGACTAACCGGTCTAACCGGTGAGGGTTAAGCACCAACAGGGGGAGCCACCCGAGATGCATATCCCTAGGCGCTCCCCGAGGGGTTGCCGCTCGGGGGCGCGCTTTAGGCCCTAGCCTCCGTAGGTTTCGGACGAGGCGACGCCCCTCGGAGTCCTTTAACGAACTACCCTCCAAGCCTTGGGGGAGGTGATGGCGCTCCTCCCCCCGATCTCATCTGCATGACAATACCCCTGCCAATGCCTACCGCCAAAACCCATGAGTTGTGACGTTTTGCTACGAGGTAGGCGAAAAAACCAAGTGGCTTCAAAATCCAGCCAATTAGCCAAATGGAAAAACTCCTACCAGGCCCCTTGCGGCGACCAGTCGAAACCCATAGCAAAGTCAAGGGCAAACCTAAAGGGTGGGTGGGTGGGAAACCGCGTTGGGACGAAGAGAAACAGGGGCGAGCTGAGGGCTGCCCTGACCTTAAATGGCCCCTAATAGGCCCGCCCCCGCCGCCAGCTGATTGGCTGGCGGCGCGAGGGTATGCTAAGTAAGGGAATCCCCGGCTCCCGCGAGGCTGGGGCCAGCCCCGCGGGAGTGTGGGCGGGGTCGTGAGCCTGCAACCCCACCCCCTCCTGATATTCGGTAGTGGCATTGCGTGGCTATTCCTTCCCCCACCACAGATGGTAAATGAAGACACAGGACACCAGAATTTAGGTTAATGGGCGAAAATGGCCACAACTTTATTGATTACAGGCAAGAGTGGTATTGGCTTTAGGCATTGGCCCTACCAGACTAACCGGTCTAACCGGTGAGGGTTAAGCACCAACAGGGGGAGCCACCCGAGATGCATATCCCTAGGCGCTCCCCGAGGGGTTACCGCTCGGGGGCGCGCTTTAGGCCCTAGCCTCCGTAGGTTTCGGACGAGGCGACGCCCCTCGGAGTCCTTTAACGAACTACCCTCCAAGCCTTGGGGGAGGTGATGGCGCTCCTCCCCCCGATCTCATCTGCATGACAATACCCCTGCCAATGCCTACCGCCACACGGGCCGCATCAAAGCGGCTCGCCGCCAATACCCTCAGCCTGTAACCAATCCCTAATGCCCTGAAAAATGTCAGCTAGCCAGATATCATTGCCAGCATCAGATAGATGCACGCCATCCCCGCGATAGAGTGGTAAGTTGTCATACTGGATGCACGGGTGCCCAATGACCCGTCCACCTAATGCAAACACTCTACGCGCCACCGAGCGCTCAACGATCCTCCTGGCTTTATCCACGGCCACGGGATTCACCGCGTCCCGCCAGCATCTCCTTTGCAGCAAAGATGACCAAAGTATTGTGATGTTATCGTGGGAAGCCTTCAACCCCTCAAGATCATTGATAATGTTCCACATTAGGTCTACCCCTTTCCTGTAAGCAAGGTCGTTCTCGCCCAGTTGAATGACCATAGCGTCGGGAGCGCCTTCTGCCGCGATTTTTTTTGCAACTGCTGGGAGGAATTCTTCCCAGCGCATGCCACGCCTAGAGATCCATGACACTTCGACGTTGCTGGGTAACCGCAATTCAGCATCCCAGCCCCTGTTCTCTGCACGCTGCTTGGCCCAGTAAACTATGCTGTGGCCGATAAACCACAACCGAACCACACCGATACCTGGAATGAGAGAATAAAAGGGCCAGGTCAGGGGAATGAAGATTACTAGTGACAAGTCGGGGGGTGCGCGGTGTAGGGTTAGGGAAAAGCCGGGGGGGGGGTTAGAGATACTACCGGATGTAACCCTTGTACGCGTTAGATTTCCAACGTCCCATATCCATTATCCTTTCGGCCGGCAAACCCATGTGGACAGCCGTGGTCGCTGCCCCAATGCGAAAGGAGTGTGCTGCGTACTCCTCCTGTGGAAGACCGATGGCCGCGATCGCTTTGCGCAAGACCCTCGTGAACTGGTGTTTTGAAAGGAGGGAACCATCCGCATGTATGAAAAAGGGGCCACCGGCATTGGGCCTCACGCGCAGATATTTTGCGCCATCTTTTACCGGGCAAGGACCAGGCTTCTGAGTTGCCTGGAGGCGAATCATAGCCCCCCTGCCGAGCTGGTCGGTCTTAGAGCTACGGATTTTCAAAATCACGTGGGAGCTGGCCATCGATACGTCCCCAATCAATAGCCCTCTATTTGAACCGGTTGGGCGGTCCTCGCAGACCACTTCGCCGATGCGCAAGGCGCCATAAAATGCAAAGGAAAATGCCGCAGAGAATAACCTGGCTTCGTATTTTGACCAACAGATGGACCTAAGCTTCAAGCGGATTTGTGTGAGAATATTGAGAGTTATGGGCCTTCTCGCATCAGGGCCCGGCGGCCGTGACCTACGCCAGCCCTCCAACATTTTCCGCACCACGAAGTGAGCACAGGGATCAATGGAAAATAGGGCTTTTGAGAAGAAGGATATTGCCGCCGAATGGATATTAAGAGTTTTCGGGGCCCGGCCCAGGTCGCGAAGGTGGACCATATACTCTATGACCTCAGACTTAGAGGGGGCTCTGCCTGGCTTGAACCGCTCCTTTTTCCTGCGAAAAGCTGTGAAATCTAACCAAGCCTTATTGTACGATCTTAGGGTTGAGGGTGCCAGGGCTGACAATACTCCCTTTATTGCTTCTCGCTGCCAATACTCCAAAGGTGTTCCGGAAACGGTTGCGGCCGCAGCTGTGCATCCGGCGCCAATGAGCGAAAGCGCTCCATCTGGAAACGAGATAGAGCGTCCACGATGTTGTTATCAATGCCAGGGACAAACTTGGCAGAGGCGTGAAGATTTAGCTGGAGACAGGAAAGGACAAAATAGCGCAAGAGGGACGCTACTCTGGGAGAATGCGCTGACTGCTTGTTGATAACTGACACCACTGATTGGTTGTCCGTCCAGAAGCACACCCTACGATTCTTAAACTGGTCGGACCAAATATGGATTGCTACTACAATGGGGAAGAATTCCAGGAATGTCAAATCGCGCAGGATCGGTTTTCCTTGCCAAGAGGGGGGCCATTGCTGGGCGCACCACTGCCCCCTGAAATAAACACCAAACCCTAGGGAGCCCGCCGCATCCGAATGCACCTGGAAGTCCGACCGCAATGCCATGCAGTCCTGCCATAACGAGATGCCATTATAGCCGTCAAGGAATTGCAACCAGACCTGTAGGTCTGACTTCACCGCCTTAGAGAGGCGTACCCTGTGGTGTGGAGACCGTAGCCCCGCGGACAGCTTCGCTAGCCGGCCGCAAAAGGGGCGACCGGGGGAGACCACGCGGCAGGCAAAGTTAAGGTGCCCCAGGAGTGATTGAATTTGCCTCAGGGTTACCTTTTTTAATGGCAACATCTGCTCAATAAGCTCTCTAAGGGCGGACAACTTCTCGGCCGGTAGGCATGAGGTTTGGGCAAAGGTGTCTAGTTCGATACCCAGATAGGTCATGATGGTCACTGGGCCCTCTGTCTTCTCGTTTGCTAACGGGACCCCCAGTTCGTTTGCTAAGGACTGAAAGGCCTGGAGCAAGGTGCCGCAATCGCTCTCGCTACTAGCCACCAAAATAAAATCATCCAGGTAATGCCCCACCCCTTGCATGCCTGTCCTAAATTTTAAGGCCCATTCTAGGAAGGTGCTAAAGGTCTCAAAAGCAGCACAGGCGATCGAGCACCCCATAGGCATCGCCTTGTCGATGAAGTAGGCGCCCTGGAATTTGAAACCGAGCCAGCGATAGTCCTTAGGGTGAACTGGAAGAAGGCGGAATGCAGACTCGATGTCGCACTTTGCCATAAAGGCGCCCCTGCCAAATCCCCTAACCAGCTTTACCGCTTGATCGAATGATGCATATTTCACCGTGCACATTTCTTGGGGAATGGCGTCATTAACAGAGGCTCCCTTGGGGTAAGAAAGGTTATGAATCATACGAAATTCCCCCGGGGCCTTTTTTGGGGCGATGCCCAACGGTGAAATATGCAGCTCCACGATAGGGGGTGATTCAAAGGGGCCGGCGACCCTCCCCGCGGCGATCTCTTTCCTGATTTTTTTGAGGGCGATGTCAGGTCTCTCTAGAACAGATTTCTGGTTTGGAGGGCATCCTGCATTGGGGGTACAAACAACTGGGATCCTAAAGCCCTGGGAAAACCCTTCATCTAGCATGCGGGCCGCTTGTCTATTTGGGTAGTGATCCAGCAACACTCTCAACGGCTGTAACTTTATCGGAGAGTGTGCCAAACCTAAGGACTGATTAGTATCGAGACCCAGCAGGCCCTTGGGCGGGTCCTGAAGGTCCGGCTGGGGGACCCCGACTCCCCTGGTTGAGGTTCCCCCTGCTTCCACGAAAGGGCTGCTGTTTCCCTTTATAACAGTGAATGGCGGGGTGGCTGCCCAAGCACTTATCGCATTCATGCAAATACTTACACGCGGTGCGCTGACAGGCCCCCTTATTGAAGTCCCAGCAATGCCTCCGGCGTTTCGCCTCCACCTTACCGGATTTAGACTGGTCGAGGGGTTTCTTCTCGATATTGGGGCCAACATGCTCCATCCAGCAATTATTGTCCCTTTGATCCCAGCGTGTGGACGACAGTAGCGAGGCATTCCTCCGGAAGTCCTCATCATACGATATGGCGGCTTCATCTCCCGCCAGCTCCCGCGCCCTCCTGACGTGCGCCAAGTACGAGGCAAGATGCATGCCCCGTTTTGGGTAACAACCTGTCACTACTGCCATAAAAACCTGATAGCCGTTAAGCCAATTCTCAAATGTACGTTCGACTCTGGGTGACCTATATCTTTTCCTACCATAGTACCTCCTTTTCTCCCCTTTTCCCTTAACCTGCACTGGGGGTAGCAGGGAAAACATATCAATGAAGTCACCGTTCAGGATCTTGTCCCTCTTTCTCTTAGTAAGATGGTTCCCCGGGACAAAGTCGGTGGCCAAGTGAGTAGAGACTTTAACGTCTTCCACCAGAGCCCCGTCTTTCCAATCGAGGGTGCCGTTGAAGGCCTTCCGATGTGAATTGGCCCTCCTTTCGTGGACCCACAGGGGGACTCCTGTGTCTTCCCCCTCCCCCCAGTACGTCCCCAAAGGCGCGTCACTATCCTCCTCTGAAGAAGAAGAAGTACCTGTCTCCTCGTCGGAATCCGATGTGTCCTGCTTCCTGCTCTTCTTGGACCTGTGCTTCTTCTTCGACTTCCGCTTACCACTACGTGAACCGGCGTTCCGCGGCGCTGGGTCACTGACAGCCGGCACCACCTGTTGCAGGGGAAGATCCTCCTCAGATGTTGACCCGTCCGATGAACTTTGTTGAGCTGGGTTATCCTGAAAGACACTGGGAACATCCATTACCTCTGGACGGGGCGCAGCGCGGGAAGGCACAGAAGGCCCAGCCTGTTTTGTACCAGACTTATGTTTTTTTGTGGGCGCCTTCCCCTTCTGAGGGCCTGCCTTAGATTTTTGGGCGCGCGCAGTCTGTAAGCGTGTCTGGGGCCTGCCGGTGGCCTGCTGTTCCGTGCCAGCTGTGCTTGTGGAAGGACCTTCCTGACCTTGCTGGCTGGGAGGAGTATCAGGTATGCAATCCTGGGACACTTCCACTGTGTTCGGCGAAGGGGTAATAGGGGTCCTACATTGCGCGTAAAATGCTTGCAGCACAGAAAAAAGTTGAGCCATTGCCTGAGGGTTACGTGGAGCCATAGGCACTAAAGCGTTACCATGTTGTGGCGCTTGGGGGTTGCTGTTGCCCTCCATGTTATAGCAGGATCTGCGGGGAGCGTATGAGCGCGTGAGGGGATTTGGACCACCAACCTACTGATCAACACGTCCTGGCTCTATGGTTTAACCCACAGCGCCACCCGCCACTTATTAGGTTCCTGCTTTAATTTCTTTTGTTCTGTTCTGCTCTGATTTGTTTTGCTTGTTTTGTTATTTAATTATTTATTTATTTATCTATTAATTATTCTTATTATTATTAATAATATTCTTTAATGTATTATCTCTTCCTTATTTTATTTTATTTTTATTTTTTATTTTTATTTTTTTTTATTTTTTAAAAAATTATTTAATTATTTATTTATTTACCTTATTTGTCTTGTGAATTACACTCCTGAGCGATTAAATCACTAATGCAATTAAATCGCTTGGTTGCTTCTGAAATATAAACCCACTAACAAACTGAAAAGACTCCTTTAAATTAGAATTGAATTAAGGAATCAATAAAGAGGAACAGAGCACTGCCGGTTAATTAAACTTGAGTAACTGAATGCGTGAGGCCCTTGATTAAAGGCTCTGCTCACCGTGGAAAGGAGCTAATAGTTCAAAGGAAGATTTTAATTATTGTGTTGTTTCCCTGTTCTTGCTAAAGTCAGAGACGTGGCTGCAAAGGAAGGGAATAGTCCCACGGAGTTTCCTCTGATAAGATGGCGGCCGCCAGGCAAACCACGTGGTAATCAAAATGGCGCCGGTCGCCTAGCAACGAAGCAGGCACAGCTTCCCAGCACTAACGCCTGTATTAAAATGGCGGCCGACTACCGGCCTGGAGTGCCGATTAAACAGTCAAAGGGACGCTAAAGCTGTGTCTTTACGTAGCTCAACAATCAGGTGGCAAGGGAAAACACGTAAACGCAATGCCGAAACACAGCCCCAGCCGCAGCGAACAGAATACCAGCAACCCCAAGATCCCAGCACTGAACCTGCGCACAGCCGCAAACTACGAACCCGCGCCACCCACGACTGGCTGTATAGGGGCCCGCTGAATCAAACTTGAAATTAGTATACGACCTGATCGGAGAGATGAACCACCGTTTCCAGGAATCGCCGTAAAGCCGCGTGGGGAGGGTCGATGGCTGCAGCGGGCCGGGAGGCTCGGAAGGGAGGCAGCAG
The DNA here is from genome assembly GCF_964106645.2 of Podarcis pityusensis. Classification (NCBI taxonomy): domain Eukaryota; kingdom Metazoa; phylum Chordata; class Lepidosauria; order Squamata; family Lacertidae; genus Podarcis; species Podarcis pityusensis. Next base: position 52,362,645 of record NC_138037.1, on the reverse strand, counting down.
AGCGCGATCAGCTGGCCGGCGGTAGAGCGCGATCAGCTGGCCGGCGGGATGCGCGCGCCGCTAGCGGCTCCTGCCGCTGAGGCTGTTGCAGCGGACTTGCGGGGACAAAGGAAGAACCGCTGATAGCCCACGCCGCTGTAGCTCCTTCTGCTGGGACGACCTACGAGAATAAGCCCCCCCCCAAGCCACCTAGCGATTTCTGCGCTCGCAACCTTGCAATGCGGGACGGACAACCCTCCGTTAGTGATTTCAGCTCTAAAATAAAGGGGCGAGCGGCAGAAGAAGATCCTATGAGGCTGAGGCTAGCCGGTCGAAGGGGTTCAGGAATCACGCGGTGACCAAAACCGAGGAATTCCGGTGCACGGAAAAGATGCAAACCGCGTTGGGACGAAGAGAAACAGGGGCGAGCCGAGGGCTGCCCTGACCTTAAATGGCCCCTAATAGGCCCGCCCCCGCCGCCAGCTGATTGGCTGGCGGCGCGAGGGTATGCTAAGTAAGGGAATCCCCGGCTCCCGCGAGGCTGGGGCCAGCCCCGCGGGAGTGTGGGCGGGGTCGTGAGCCCACAACCCCACCCCCTCCTGATATTCGGTAGTGGCACTGTAACCAGTGTGTATTCTGGGATTTGCAGCTTGTGGTTTTTTGAGAGGAGACAGACTATGACTCTGAGCTCTGTTGACACCCTCAGCTAAACAGAGGGGGTTCAGGAGGAAGAGCACAGTGGCTATGATCTCCACTCTAGGAACCTTCATGCTAAAGCCATATTTTGGCCGGGTTTCATGTGTGAACCAGCTTGCAGTTTGTGGTGTGGTCTCCCAGAAAGAAAACTGGAAAATGTAGGTTTGAGTGATTGCTGAGAAATCTTTACTGGAGATCCCCAGCCCCCTTTGTAAGTTACTAGAAGCCTGCTGCCTGGTCTTGCTCAGGAATTCTGAGAAACTAAAAGACGAGTTTCAAAATCTGTGGTTAAAATCAGCACCTTTTTGAAAGGTTTAGACTACCGCCTTCGTGCACAATGGCATTCAGCAGCCTCCAAAAACCTGCCTCTTTGATCTGGGATTGCAATTGAGGAGTGTGTGGATGTGAGAGAGATCGAGGATTAGATCTCTGTTTTTGTTTGGAAATGCCTAATGCAGCTGAGGGCAGGTTCAAATTGCATCAAAACTGTGGTGGTGCCACCCCCACTGTTAAGTTGTGGATGAACATATCAGACAACACAGCGATTCTTCAAACAGCTCTTGTTTATTCACAGGCCAGAACAGAACTAAACTGAAGGGTTCAGTCAGCCTGCTTATATAGAGCTCCAGTACAACGTAACTGTAACAATTTTCTAAAACTATCCAATCACTGAACATCACTTTCGATCCCTTATTTGCATAACTATCTACAGTATCCTCCTGCTGGCCCAGGGTGAGAACTTCAGTACATAACACCCACCACCAAAAGACACACTATTTTCCTTCCAGGGAAAACACAGATGTATCCTTATGGCATCTAAATATTTCTCCTTGTGCTGCAAGAAGAAAAAAAATCCATGGACTTAATTTAGTCTGAGTAAAACATAGCTGAATGTCACCTTATATGTGTTTGGGGGTGGGGGGTGGGGAAGGAGATGCCCTCAATGGGGCAGCCTCAATCTCAGTCTTATCCTTTTTAAAAAGCGGCTCTCAGGTCATTGATCTTTGGATCCCACATCCCAGTTGGCAGTGCTTTTTCCCCTTAAAAAATTGTTTAGAGGTACTCTCATTTTCCTACTCATACTGAAATACTGCCCCTCAATGAGGCCAAACTTAGATTCACAAAATGTTTAGGGGTATGCATACCCCTGCGTCCCCCCAGGGAAAAGCACTGTCATTTGGCCCTTAGAAAGCTCCTGGTTCCAAATGTCCCTGCAGAATAGTTAGCATAGTATAGAAGGAAATGCTGTCCAATGAATAAGGCTTGAGATGGGTTTGTGTATTTCAGCTTTAATAATAACAATAACAATAACAATAACAATAACAATAACAACAACAACAACAATAATAATAATTTTATTATTTGTATCCTCCCATCTAACTGGGTTGCCCAGTAAAATAGATTCCAAACTGTCTTCTGAGCTCCGTCACTGAACAACTGCAAAATATTGTATTTCACTACAATATGTTCTTGTATACTCTAAAGTAGATAACACTGACTAGAGTGCAATGCAGTCCACACTGAGACTGCAGTCCTTTGCACATTTACTTGGGAATGAGTGGCACTTGTTTCCCAATAAACACAGGTAGAATCAGGCTGCAAGTCTGTAGCCTACCAAACTGTAGGCTGTAGCCTACCAAGCTGAAAAACAGACCTCCATTCCATAGATTTGATCCATCTCTCCCATATTCTTTACAGCTGTAGCCAGGGTTTTACAGAGCTTCAGGTGAGCTGTGATCAGCTGAGTGATGGGTCACAAGATATACTGTCCTAGTCTCAGTATGGTGACACCAGGCCACACTTCTCACTGCCCTTGTTTCATACCCCAAGTGTTTTTGCATGGCTGGAATCAGTGCCAGATTTACGTATAAGCTAAACAAGCTATAGCTTAGGGTCCCACTCTCTTGAGGGCCCCCCAAAAATTTAAAGAAAAAGAAACCTGGATGTACATTTCCAAAATATAAGATAAAAACAAATAAAAGAAAACCTACATATAGCAACAGTGTTTTGTGTTGTGTAGGCTCCTATGATGTAAGTAATGGGCCCCGCCTGCTAGCCTGCTCCCTAAAATATTACTGGTTTGCTCATTTCTATATACAGTGGTACCTCGGGTTAAGTACATAATTCGTTCTGGAGGTCCGTTCTTAACCTGATACTGTTCTTAACCTGAAGCACCACTTTAGCTAATGGGGCCTCCTGCTGCCGCTGCGCCGCCGGAGCACAATTTCTGTTCTCATCCTGAAGCAAAGTTCTTAACCTGAGGTACTATTTCTGGGTTAGTGGAGTCTGTAACCTGAAGTGTATGTAACCCGAGGTACCACTGTATAGGGTGCCTACATTCAGCATGGACTGGTTGTAACAATTACTTTGATAAAATACATATTTTGTTATGTGCAAATGGCTTTAGATACCTATTAGTTCCATAAATTACCGTATATCATATATTCCACACAAAAAAGTTACAATTTGTTGTTGACAAAGGACAGCTGGACGTATAAAGGGCCCCATTACCTTCAGTAGCTTAGGGCCTCATCAACCCTAAATCTGGCCTTAGCTGAAATGTGCTCTTCCACTCTGACAGTGCCAGATGTGCTTTTAGGGTAGCACAACCTGTTTGGCTGCACCAGCGACTGTGTGGCAAGGGGCGCCACAACAGTGCTGTAGAATGGAGCGCGAGAGGCGTGTGTGTGTGTGTGTGCGCACCAAATTTTAGCATGCCCCAGGGCGCCGCTGAATTTTGAGGACCCAAAGTCTGCCACTGACAGTGGTTGTTGCTTGCCTGGGGGAAGAGAGAACCATATGTGTTCAAAGGCGCTGTGCAAAAAAAATAAAAAAATAAATGACTCTCCTTGCTCCACCAAATTTTGTCTCTGGCCTTTTCCCCATTGGAAGTTTGTCCAGAAGGAGAAGTTCCTTTCAGGCTGCAAAATGTGCCCTATTCCTGCTGATTTTGCCCTGAGTATAAATTGGAATTAGCTGCGCCATTAAAAATAACCGTTGCTTTTCTTTTCCCATGCAACTCTCCATCACTATGAGCAATAATAATAATATTTATTACGGCCATAGGCCCATACAGATAAAAACAAGACATAAATAACAGTTTGTGCATGTGGGTAAAAACAGCCGCTAAAACACCACTGTAACAATAAAATACTATGAGATGGAATGACATACTGCGCCTTAATTAGCTTATAGTGCTCCTTGGCAACGCTTTTGGGTAAGGACAGCGACCAGAAACCTAGCCACTTTCAGGGTCGTATGGGTATCCTTATCCTGCAAGATTTGGGCAAGGTGGAATTTTGGTGGGGTACCCTCTAGTTTCTGCATGATTGATCCCAACAAATTTGCCCGTGGCACGTTGAACAAGGGGCAAGTGAACATAATGTGCTGAAGCGACTCCGGCGTCTCCTTATCACATTCGCACATGGCGGAGGCTTGGCCCTTTGAGAATCTATGTCTCAGGACATTGGAGGGAAAAACGTTAAACCTCGCTTTGGTGAAGGCCAGCCTATGGGCAACAGTCGAAAGGGAGGAGAGGTATGATGGAACGCAGTAAGTTAAAGTAATACCAATGTTCTGGGGCGAACAAACACCTCCCCCCAGCGTATAATTTCGCTGTAAATCGATGTCATCCAGTCTTTGGCGGATCAGTCTTTGAGCAGTGATTTGATCTAGTTTTAGGGAATCTAAGGGAGAGATTCCATAACTCAGGAGTTTAGCATGAATTCTACTAGTCCAAAGGCTGGAGAATTCATCTCGCCATAAGCATTGGGCAAGGTATGAGCAAAATAACGACCCCGAGGTTTTTATTAATTTCATTTTAATAGAGCAGTGTGCATGTGCAGTTTTACACGCTTATTTTTCACCCTTTGGCTTTGAATCTCTTTTTATCAGTTCCCTTCAGAGCATTTTAACACTTTGTGTGTGTGTGTGTGATGAAAAATGGCTATCCCATCTCAGCATGGAAGACTTTGGGGGTTAAGTGGAGGCGGAGAGTTCGGTCTGTCTTTGCCTTGGTGGTGTTGGCAGGCTGCCTTGCTCTCCCGAGGGCTGAGTGCAAATATAATAGTCAGAATTGAATTTTTTTTAAAATCAAATTGGCTGATATTTATTTATTTCAGTTTTAAAAAATGCCTTTTCACTGAAAAAGTCCTCAAGGTGGCTTATGAAACACCATCCACATATTGGATTGGTTCTTTTAGTGCTGTTTGACGGATGAATCTGGGAAGATGGCTCATAACTAATCTGTCTGTATCCTCCTTTTTCTCCCTTTCCCGTAAAAATTGCTTCTTCTGTGTAAGGTGTTTTGAGACACCCACACAAAAAGAAATCTAGAAGAGGCTTTTTCAGACAATATAGGGCTGATTGCCCAGGTTGTGTGAGAAAATGTATTTTGTTTCTGCCTTGAACCTTTTAGTGTTCTCCATTCTACGGTTTCTTTTTATTCACATCTCCAGTACAATATTCCAAGGCCATTATATAAAAGCGATTGTTGGATTGTACAAGTGCCTGCTAATGCTTGATATTGTGCCGAACGTTGCAGGGGTCTCTCAAAGTGGTGCTTATCTAGGGCTCTCTTTGCATCCCTTTCTCTCACTATGGGCTGAAGAGAGTGGTGGAGACAGATGAGGATGTTGCGGGAAGTAAGCAGTCTGCAGAATATTTGGCCATAAATGGTTACAGTAACAGAGGTTTAGTAAATCACAACAGCTTCACGTGTCAAGATAAAGCTATGATTTTGTTCCCTCCCCATTCCACCATCACCCCAGAAAGTTGCTGAAGTGCAGTAGAACGTTGCACAGAAGGTACCTGAAAGAAAATGGATTTTTAGGCAGAGAAATAGGGTGCAGTTTTCTTATCGTGGACCAGCCTCATTTGGTTTTCTTTAAATAGATGGTGAAGCTATAGGGAGAAATGGACATATTTTGGACACCTTTGCACTACTACTACTACTACTACTACTAATTTATTTATATCCCGCCCTCCCTAGCTGAAGCCGGGCTCAGGGCGGCTAACAACAATAAAACAAGACAACCTTTTAAAATCATTTCATTAAAAAATTACTTCAGATCAAATTGATGGCAACCATTGGGTAGAGTTCTGTGAAGATTGCCAAAGGAGGGAGTCAGGCTGTGCCCTGGCCAAAGGCCTGGTGGAACAGCTCTGTCTTGCAGGCCCTGCGGAAAGATGTCAAGTCCCGCAGGGCCCTAATCTCTTGTGGCAGAGCGTTCCACCAGATTGGAGCCACAGCCGAAAAAGCCCTGGCTCTGGTTGAGGCCAGCCTAACCTCCCTGTGGCCCGGGACCTCCAAGATGTTTTTGTTTGAAGATCATAAGTTCCTCTGTGGGACATACCAAGAGAGGCGGTCCCGTAGGTACGAGGGCCCTAGGCCGTACAGGGCTTTAAAGGTTAAAACCAGCACCTTAAACCTGATCCTGTACTCCACCGGGAGCCAGTGCAGCTGGTATAGCACCGGGTGAATGTGATCTCGCAGTGAGGACCCCGTAAGGAGTCTCGCTGCAGCATTCTGCACCCGCTAGAGAAGTATAGCAAGAAGCTGCAACAGTTCCGGTCTTGCTGTCAGGGACTCTTGCATGGTTGGTTCACATTGCAAAATTCTGTAAAATTCTGACGACGATTACAGAGATATAGAGCAGGAAGCTAAATCTCTTGAGTTATGGTGTAGTCAGGTGCAGGCGAGGAACCCTACTCCAATAGCATCCATGTTGAAATTAGAAAGGTTCTCCTTGGGGATTGGTGAATCTGTCAATTTTGGTTTCTCTCAATTTTCTGTTTCTCACAACATCAGTTTGTGATCCCTTCCCCTTGGAAGGGCCTCAAAACATCCATCAGTATTTTAGTGTGACTTTCTTCCAATACAGTCGTACTTCGGAAGTCGAACGGAATCTGTTCCGGAAGTCTGTTTGACTTCCAAAACATTTGGAAATTAAGGTGCGGCTTCCAATTGGCTGCAGGAAGTTTGTGCAGCCAATTGGAACTCGCAGAAACCACGTTGGACTTTCGGATTCCAAATAACGTTTGCAAACTGGAACACTCACTTCTAGGTTTGCAGCGTTCGGGAGCTAAAATGTTCAACTTGCAAGGCGTTTGGGATGCAAGGTACGACTGTACACACTTTTGCATGCAATTTTGCCTAATATACCTATTTCCCCAAAGCAATGTTTGCTAATATGCATGTTGGGGACCAAATTACTTGGCTAGCAAACTGCATTGCAAAATTCGAAGAAGTAAAAATGTGTGTTTTTTGGCTGCATTTTGGTTTGCTTATTGTTTGAAAAAGTGAAAATTAGGTAGGTTCACATTTAAATACAAACTGAATCAACTCTCAGCCCCCTCCCTTGTTTATCTCATTCCCATCCCTATATATGTATATTCAAACAAATGTTACAGTAAAGACTCGGCTTTCCTAATCTTGCATCCTAGTGTAGGGTGATGAATCCCGCCATCTTTCTTGTTCTTCATTTTGTATCTGCATTTTACAATGCAGAAAATGGAATGTCATGTTCACACTACAATTTGAAATAATTTAAAACTACAGTGGTACCTCTGGTTGCGAATGGGATCCGTTCCGGAGCCCCATTCGCAACCTGAAAGGAACGCAACCCGCGTCTGCGGGTCGCGATTTGCCGCATCTGCACATGTGCGTGACATCATTTTGCGTGTGTGCGCATGCATAAGTGGTGAAACCCGGAAGTAACCCTTTCCGGTACTTCCAGGTCGCCGTAGGACGCAACCTGAAAAAATGTATCATGAAGCAAACATAACAAGAGGTATGACTGTATAGCCAATTTTCAACCTGGTCCCTGGTTCCTGTCTCCTGGTCATATGTGCAGTAAGATTCCTGTGGTAGGTGCTGGAGGAGATCAGATTGCAGGAAAGTGAATGAGGGCCGGAAGAGGCTCAGAATAAACCATTGCTGCCTCATCTAATTTCTTGAGTGCCATACAGTGCTTGTTCTACATTTGCGAGGGGCCATTCCTTTACTGTGGTGGCACCTGAGCTCTGGAACACTATACCGTTTCGGATGCTTGCTGAAAACCTTTCCGTTACTGCAAAATGATTTTGTTGCATTTGTTTTAAACATTTTATTCATTTTATCTTTGTTTTCAATTATTGTTTTATTCGTTTATTTTTATTGGCATGTGCATTGTAGTCACCTTTTGCTTATAAATGAGTTTGCTTGAACACCAACTGGATAATTTTTTTTTTTTTGAGCAAGCAGTTTATACGTTTCCTAAACAAAGGCTGAGCATCAATCTCTGGCTTGGCAACCCGGCAGTAGCAGTCGTAGCTGACTGCCATCGTTGCCGCAATTGAGAAGCCCTCGAAGGTTCAGTTTGCTGACGGCCCAGGGATGGGAAACCAGTGAGATGCTGTTCGATTCCAGCTCCTGTCAGCCCCAGCTTGTACGGCCAATGGGCAGGGATGATGAGAGATGAAGCAACATCCAGAGGACCATCTGTCTTCCACTTCAGAACGTAAAGTTCAACACTCTTCCCCCAAATACAGTTCCCAAAGTACCACTGAGAGCCAGTGTGGTGTAGTGGTTAAGAGCAGTAGACTCGTAATCTGGTGAACCGGGTTCGCATCCCCACTCCTCCACATGCAGCTACTGGGTGACCTTGTGCTAGTCACACTTCTCTGAAGTCTCTCAGCCCCACTCACCTCACAGAGTGTTTGTTGTGGGGGAGGAAGGGAAAGGAGAATGTTAGCCGCTTTGAGACTCCTTCGGGTAGTGATAAAGCTGGATATCAAATCCAAACTCCTCCTCCTCTTCTTCTTCTTCTTCTTCAACCAGTGGGTCTTCCTCCTAGGAAAGTGTGTAGAGGATTGCAGCATAAAACACACAAAGACACAATGACCTCTCCCTAGCTGTGGCTAGCCAGATGCCTCTGATATTTTTATTTCTTTCTTTAGCAAGATCTAGATACCGCTTGATTAAAAAATACCTCTAAGAGCACGGTGGTACCAGCTCTCCCCCATTTCAAGGAGAAACAGATATATATTGGTCCCTGAAAAGCAGAATATTGCTCCTCTGAAATGAAACTTCAGCTGTATGCGCTTCTTGGCTGCATGAGAAGACTTCTAATTTCGCTTCCCTCAGTGCCTATCAATTTCATGTGAACACGGTGACCTAAATTCCTAAATGGAGGGGTGGGTGTGTCAGGCAGTGGTGGGAGTTTTGCTGTTCACACTTTCCCCTTTTATTTTTCTGTCTGGACAGATGTCTAACCTCCTTTTTTTAAAAAAATAAACAACAACAGCCGCTTAGCTCTCATCATTTGCGAACATTCAGGGAGATGAATGAGTTGGCTTGGCAACGAAGGAGCATCAGGAGCTTGGGCAACCACTGAGTGGCTGCTTGGTGGCTGGCTCGCTTCGCAGCAAGTCACACAAATATGATAACATTTTAGTTTCTTGGCTGCTGCTGCAGCTATACATTGATTATGAGCAGGAGGGTTTTAGGGAAGGAAGTAAATAAAGTTTTCGAATTATTGATACAACTCACGAAGTCTGAGCAGGGGGAGAAAATACTGGATATGGATTTCTAAGTTCATCACCCTTGATGTTTTCCCATTTCTCGATATATTTATTCTCTGTCAATGTTTGACTGAATAAGCATAAAGGAACGGGACTACAGTTGCTCACTGCTGCTGGTGCCTCCCTCCACCCTGTTCAGGTCAAGGCAATGGAGGAGCTTCTGTGCATACAAAGGGTACACACACAAATTTTACCTCCATGAAAATGGACATTGCTGATTCACACCAAATTGACCCCCCCCCCAGCACTACCCATGTATAAGACAAGCCCCAATTTCAAACCTATTTTTTTGGTAAAAAAAATCCCACCTAGTCTTATACATGGAAAAATACGGTACTCCCTTGTTTAGAATTAAGTGTTGCATTCTGAACAGTTGGAATTGTCAAAAGGGCCTTTTTGTTTGTTCAGGAACAGAGGCTGTCCTGACTAGTGCATTTCATAGCTCTGGAACCTGATAAAAAGGGTAGACTGAGCTTGATTATTATTTCCTCTCTTCAAGCAGGTATGATTTTAAAGTGAAACATAGTCCCATAGGCAGTAAAATGATCATCTAGCCTGGATAGCACACAGGCTGTCTACAAGTCCTATTCATTGCTAATCTACTTCCAGGCTTGGTTGGTAAACCTTTTGGCTCCATCCTTGGGTTTGGTGGTATTATTATTATTATTATTATTATTATTATTATTATTATTATTATTTCTATACGTTTCTTCATCCAAGGATCACAGGGTGGTTTACAATATAATGAGCAAATTTCCTAAGATTTTTGTTTCTTTGGAAATTAAGGGAGCATCTTGCTTTCCGATGGGAGTATTTTATGGGGAATAAACAAAGGGGTTTGATGCAACTCATGAGACCCTTTTGATAGATATTCTGTTGATCTCATCAGAATTTTTGTTGTGATGAAATCCCAGGAACACAAAAAAAGTTTAGCGTCAGGAAGTGAAGGAAGGAGCGATAAAGACTCAGAGTTACAAGAGGGAGGGCAAGGTATTCTATTACTTGTCAGAAAAATAAATTACTAACATGTTACAAAAACACCTGGAGTGTGTAACACTCTGTTTCTTATTTGATGTAATAAAGGAAAACAGGAAGGACTGAGATTGGGAGAATCCAATAAGGAAACCCTCATGCAATACCGACTGGTTCCACATAGGCAGAAGATATATGTTTGATAGACTGTGGCCATTTTTTATTTTTTTAAAAAAAGATTGGTTAACAGACGATTGCTAAGAAGTCTGCTCAGTGTGGTCCCCAGGCAGCGCATGCATCAGTTCAGACTGGATATACAAAAAATTTTAACTCGCTTTGTACTGATCCAGAGAACTGAAATAGGGTCCTGTGTGTGTGGCAAAACATAACATAACATAACATAACATTGTGTGGGAGTCATTTCAAACTTGCCTGTAGACCATGTGACAATGTTTTGCAGGCTCTGACACTATGGTTTTGTTGAGTTTCAACTTATACTCTCGCAAGTTGCCTCAAAAGGATTTGTATCCTTAAAAGCAGGATATACAGTGACGATTCTGAATAGAGGAAACCATGACTTCTTGCAGTGAATGTGAGACATGCACCTCATTTTATTTCCCCTTTCACTAATGCAAGTTTCAGCTCAGTCACAATGAAGGTGGGATAAAGCTATAAGGGATCGTTCTTTGTAAATCAAGTATATATTAGAATACTTCTCTAGCCACTCTTCTGTATCTCCCCCTTTAGAAAATAAAGGAGCACCTTGCCTGCACATTTCTGTGTCTGCAACAGAAAATATTATTTTTCTCTTTCAGCTCAAGAGATTTCCCATTAGACTTCAAGAGAGCACGTGTTTTGCTTCTGGTGCTTCTGAGTCACACTGAGTACTCCTTGAAGTAGAATGGCAACACTTAAAATCTTGTTGATCTACCAATAGCAATTCAGTTCCTAAGAATTTGGAAATGTCCAAAAGGCTTTTGCGAGGAAATGAATTTGGCTTGACACAAAGCTGCCAATAATTTATTTCTTATTTAATGAAAGCAATATATATATGAATATATATGAATATATGAAAATATATATGAAAGCCAATGATCTGGGAACATTAAGGTGGTTCACAGCCATAAATACAACAGTATCCACCACTTAGTAAAGACCTATATATGGGTCCTGAAGACCTAAGTAAATACAGTGGTACCTCGGGTTACAGACGCTTCAGGTTACAGACGCTTCAGGTTACAGACTCCGCTAACCCAGAAATAGTACCTCAGGTTAAGAACTTGGCTTCAGGATGAGAACAGAAATCATGCAGCAGCGGCGTGGTGGCAGCAGGAGGCCCCATTAGCTAAAGTGCTTCAGGTTAAGAACAGTTTCAGGTTCAGAACGGACCTCCAGAACAAATTACGTTCTTAACCCGAGGTACCACTATACATAAGTTTTCAGTAAGCAGTGAAAGCAGATTACTGTGAGTAAATCAAATCTCTGAGGGGATGGGAGCCACAGCAGAGAAGGCTGCTCCCCTAGTCATTGAAAAATGGACACCTGCAAATTGTGATGTAACTGGGAGGGCCTCTGATCTGTAACAAAACCCAGTCTCTGAAGCTTTGCAGAGAGATTGGGATTCTTGTATCCATGGCAATTGGTTAGCTCTGTCAGGTAGCAGAAAAACAATCACTGTACTTTTCCGTGTATAAGACTAGGTTTTTTTTTTACTTTAAAATAAGGTTAAAAATGTGGGGGATAATGCATATGCCCATTTTCCAAATATGGGGTCCACAAAAGGAGGGGGCGTCTTATACATGGGGGTATTTTATACACAGAAAAATACAGTAAATCTGCATTTGTGGGATTTGAGTTGAAGAAGGGAATGTATTCTCATTGGTAGAACACACTTTTTGTTGTGCAGAAGGGAGGCACAACTAAACAGATCAAGTAGGAGGCAATGTCAAAGATTCCCAGATCCCAGAGAGCAATTTCCAGTCTGAGTAAACATAGACATATATGTATGACAACTTTTTATGTTTACCACTCAGGCCCTCTGCTCTGTAGGACAACCCGGGGGCATTTAGACGTATACTCAGGGTCTGCATTTGGGGCAGAAGGCCAGGGACCCCACTTGGCACAATATGCGCGAGGGTCCCCCAAATTCACCAGGGTTGGCATGCCATATTTTGAGGTAATTGAAGTGATAGATATTATCATCTAAAGACAGCCTCCTCACAGGGCCTAGCCAGGGACTTGGGTGGTGCTGTGGTCTAAACCACTGAGCCTCTTGGGCTTGCCGATCAGAAGGTTGGCTGTTCGAATCCACGCGACGGGGTGAGCTCTCGATGCTTGATCCCAGCTCCTGCCAACCTAGCAGTTTGAAAGCATGCCAGTGCAAGTAGATAAATAGGTACCACTGCGGTGGGAAGGTAAACGGTATTTCTGTGCGCTCTGGTTTCCATCACAGTGTTCCATTGCACCAGAAGCAGTTTACTCCTGCTGGCCACATGACCAGTCTGTGGACAAACGCTGGCTCCCTTGGCCTGAAAGCAAGATGAGTGCCGCAAGTCCATAGTCGCCTTTGACTGGACTTAATCGTCCAGGGGGTGCCTCTCAGGGCCACTAAGACAAGCACTCTCCCCTCACAGGCCATTAAACCCAGAGTCTAAAATTATCTGAATATACCACAAGCATTGGCTCTTGTACATAAATTTGTAGATTGTCCTTTTCAAAGCAAGTGCCTTCCCTTCCTTACTCAGTGAAAGGGAACACTGGCAACTACTCTGTTTTTCTTACCCAGTGGGCAAAGCAAGCGTGACGTTGAATGTAGCCTAATGGAAAACGGGTACTTGGTTCTTGCCCAAGGAGGACCTACTGTGTTGAGTTAAGGCCTGGATCTTCCCTGTCCAAGTCCAACAATAATTTTCAGAGCTGGCACCAGAGGAGTGCCTGTATTCATCTGGCAGAATAGGGATAATTGACTCAGCTCTCGGCTGATTTCAGTCCATCGTGAATTAGTGGGTTCTGAAATATGACAATGATGTGGCTGACAATTCAGATATGGAACGGAATGAAATGCTTTGGTTGGAATCCATCCCATTATTAATTTTAATCTCTCCTTCCCATTTGCCATATTTCCCCCCGACTCTCATCTAATGCCATTATGAATTAAACGGGTGACTGCACCAAGTGAAAAATCTGAAGTGACAGAAGCAACAGGCTCTGTGGAATGCTTCATTAGAATTTGGCATGGAAGAAAATGGTCAGCTTTGGAGTAAGTAAAAGGAAAGCAAACTTAAAACAGCTGAGCATTAGAAAAAAAAATATTGTATTGCCTTCCGGCTATTCTGTGTAAAACCAAATACCACTGAAGTAGAATGTATTTTCCTGATGAAGTCATCCTAACATCCAGATGGTGTGTTTCTAGGGGAGGGGAAAGGCTCTCAGAATTTCTCAGACATGGATCTCACAGTTGCCATAACCAATCTGAAAAGGGTGATCACATTAGCTAGCTAAAAATTATCATAGCATAATTACAGGGATTTCAGTTCATCTTTCCTGAGGAGCTCTTCCCCGGTTTAAGGTTTATTCATGTCTGAGGACATTTTGGAGAGCTTAAGGCATGAGGTTTGATTCCAGACGTTTACAGGATTAATTTTATAGGAAAATGTAATCCCTCGATAAATCACCCTGGTTATGGATTCTTCTAAATCTCTCTCACACACTTATATATACACACAGAGAGATACAACCACATTAAGTATACTGTTAGTGTTTCATGGAAAAATAACATGGTTGCTACCAGTCACTTTGAGGTAACGTTTACTAGCTAAAATTGATGATGTGAACTTGCTTCATGATGCATAAATGGTAATGCCTTCTAGTTATGCAGAATGTCCCTAAGCCTCCTGATCTGATTGGGATCAACTGACCAGTTAGAACCAGAATTGTAAAACTGGTATCTCTATCGCCAGTCTGAACAGATATCAGATTGGCTGTTGATGGTAGCAAACACTGTAGAATGGAATCAGCAGGCTCACCCTCCTGTGTCTCTCTCCTGGTCATCTAGGTCATCCAGATAGTTGGTCAGAATGGTCTCAGTGCCAATACTGGGCTAAAACTCTGATTAAAATAGGCCTAGAAAATTGGTTTCATCCAAGAGAACCTGGGTCTGATTCTGGAAACTTTCTCAGGAATAGGGCATTTGCTACTGCTCTGTAGTTATTCAAACCTTCAGTGCCCATGGAAGGTTTCTTCTGGAGAAGCCTCACCACAGCCAGTGTAAGGCAACACAGGACCATTCCTTTCAAGGCATTCCCATTCCCAACAAGGCATTTATAACCTCTTTGGTCCAACCAAGCTCTTCCCTCCCTGATAGATTTTGAAAGCAATGAAGGCCAAGGACCCAGCACGCAAGTGGGCCAATTAACCCCACCTAGGACCTTGACCAGATCCTCAAGCCACATAAAATGAAATTCATCTATCAATATCACATTCCAGACATCTCCACAGATTCACTGGCTATAAATCACGATGGATACAAGTGATTTCATCCTCAAAATGATTTGCAAACTAGCCACAGTGAGCCACTGATAGTTCCAATATTGTGGGAGGGCCAATGGCAGGTTCCAATGCACCTCATTTTGAGATGGGTCTAGGGTCAAGTCAGTGTTGGCTTTACAGTGGTACCTCGGGTTACAGACTCTTCAGGTTACAGACTCCGCTAACCCAGAAATAGTACCTCCGGTTAAGAACTTTGCTTCAGGATGAGAACAGAAATTGTGCTCCAGCGGTGCGGCGGCAGCAGGAGGCCCCATCAGCTAAAGTGGTGCTCCAGGTTAAGAACAGTTTCAGGTTAAGAACGGACCTCCGGAACGAATTAAGTTCTTAACCCGAGGTACCACTGTACTTGAAATGTAACACCTATTTCCGAGTGGGTGATGTTTGCATTTTGAGTCTGCCTCCCTCCCCACTCAAACTTCATTAGCACCGCTAATTAAATGGCCTCTACATCTAAATTAGGGGTGTGAATGGAATGCATTTGCTTTAGGGTTTCGGAAAATGGGCTGGTAGATCTTTCATTCCTTTGACCCTCTCTCTCCAGAACACCAAACTGTCCCCTACTGGTGACCAATTATACATGACAACAACAACAATTTATTTATACCCCGCCCATCTGGCTGTGTTTCCCCAGCCACTCTGGGTGGCTTCCAACAGAATATTAAAATACAATAATCTATTAAACATTAAAAGCTTCCCTAAACAGGGCTGCCTTCAGATGCCTTCTAAAAGTCTATTAGTACATACCTTCCCCTGCTTCCAATACCCAGACGCATCCTGACTCTGACACATGCATTCTCAAATCTCAGGACCTTGAAGAAAAAGCCCCCATCCAGCACACAGATCACGCTACCACCTGCCATGCCTCCTGTGTTATGTGCCTATGAATGGTGTCCATGATCTCACCAGCTCACCATTCCCCAGCAACTCTTGTCTCTCACCAAGGTCACACAGACATGGTTCTTGGTGTTTCTCTTTCATGCCCAGGAATCGATCCCACCAACAATTGGACCCTAGTGTCTCCCTAGGGGAGCACTATTGTGCTTGTGTCCTCCTGGACTTCCCTGGTTGGCCACTGCAGGAAATAGCACACTGATCAACATAGATTTTTGGTCTGATCCAGTAGGCCTCTTCTTTCAGCATTAACTCTTTTGCTATAACACATCCTCCTCCCTCTGTAAATTCAATTAAAACAGCCCTCCTTCATCTTGGGGAATTAAATTTCTGCATGAATTTAGTGCACTGTTGATAGGCAACATGATTACACCTTGCATTTATTAAACTGCTACATTGTCTTGCATCTCAAAGGATCCAAACATGTCTAGTGAACAGTCCACATGAAGCATTGTGTGATGCTAAACGGCAGCCATGGGGCATTTAGCAGTGAAATTGCCTAAGATTGAAGAGCACAGTTTAAAGAATGTGTCCTGGGAGAAACCACTGAGATAAGGAAAGTGAATTTGCTTTGGAGCTGCGGGACCTGAGCCAGCTAGGAGAAGGGAAGAGCTGTTGTTCGGATTCAGCAGAAAATAACTAGATGCAACCAGCAACCAGCATGAAATCAAGTTTAGACTCTTCTGTACTTTGCATATTCTGAGGAGAGTTTGTTTCATGGCTTCTTTTTGATGAAGTGGTAAATCCACTGTTTAGGTGACCTAGAAAACCACTTGGAAAAAAAAAAAGAGCTCCAGAGAAGGATAGCAAGAGCAGCACTTTCAAACAGCCTCATTCTTTGCATCTTTCAAAAGATACTTAATGTTGTAGAACACCCACTGTGCTGAAGTTACTGCAGGTTTACAGATGGGTGAATTGAGGGGCACGTGTTTAATGACAAGGCTCAGATGGTGCTTTATTTATAGAGAAAGGTTTTTTTTTGTAAGGTGCCAGGCTGCCCTTATAATTTAAGACGGAGAATTATGGGTAACACGTTTAGAAGCTGTAGCGGGTGCAGAAAATTGTACCGTAACTCTTGGCTGGGTTGTCACTATTGCCTTCCTTGCAAGTGCAATTCAAGGTGCTTCTAAAACGCTTATTTGGGGAGAACCCACAACATTTGCGTGGAACACATCATTCCATACTGTCCCATTATGCAGTCCTTTCTTCCCCCCCGAATTGTCTCTTAGCAATCTCCTATGTGCAAGACCTCAATAAACTCTCACAAGAAACCCAAAGGCAAGATTTGGATGTGGAGGGCAGATTTTTTCGAGAGTGTAGGATGAAAAGGTCACTGAGTAAGGGAAAGTTACCTCCTCATGAAATGGGGTGGGCAGGATGCTCATATTAATTGGGATGGCTCAAAAGCCTAGCAGGTATCTTGGGTGATGAAACCAGGGCAATCTTTGGGGTTGTAATCATATTTCACAGCTCTTTTCCTTTTGAAGGAGTGGTTAAGGGTGACTAAGGTTAAATTCAGAACATGAGGTCTTCTGTTCTGGTCCCACGGGTCATAATGGGGTCAGTGCAGCAAAGTAGGCCAGTCATTACAGCACCAAGGAGAGCTCCTAATATGACACTTCCTCCAGCAATGTTTGGGTCAAGGCTGAAGCATTTTAGACCTTCGCATCCAGACCCCTTCCACTGTCCCACTTCTCCTGGAACCTAGTACTCTATCCCTCTATGAATGTATGCCAAACAAGATGCCTGCACTGGCTCACAAGATCTGTAGAATGTGATGTCCTTAGAGATGAGTGTGATGGTCAACCCAGGGGCTGTAGTATCTGGTCCAGGCATGGGCACCTTTCATATCTCAGTCCTGGGGGGGTCTCTGGTTCAGTGGAGGTGCTCTGGTCCAAAGGAGGTCAGCTCCTCTGTCAGCACCACAACATCTGTATATGGACTTCAGGGTCCTGACACTCTTAGACCTTTTAAGGATTTGAATTGAAGGTAGGGAAAAGCATGCCTAGGGAAATTCTAGGATGGAAATAAAGGAGCGAGCCTTCTCACTCTCTGGATCTGGTTACCATGTCACAAAGATCCTGTGATCCAAAAAAATCACAGGCTTGGGCACATGGCAACAGTGGGGTGGGGAGGGAAGTTACCATTTTTAACTACTTTCCTTTAACACATACATTCAGAAACTTCAAATGGAGACCTTTAGGCAAGTGAAGAGAACTTGTTTATACCACTTTGGGTCCAGGGGGGTCTAGAAACTCCTTGCCAAGGTACAGTCAGGAGCCGATTAGGCTGCAAATCTTCAAAGATCCCTTGGGGTGAGGCTTATAGAGGCTCTGATTCCCACAATCTGCTTCTATCCCAGCAGCGCTGAATGTTCCATACTGTTGTGCCTAGAGCTCCTCCACATTTCTGTGACATGCACAGTTGATTTGTTTGGCTCAGCGGTGTTACACTAATTGCTGCTGGATTTCAGATCCCAGCGTCTCTAACTAGTGGTTAAAACCTCTTGAGTAGGTATGTCAGTAACATGCTGCTGTGACATTCTTAGGGGGTGGAGAATTACTGCTGGGCATGTCTCTCTCTCTCTTGGATCCAGCATTGTGCATTCAGAGATGTGTGAAGTCGGCGGTGAGTTCTGCCGAAGGGAGAGATTCAAGGGCAACTAATTGCCTGCTTAGAAAAGCTCTCATCCCACAAGGGGAGAATTGCTGCTGCTGCTGCTGTTCTTGCTGCCTAGAACACTCACCAGCAAGATCATCATGACAGAGGCAAGCAACAGAAAAGAAGGATTTAAAAAATGCCGGAGTGCCACCTTCAACATTGATGGCTATAGCTTCACAATTGGTGAGCCCCTTTGTGTGGGTGTTTCTTCTTCTTCTCTTATCCTTTTGTCTCAAGTAGGAAACAGGGGTGGATGAGGGGGCTTGTCCAAGATGCCTCTTGGACGATGCTGCTGCTCTCCTGTAACTTTTGCTTTGCTCTGTCCCTCCTGCCGCTTTGTTGACTTCCTTTTATTCAGGAAAGGTGCCTTGCCCTGAACCACCGCGCTTTTGTAATGTTTTTGGCATTGCTTTGGCAAGAGGTATGCAGAACTTTTGTTTCGTTGGCAGCCCTTATCTTAGGAAAGCCTGTGTTTTTGGGATTACATATTGTCAACTTGCTTGCTGCATTTCCTTCCTACAAGCTCAGGAGCACAGAAGCTCTGTCTCTCTCTCTCTCTCTCTCTCTGTGTGTGTGTGTGTGTGTGTGTGTAGTTTCTTTGTTTTTCCTTACTTGTGAGCTTTAAGTAGGTAACCAAGCTTCTGTAAACCCATGGTCACTGGCACAGCAAACCAGATCTTTCCTGAAATTGCCCTTGTACCACGTAAACAGAAATGAAGTGGAACTGGAAATGGAAAGAGAAGACACAAAAATCACATCCATTCTCCTTGGTCCCTGCTGTAAACAGTGGCTCATTTCTAAAAAGAGGTTAGTGTGGAAAACACGCCTTCTGCTTGCACCTGATCCCAAAGACCCGGAGGCTGGTTGTGGTTACTCAAGTGCTGGGAGACACTCTGCACAACCTCAGATGAATGTTGATCTTGGCGATCATTTCTGTACTCCAAGAGCATTGACAAAAAGGGGTCCAGAACTGAGCCATGCCTCCTATCAAGCCCTATAAGGTGGACTGAGCCCTTTAAACCTAAGACCACTTTGTCCCACTCTGTCTTTTTGATTGGGGGGGGAAGCAAAATTGCTCAGAGCCACATGTTCTTGCTCCCTCCTGCTTTCTTTTCCCTTATAAACCCCACTGTACAGTAGTTAGACTCCTAGGGTGAATTAAGCAGGCTGTTCTTTTGAAATTTTACATCTGACTGAACTCCACTATGCAAATCTCTGCAAACCTTAACAAAGCAAGCTATCTTGCTGACTTAATTTTAGTTTGCAATCCGAGTGGCCTATTTATGAAGAACAAATTCACTTTTATGCCTTCTCCTGTATCTAATGGCCAGCTGCTGATTGTGTTGTGCTTATTCTTTGCTGCTGTGGATTGATGTTGATGTAAATAGCACAGGAGCTTCAGGCTAGATGGAGAGCTTAAAGGTTCTCGGTGGCTTGCAAGAACTTTTGTCATGGTCTTTCTGCTGTCTTACACGCTGCATTCTACAGTTATTAAAAATGATGCCTTCTGTGGGAGTCACTTGAACATCAGAACATGTGCTTTTTTGGGGGGGGGGGAGGAATTGTTGTAGCTGCATGGAATTGACAGTTTCTTACCCATGTAGGAATCTGAGGATTAATATTGTGTGTGTGATCTTGAACTGAACACTAAAGCAACAATCCTATACACACTTACCTAAGAATAAACTCTGTTGAAAACAGTAGGACTTACTTCTGAGTATGGGTTACGCTGTAAATAGGGGTTATGCATCAAAGACTAGATGGTCCAGATAAATCATGTTCCTTCAAACATGATGTATTAGGATGACTAAAGTGACATGTTTATAATTGCATTATGTTGGTGTTTCTATTTTTGGGCTGTTGAGGTAGCCACGGGCCATAGCTTTCAGCACATTTAGACTCCACTGATTTCAAGGAGTTAAGCCTGTGCCTAATTCTCCTATTAAAACCAAGGATATGTACTGTCTGATGCCCTCTGTGTTTACTCAAAAAGTAAGCACCTTTAAGCTAAGATGGGACTTACTCTCAAGAGTGTGCACATAAGACTGGAACCCAAACAGCACAATCCTGTGCAATTTGACTCAGATGCAAGGCCCGTTGTGTTACCTCTCGGATCTGTATGTGCATATGATTACAGTCCAAAGTGCTTAATTTTGGCTGGACCATGCCCATGGTTAAAGTTAAATTCTTATGTATATACAACCCACCCCAAGTATCTGCCTTTTACTTAACACCCTCGTTGAGTGTGGTTGGAATATGTCCTTGAACTCTCTTGCTTGCCTGGCTGCAGGATAGAGAGGGCTGTGTGTGTGTGTGTGTGTGGTGGGGAATGAGCCTGGTGTGCAGAAGTTAAGTTTTCATTCCTTGCTCTACGCACTTTTTTGTCCCTGGCCCCTGCCCCTGTGCTTGCCAAAAGGGAAGGCTGTCTAAAGCAATGTTCCCCAACCTTGGGCCTCCAGCTGTTTTTGGACTACAACTCCCATCATCCCTCACTAGCAAGACCAGTGGTCAAGGATGATGGGAATTGTAGTCCAAAAACAGCTGGAGGCCCAAGGTTGGGGAACACTGGTCTAAAGGATTCCCCCCATATCTGCTCTAACTGGATGTCCACCTCAGTTAGGATCAAGTCTTTGCGTGGGCTGTGCTGCCTTTATGGCATCAAGATCTTTGCCTGCCTGCCTGCCTGCCTCTTCTCGTCCCTCTGAACTTTGCAGTCAGACAGCCCCGAGCAAGCTTGTCACATTCAAGTTGGAAGGAACTCTAGCGGATAAATTTAGCAGCCTGGAAGAGAATGCAAACACAAGTGGGGCGTTTATGCTTCCAAAAAGAAAAGAATCATGAAAACTGCGGGCCAGACTCACCCTTTTAATTCACAACAGCCTTGTGTGGCAAGCTTGTCAGAGGCAGCGGCTTTGCCAAGGCCACCAGTGAGCTTTGTAGTTGGATAGTGTTATGAACTTGGCTTCTTGTATCCAGGGGTACCATGTTGCCAGTTTCTTTATAGCATCCCAGCTCAGCTGATTTCTTTTTTTTTTTAAAGATATTTATTAAGATTTTCAAAATATTACAAAATGAAAAAAGAAAAAAGAAAAAATACAAAATAAAAATAGTTAAAAACAACTCAATCTTTCCGTTACTTATCTTTCATTGGCTTGTTTCCCGGACCTCCTCGCGCCTCCCTTTTTTGTATTCCAATTCAGTTTGTTAGTTCAGCAAATCCTTCCCCTCTTTGTTTATCCTAATCTTTAATCTTATAATATTGTGACATTGAATTTTAACCTATTAATAATCCATTTTTCATATTCCCTTATAATATTACAGCTAAAAACCACTTAAATTCTATCCAACATCATTCTAACATTGCAATATTTCTGTAGATAGTCTTTAAACTTTTTCCAATCTTCTTCCACCGATTCTTCTCCCTGGTCTCGGATTCTGCCAGTCATTTCCGCCAATTCCATATAGTCCATCACCTTCATCTGCCATTCTTCCAGGGTGGGTAGATCTTGTGTCTTCCAGTACTTTGCAATAAGTATTCTTGCTGCTGTTGTGGCATACATAAAGAAAGTTCTGTCCTTCTTTGGCACCAATTGGCCGACTATGCCCAGGAGAAAGGCCTCTGGTTTCTTCAGGAAGGTATATTTAAATACCTTTTTCATTTCATTATATATCATCTCCCAGAAAGCCTTAATCCTTGGGCATGTCCACCAAAGGTGAAAGAATGTACCTTCAGTTTCCTTACATTTCCAACATTTATTATCGGGCAAATGATAGATTTTTGCAAGCTTGGCTGGTGTCATGTACCACCTGTATATCATTTTCATAATATTCTCTCTTAAGGCATTACATGCCATAAACTTCATACCTGTGGTCCATAACTGTTCCCAGTCAGCCATCATTATGTTATGTCCAACATCTTGTGCCCATTTAATCATAGCCAGCTCAGCTGATTTCAGGGCCAGCAATGTTATTTGGCAGATTGATGCAAGTGCGTCAGGGAGCAGCAGTGACTCCTGTGTACAACACACAGTCTATCTTATGTCCCAGCGTGGGGTGGTGGCAGTTGTGGAGAATCTTTTCCTGCCCTTTAAGCAGCACAATGTCTCGAGTAGCTCAGATTCATATGTGATGTTGAAGGACATCTGACAGCCATCTCGTCCAATCTCCTCAAATGAGGGTGACTTTTCCCCAAGCACACATTTTTGCTGGTAGATTAACTTTGGGTTTCCTTAACTTTTGATACCTGGGTTGAAACAGGAGGCATACTTCACTTTAATTCTCAAATATCTATCTCTCTTTCTATCTTCTCCACCTCCCAGAACAATAGACAAGCATTCAGACAATATATGTTCACAAATGGGAAAGAGCGTGGGGTGAGGAGATATGGGAGGCAATTTCAGCAGCTATACTTTCTAGGATGTTATCTTTCCTCTCCTTGCTTACCTGTCTCTGTGGTGCTCTTTCCTGGTAACGCCCTCCCCCCAGTTGCTGAAGCGGAGTAGGGTTGGGTTTGGGGCATTTGTGTCTCAAGGCGACGTACCTGCTAGGGTTCTAGGAAGAAAAGTGTGAGCGATGTGCTCTTGTTCCTATGTGTGTTGTGAGGTTGGTCTGAACTACTACTACTATTACTACTACTACCAGTAATTGTACCCTGCCCATCTGACTGGTTGGCTCCCAGCATATACAAAACCATAATGAAACATGAAACATTAAAAACTTCCCTATACAGGGCTGCCTTCAGATGTATTCTAAAGGTTATATAGTTACTTATCTCCTTGACATCTGCTGGGAGGGCATTCCACAGGGCAGGCGCCACTACCCAGAAGGCTCTTTGCCTGGTTCCCTGTAACCTCACTTCTCACAGTAAGGGAACCACCAGAAGGCCCTCGGAGCTGAACCTCAGTGTCTGGGCTGAATGACATTGGTGGAGACGATCCTTCAGGCAGAAAGATCTGAGGCCGTTTAGGACTTTAAAGGTCAGCACCAACACTTGGATTTGTGCCCAGAAATGTACTGGGAGCTACTGTAGGTCTTTCAAGACTGGTGTTATATGGTCCCAGCAACCACTCCCAGTTACCAGTCTGGCAGCCGCATTCTGGATTAGTTGTAGTTTCTGAGTCATCTTCAAAGGTAGCCCCACGTAGAGTGCGTTGCAGTAGTCCAAGCGGGAGATAACTAGAGCATGCACCACTCTGGCGAGACAGTCCGCGGGCAGGTAGGGTCTCATCCTGCATACCAGATGGAGCTTTGTGTGAAAAGTGCTCTTTCTCCTTCTTTCCCATATTCAACACCCACCTTGTGAACTCTTTAAGTATGCATGACACAAAGCCAGAAAGCTTTGTCCCCAAGCTACATACTCTTTTACTTGAGTTATTTTCACCTTCTTTTGGAGGTGTGCTGTGATTGGGTGATGAGTTGCATACCGTCCTGGATTCGGTCTTAGTGATGTGGATGAGACAGTTCTCTTTGGAATCCATGGCTAAAATAAAGACATACAAATAATGACAATTTAAAAATGCAAAATACACATAGAAAAAAGAAACAATTTCTCTTTAACTTCCTAGCCTCTAACACCTCCTGATTCTATGTAAAAGTATTTAATCATAGAAGTATTAATACTAAAACTTGTTTATGAAAACATTGTAACACACCTTCATAAGGGAATCTGGTTTTCCAATGCTTATGTCTCCTACGCTTAACTTATGATTGATGGGTGTTTTAATTACCCATACAAAAATAAATTAAATCTGAAATCAGGCAGGCGCCTTAACTGCACTCTTTTTGGTGCCTGCTGAAAGCATTTTTGTTTAGGCAAGTCCATCCAGAAATGTAGAATGTTTTTAGCCCAGCGTTGATTTTATTTTATTTTTTGAATGCTTCAGATAGTTCTTTTTAATCATTTTTGCTGATAATTTCATTTTTTATTTTTGTAAACCTTTAAGGTTTTTTTATTAACAATCAAGTGACAAATAAATGTTATGAAATAAATAAAATAAATATCATAACAAACCAAATCTTCTGGTACAAATTCCGAATATTTTATGCTTTACATGCCTTCAGTTTTATTTTGGCAATTGTTCATGGGCAGGAAACTTGTGAAAGTTTTTAAGGGGGGGTTGACTGGCAATTCCCCCCCTCTTTTTCCTGTTTTCAAACTTTTTTCCAAGCTTATTTTTACCATCTGTCTCCTGCTAGCCTAGCCCCACATCCCCCTTGAAATAACTCTGTGTCATGCAAGAGCACTGCCCCAAAGGAAGGGATGGGGCGAAATTTTGATTTGGTTCACACTTAAAGGCAAACCTACCAAATTTATACTTCAGGGCTGCCATACGTCTGGAGTTTTCTGGACATTACTAGGATTTCAAAGGCAGAACTGACGTTTGCGACGCCTTTTCCTGGATCAATTTAGGGGGTCTTTCTAAAAAAAAAAAAGTTCAACAATTTTCAGGTGCCCTAGTTTTTACTTATTGAAATACGGCAACCCTATCATACTTTCCACAACAATATGTGGACTGAGACACAACAATATTTGGAAATTAAGCACATCTCTAAACTTTGCAAGTACAAAAATGCATATATTAGAGTCATGAAAATAAGTGCTGGTGGACTAACTTAAAAAAAAAAAATCACAGAGAACTGAACTAAACTGAATATTAGAAAAATAAAAAACAGAAATTGACAGATTTGGCCATCGCTATCCAGGGACATGGTGGAGGAGAAATGATAACTATCAAAAGGAACTCTACGGAAACTATGACTTTGTGTGGCAGCATTGTTAAAGAAAGAAAAGCAGGGGAGAGGAGATTGCAATTTTGGGAATCCCTTATAAAGTATTTCCAAACTTTTGCCTCCACTCCAAGGTTTGCCCCCAGATTTTGAGCTGGAAGCTAGTCAAGTTGATCTTTCCACTCAGCCCCTCAACCCCATCAAATCAAACAGCACCACTACCAGGAAGCAACAACAAAGACCCTTGGCATTCTGCCCGGGCACTGAGATCCAGCTCTCAGGGTCTTCTAGCAGTTCCCTCTGTGTGGGAAGTGAGGTTACAGGGAGCCATGCAGAGGGCCTTCTCGGTAGTGGCGCCTGCCCTGTGGAACACCCTCCCAGCAGATGTCAAGGAAGTAAACATCTGTCAGCCCTGTACAGGGAGGTTTTTAATGTCTGAGTTTTTAATGTTTGAGTATTTTGTTGGAAGCCACCCAGAGTGGCTGGGGAAACCCAGTCAGATGAGCAGCATGAAAATAATAAAACCACCACCACCATCTTTACTATTAATACTGGTAGAGGACCATTGGACCAGTGTACATGCAGGTCCCACTATCCAAACTTGCTTATTACACAAGAATTCACGTATCCAAACATGAGGAATTAGTACCCAAACCTTGCTGTATACAGATTCAGATATCCAAACAGCCAGACCTGTGTGTAGCACTGTAAACAAATAAGCAGCTTTAAGAAAGCTTAATTTTTTTGTTTTGCTGGTCCGCAACAGCCATTTTGCCAGAAAACATGGTGGGGAGCAGGGAGGGAGGAAGGAAGGGAGAGAGATCGGACAAATAAGAGAGCAGTTTTTCCTTCCTTGTTTGCCTTTTGCAAAGTTTCAAAGGTTTTTCCTGGGTTGTTGTTTTTTCCATTTTGGGGTCAAAATTCCATGGTCAGTAATGCATGAGAAATTTCCCCATAGGAATCAATGTAAATCGTTGACTCATTATATAAACACTTGCCTAACAAACAACACATTGTGTTCAGATAATAAGACCTGTGTGTAGTATGATGCGCCTTCTATTATGCACCAGACTCTGTGGTCCACATGGTGTCTTCCTTCCATTTCTTTAGGAACGGACTATTTTAGAGCACAAAGCTTAGAGACTCACTCTGAGGTCAGAGTCACATGTAGAAGCTCTGCCAATCTAGCCCATGTGTAGGAGGTGAGGGCTGGAGGTCAGCCACTCGCCCACAGATGGTGTGCCATCTTTAGGCATCCCAAATGTTTTTAAAATGTTAGGCAAGGTGTATTTTCTTTGAGTGTGTGTGTGTGTGTGTGTGTGTGTGTGTCAGTCATTCAGAGCATTTGTTTGTTGCTGTGGAATATGAAGGTGATCTTTGAGGATCATCCTCACCAAAACAATGCAGAGCATTAGGCAAGTCTAATGAAAGACATTTAAATATATCCTCTTATCTATCTAATTGTCAATATGTTGTTAAAGTAAGTGAGTGATGCCATCCCTCTGAAAACTGTGAAGAAGTGTAGGCAGGTGGCTGAGTCCTGCAGATCTAAATTCACAGTAAATTCATATAGCAAGCGCACATGATCAATTGCTAGGAGTGAAACACAATAGAAGAGAGTTCTATGAGATTGTAGCTACTCCCGGCCTAGCTTGGCACCCATTCTCTGTAGGCTTCTCTTTCTCAGCTGCTTGCTTCCAAATGACAGGCCTCTTGTGGTGATCCCATCTGTCTTCGCAATGCCCATGGAGCTCTTGATTTTCACAGGGTGAACTCAGCCACCTGCCTGCACACCAATGTACAGCTGCCCTATTTTCAATTGCAGTGCTACTGTTTAGAGATGTTGCTAAAGACCTGAGAGCCTCCGTTGCTCTGTGCAGCTTTTGTAATGTCGGAACGTACTCAACGTTTGTGGCCTGCTGACTGAGAAGTGTTGCAGCGCAAATGGAAAGTGGCAATAGAAAGTGAACTCACTTGGGACCATGTCCACTTTCAGCATCAGTACGGAGTGGTGCTTGTGGCAGTGAATCACTCTACTGCAATTGGTGTGATGGTTTAGAAAGTGCCAGGTGCTCTGGAAATAAAGTAAGTAAATGTTTATGAACTAATACGCAGCACCTGAATGGCAGAGATGACAGGGAAATTAAGCAATAAGTGGTTGCTCATTTCTAACTAATGTGCCTAGCCAGTGTGGTGTAGTGGTTAAGAGAGGTAGACTCGTAATCTGGTGAACCGGGTTCGCGTCTCCGCTCCTCCACATGCAGCTGCTGGGTGACCTTGGGCTAGTCACACTTCTCTGAAGTCTCTCAGCCCCACTCACCTCACAGAGTGTTTGTTGTGGGGGAGGAAGGGAAAGGAGAATGTTAGCCGCTTTGAGACTGCTTCGGGTAGTGATAAACCGGGATATCAAATCCAAATTCTTCTTCTCTTCTTCTTCTAGCTGGTCAATTAGTTGGTTGCAAGCTTCTTTTTAAAGGCAATTCAGGTTGTTTTGATGAGTTACATGTTAAAAATTTCACAGTTTTATATCTGTGTTGATATAAGATTATTTTCCCAAAGATCCAAAATGTAGTTACTTTGGAAGTCAAAGTAGAATTGCAGGTGGAATATTAGTTTGCTTGCCATGGGGAAGCACCATGACATCAAATCCAGGTGTGGCAGCAGAAGCTCTGGACAAGGCTTTGGGATTGGTAAGGGTTGGATAAGGCCCATCAAACTCACTACAATGTTGTTGGTTAGCAGTAAGGTGGAAGAGGATATTGGGATCCAGCATGTTGGATTTTCCTCTGCTACAAACAAGGTCAGATCACCTGCAGCTGTTGACGGCATACAGAAAGGTCATCTCCACTCAAGTCAGTACTTGGCAATGGGTGGCTTTCACATGGCCAGCTCAGCCCATGGCAGCATCAGTGAAAATCCATAGCAGCTCACACTTTGCCCTTTTCAATTTGATGTTGTTGGAGCATTGCTGATCCTTAAGGAAGATTGCTTTATTTGCATTTGATTGACTGGAATGGTCCCTGTGATGTGGTGGGCATCAGGTGTGTTGGTAGCTGTGCCTGACATCCCATATGGTGGGAATCTGTTGGTGAAAAACATCTTAATCTCTCCAGGTGAGAGGAGGGGATAGAATGTGTGTGTTGCCCCAGGTGAGAGATGGGGTAGAAACTGATGTGCTTCCTCCTGTTTTTCTCCAGTTATTGGATTGTTCTTATTCAGTGGACTTACCTTTCGGTATATGATTATGGGCTGTTGAATGCTTGAGTGTTTTACTGAAGTGAATGGAGTGCTGTGATGGGTGCAAGGAGATTGTGACTGTTGAGAAATTGGGTATGGTGGCAGGGTTCCTTGATTGTATTATTGTGTATTAAGGAGTGGTTTTTTTTGGTAAGACGTATGAGGTTTCCTCCCGTTATATAGTGTAATTATGTTGCATTTTGATGCTATCTTGTGATATGTTGTATACAGTTTGCTTTTGTAGTTTTTTATTTATATTGCTTTGGAATTGCTCAATTATACTACTTAAATTGTGAGTATTATCACCTTCATCACTATTAGCAGTAGTAGTGAATGTGGCATTTGTATCATATTTGTTTTGAAATAACAGATTTTTGTTGAGATAAGTAACCTCCTTCAAGATTTCTGTTGAAACAAAGTGGTATGTAAGTTAAAGAAATTTTAAAATGCCCTTCGATGTATTGGGTTCATATCTTGGTGCTTTTAGATCTGACTATAGCCATTAACACCCAAATATCCTGCTTAATTGCCGTGTAAGTAGCTCCAAGTCGTTCACCAGCTGTGGTCTTTTCCAGAAGGAGCAGATTAGGCCAGAGTTATCCAGCCCTGATGAAACCCAGGTAGACTACTGCAATGCTTTAGATGTGGGGCTGCCTTTGAAGACTGTTCAGAAACATTCATTCCAAACAGCAAGACTGTTACGTTGCCTACTATCTCGCCAGTTTTAAAAAGAACACCAGTGGCACAATTCAAGGTGCAGGTACTGACCCATAATGCTCTAAACAGCCAAGGACTAAATAGTACATGGCCCCTTATGAACCAATGGGTTCCTGGCTTTGCAAAGAGATATCCGACACTTCCTATTTCCAATCAAACATAGCAATTTTGATGAGACCAGAGACAGGCAAATAAGGACCAAACTAGGCAGGACAAAGGCAGACCCCTTTTGTGTAAAGCTGGATCTGCCCCCAAATCAAGAGGGGGTACACAGGTGTGTGTGTGTGTGTGTGTTAATTCCCTCACCTGTCATCCCCCAGGACTTTTCTATTTGGCTTAGCCCTGCTATCAAAGGTGAGCTCAGCTGGGATAAAAGCACTGACAAATGGGGAAGTAAGTGGCAGGCATGAAGATGATCCACTGCCTTCTCTTCACTACTCTAGTTTGCTATTAAAAATAAGACTTCCACGCCCCTACTTCATATGTGATTGGCCAGACTCAGGTTTAAACCAACAGCTCCGCTTCCATCGCATCTGTCTCGGCCTTCAGATCTGTCTGAAGAATAGAAATATGTGAGTAGAGCATCTAGGGTGGACAAAAAAAGAGGATACAGATGTACGTACATTAAACTTCCACATGCCAATTTAAACATATTGCTCTGGTGATAATGGTGATAATTTAAATAAAATAAAATTTATATCCATTTCATCATAACAGGGAAGACGTTGACCCAGCTGTTGATGGGCAATTTCAACTGCTTCTCTACTTTATGATTCCTTTGTTTTTAAACTGGGCTTGGACCAGACAGCCCATCAGACTGTCTTCTGTAAATGAGGCCACATGGACACCTTAAGGGCATCTTCCTTTATCAGTGTCAGGATGTGACCACCCAACTGGAGGCTTTTAAATGGGAAGCGGAAATGAGGGTTGTGGCCTACTCTATTCATTTATTAGCCTCTGTGGCTACTGCCCCCAAAGAGTGGCAAAAGCACATTTTCCATTCTTTTGTTAATATTATTATTTGATATACTGCTTATGTACCGTAACTAAAATGCTGAATAAAAAGGATAATTCTTTACAGTTTGTTTGTTTTGCATACAGGGAAGAACTGCTTAAGCAGAGTGATCAAGTTCCTGTTTCTAGCCTTTTTTTCAGAGGGAAGCCAGTGTGTCTCCATAGCACAGCCGCCTTATTATGTTATGTTTAGAGTAAACTACAATAGAATCAGGATGTTGAAAATCATTATTTTGAAGACAGCATAGCAACCCTAGCTCTTGAATCCCTAGATTATCCAAAGATTATCCAAGAAGAAAACAAAGTCCATTGTTCATGAGTTTGTATTTTAGCTGAACCTTCGTTTCTCAAAGCAGTAGGTTTTACATGGCTTCCTCCACATGAAAATCTAATTATTTGGAGAAATTAAAAAAGTGGGGGAAGTGGCTGAGTTTCTAAGAAAGGCATCTGTTTCTGAGAATAGCAAAAATAGGAAAACAGGAGAGAGAAATTTAATGGATAATCATTTTATGAAACGTGCTGTTGTCCAGCTGCAGTGTAGATATCCTTGTTTACGGGGGAAATTCTTTTTGTTCTTGAAGTCCTGTGAATGGTATCTAACACTGTTTTCCTTTCTTTTTAAAAGTATTCTAAAGCATTTATAAACAGTACCAGGTTTTGGAACTCTGTAAAGACAAATACAAAGAATGTTGTGCTAAGCATATCTCTCCCCTTCCCTGGTATCAGATAAATCTGTATCCAGTTCTACTAACCAACTGGATGGTAATCCTTGATTTCCCTCCCCTTTGATTGGTTTCCCACACCTACTGACTCACTGGTAGGGATGAATTCTCATAATTCATTGGGGCAGTCATGGCAGTTAAAAACTTACTTAAGCTTGTAGTGTACAGAAGCCCCTACAGAGTGTTTCATATACATTTACCTCAGTAACTTTTACAAGAGCCCTGTAAACTGCGCCTGTGTTATAAAACTCCTAATGTAAAGTGGTGGTGGTGATGAAATGTGAGAGAGATAAAATTATTTTTCCTGAGGACAGTGGCCACGAAGCAGAATTTGAACCAGGGCCTTCCAAGTTCACCCTCCCAGCACGCACAACATTACACCAGCTGTCTATATGACATATGCTATAATTTTTAGGAGCTCAGCGTGGTCTCAAAATATATGGGGCAAATTTCCGCGGATGTTACGGAGAAATTAATATGACTAGGAAACACAGTGTTTCCTATTGGCATTTACTTAAGTCTATAAGATTAACTTTTTTTCTGCTTTCTAAAAAATCTCTAATGAGGATATTGATTTTTTTTCAAAGCATCTTGTTTAGCTAGTGAATGAGCTTTCATGCAATGATTCTTCTGTGAGCTTCAGACTTTCAACTGGAAATAAGCCCTTGTTATTTCAGTAGCTGTAGTCCTGTGGCTTGGCTGTTTTATGATGAAAGAAAACTTGTAGCAATTACTAGGCAGTTGTGCTTAATGAGATCTCTTCTGGATTTCAAACAGGCAGCAAGAGCAGTATACTAGAACAAAACAATTACAGTCACTCGGACCATTCTGAGACATCACATCCTCATTTTGTTGTCTTAGCAGCTATAATTTCACTGAAATCCCCACTGGGGAAGGGAGGGACTGTCTTCTTTGTTTAAATCGAGATTCAGGGCATTTGGGCTTTTGCCATCTCTCATTCTTCCTTTAAGGTGGTTCTTCCCTGACAAGTTGCCATTGGGATAGTAAAGAAATATGCAGTTGTTATGTTTAAGGCTTTAGTTCAGTGGTAGAGCACATCCCATCATCTCCTGGTAGACGTAAAGACTTCAGTCTGAATCCTTGGGAAGCCTCTGCCAGTCAAGAAATACTGGAACTAGATGGGCCAATAGTCTGACATGGTATGCTCAGTCTGAGGGACCAAAGAACTAAGCAAATTGAATAGTTCTGTTTTGTTTCATTCTAGTAGTTTGTTCATCAAACAGATATTAAGGTTCATTGTCTAAAACAGGGTAGGCAACATGGTGCCATCCAGATGTTTTGGATGACAATGCTCATCACCCCTGAACCCTGGCTATATTAGCTTGGTGTAGCCCAAAACAACATGTGAGTGTCTGGAGGCGGTTGGAGGATGGATGGCGGCTAACAGATTGAGGTTGAATCCTGACAAGACAGAAGTACTGTTTTGGGGGGACAGGAGGGGGGCAGGTGTGGAGGACTCCCTGGTCCTGAAGGACCAGGTGCGCAGCCTGGGAGTCATTTTGGACTCACAGCTGTCCATGGAGGCGCAGGTCAATTCTGTGTCCGGGGCAGCTATTTATCAGCTCCATCTGGTACGCAGGCTGAGATCCTACCTGCCCACAGACTGTCTCGCCGGAGTGGTGGATGCTCTAGTTATCTCTCGCTTGGACTACTGCAATGCGCTCTATGTGGGGCTACCTTTGAAGGTGACCCGGAAACTACAACTAATCCAGAATGCGGCAGCTAAACTGGTGACTGCGGGCGGCCGCCGAGACCACATAACACCGGTCTTGAAAGACCTACACTGGCTCCCAGTATGTTTCCGAGCACAATTCAAAGTGCTGGTGCTGACCTTTAAAGCCCTAAATGGCCTCGGTCCAGTATACCTGAAGGAGAGTCTCCACCTCCATCGTTCTGCCCGGACACTGAGGTCCAGCTCCGAGGGCCTTCTGGTGGTTCCCTCGCTACGAGAAGCCAAGTTACAGGGAACCAGGGAGAGCGCCTTCTTGGTAGTGGCACCCGCCCTGTGGAATGCCCTCTCACCAGATGTCAAAGAGAAAAACAACTACCAAACTTTTAGAAGACATCTGAAGGCAGCCCTGTTTAGGGAAGCTTTTAATGTTTAATAGGTTATTGTATTTTAATGTTGGAAGCCGCCCAGAGTAGCTGGGGAAACCCAGCCAGATGGCTGGGGTATAAATGAATTATTATTATTATTATTATTATTATTATTATTATTATTATCTGGCAGGCACCACTTTGGTCTAAAATCTCCCTGGTGTAAAGGTCATACACAGAGCACAGTAGGCTAGAGCATAGAAATAACTTCTCTTGTTATTTCTGCCTCTTTTATATATCTCTGGTGTGGAGTAATGTTATGACTTCTCCCTACACCAGTATTTGTTCTCTGGAAGCAGGATTAATGGTGGCCTGAGGAGGGAGGCATGGGTTCCTACAATGTAGTCCTGGTTTTCTGAGAAAAGGAAGAAGTCTGAAGTCGTTCATATACAGGCATAATGAGAGCCCCACCATTAGGCAGAGTGAGGTTGCTGCCTCAGGTGGTGGATGTTGGAGGATGGGGAAGTAGTAGCCACTCCCACCCCCTGGCCAGCTATTCTGCTGCTCTCATGTATGGTGGAGGATTGAAATAAAGTGAAGGGTCAGTCCATTTGGATTCTGTACATAAAATGGGAGGAGGCACTACTTTGCCATTTGCCTTAAGCAGAAAAATGTCTTAAGCCAGCCTTGGTGCTTCATTGCCACTGCTGCTATATTCTTCAAATGTTAAGCATAAAGGTAAAGGTAAAGAGACCCCTGACCATTAGGTCCAGCCGTGGCCAACTCTGGGGTTGCGGCGCTCATCTCGCTTTATTGGCTGAGGGAGCCGGTGTACAGCTTCTGGGTCATGTGGCCAGCATGACTAAGCCGCTTCTGGCGAACCAGAGCAGCGCACAGAAACGCCGTTTACCTTCCTGCTGGAGAGGTACCTATTTATCTACTTGCACTTTGATGTGCTTTTGAACTGCTAGGTTGGCAGGAGCAGGGACCGAGCAACGGGAGCTCACCCCGTCACAGGGATTCAAACCGCCGACCTTCTGATCGGCAAGTCCTAGGCTCTGTGGTTTAACCCACAGTGCCACCCGTGTCCCTATGTTAAGCATACCAGGCAGCAAATTCTCCGCTTCACTGAGGCTTGCCTTTGCCTAAACAATGCACATTAAGAACTGACTAGAGGTACGTTCACCACTCTCCTTAAACTCACAGTTAGGAGGCGACAGCTTCCCCAGCAGAGGAGCAAGAACTGGAAAGAACAGCTACAACTGTCTTCACTGAAATTGCAGGATGCACGATTTGCCATTTGCGATGGGTTCCACTTAGGGAAAGCCTGCTCCACTGAGGCCAGAATTTTGGACACACTGATGAATTTTAGGACAGCGGGGATCTCATAGGGGATATTAACTTTCCCAAATGGATCTCTTGGGACAGGCAAGAAAGATAGGTATACCACTCCCATCTGGTATGCCTTTCTTCTGCCACTTTGTTTAGCTTTATTGTGTGGGGTTGATTTGGATAGTGTTGCCTTATGGCAGAGGATGGCAACCAGTCTTCCTGCCTCCAGATCCTTCCTGATTTCATGATCCGCATCCAGCATGGCCATTGATCAAGGATGATGAGAGGAGCTGGGTCACAACATCTGGTGGGCCATAGTTTTCCCCTTCCTGTCTTATAGTCTGAGTTTTGTAAAACACATTTTGCTTTTTTGAACTCATTTAGATCCACTGCACAGCACAGATGAATGTCTAGGAGTTCATTAGATTGTCATTTCTGCTAACTATGGCGGAAGACATTTCACAGTTGCCACCAGAACATGGTGCTGTGGTTCCATAGCAAACCATTCGGTACTCTTAAATCTCACTACAGGTAGTCTTGTAATGCTTCTTAGCTTTCTTCTCTCGTCTCCATTCAGATAAATGTCATTAATATGCCTCTACAATTGCTTCTCAGATTTATCATCCTTATTCCCAAGTCTGCTGCTAATATAGGAGGTTTAATTGTTCTTGAAGGAGGGTGTGCATAAGCAGTGAAAATGCCAATTACAACGCCCCCGATAACAAAGATCAGCCTTCTCTGGGAAAATGTGCTTGTTTAACTGACAAAGTAGTCAGAGTAAATGTTCTTTCTCTGGAGATTCTGTTTATTCTCCAGCACCTATATTCTACACAGATTCTCTCTGTTAATTAAAATCATTCATGCCATTTTATTGGGTTGCCTTCCCTGCCATAATTTCTTCTTGTCATTTTGGTGCATGTTGCCCTTTTGAATGCTACATCGTCGTTTAGTTCTAGTCTTTTAGTTTATCAGGCATTTGCTTACTTTACATGCCTAATTATCTCTAACTGTCTCCACACTGATGTTTAAATGAAACCTTAGGGAGATATTCCCATCCGGCAGTATATGTTTGTGTTATGCTTAGTCACTCGTGCTTGAGGTCTGTTTTGTATATAGCCTTTTCTTTCTTTCTTTCTTTCTTTCTTTCTTTCTTTCTTTCTTTCTTTCTTTCTTTCTTTCAAAAAAAAACACCCATTCTTTTACAAAATTAAGTTCCCTGTCAACATTTCAGTGAAAGGAGGCGTATGCCTTAAGGCCCACGTTCTGTAATTATTTTATTTTTCTGTAGGAGGATTTGTTCATGGCATTATTATTATTATTATTATTATTATTATCTTTCAGGGCTAGCAAGCAGCTTTGCCAGAAGTGAGGGACAGCTGGGGTTTGTGCAATTTCCAAGGCAGGAAAGTTTATGAGCAAGAGTGTAAAAATCAAGCATTAGAAGCAACAGTTTCCCTACTCCATGTTCAGAAGCTAAAGCATGGAATATCAGGTGTAATGTTCATGATGAATCTGGAGAGACAAAAGACCCAATTCATACCTTATGGCTGCCTACTATGAGGTCCCAAAACATGTAGGCATTGCTTGTTGTGGTTAGACACTAATGCAGGCATAGGCAAACTCGGCCCTCCAGATGTTTTGGGACTACAACTCCCACCATCCCTAGCTAACAGGACCAGTGGCAGGGATGATGGGAGCTGTAGTCCCAAAGCATCTGGAGGGCCGAGTTTGCCTATGCCTGCACTAATGTGAAGTGGAGCCTACATGAAATAGCAGAGACTGAAGCCAGGTGAAAATACAGAAGTTTGCTTACACTCAGACCAGCTCATGTCGAAACCAGATATGAGCCCTGCTCCCAACTGTACTCTTTAAGTGCCCTTCTAATTCAGTCCCTTCCCCTAGTGTGTCTACCTGCTGGAGATTTTGATGACCAATAGCAGTGTGGTGGTCTTTGTCTTCGGGAGAAAAAAAGGCTAAGCAGTAAACACTATACAAATACGGAGTGGAGTCCCTAAGACGTTGGGATGGCATCTTGAATGCCTCCTTCCGGCAACTCCTGCAGCCAAGCTGATGCTAAACATAGTGCTCTGCTTTCCTCTGGACCACATCAGTGAGGCCGAGAGGGGGGTCTTGTTGTCTGGGCAGCCCAGGATCTCCATACACATTGCCCAGGATTGCGCTCCAGAGATCTGCACCAGGAAGTTATAAGTTGCCTGCCATTGTATTTTCCCCCCATTTTTTAAATTCATTTTATAACACAACTTAAGAACACAAACAGAAAAACAGACAATACAAACAAACTCTTGTCTTATCCTTATTTTTTTCTAAACATTGTTAGGTGAGCTTCCCCAAGTCCCCCCATCTGATTTTCATTTTACCTCATCTTTAGCAGTTTACATATACAGTGGTAGATGTGGACGCCTCACCACAGCCAGTGTAAGGCAACACAGGACCATTCCCTTTCACAACAAGGCATTTATAACCTCTTTGGTCCAACCAAGCTCTTCCCTCCCTGATAGATTTTGAAAGCAATGAAGGCCAAGAACCCAGCAGGCAAGTGGGCCAATTAACCCAACCTAGGACCTTGCCCACATCCTCAAGCCACATAAAATGAAATTCATCTATCAATATCACACCAGACAGCATTCTAGACATCTCCACGGATTCACTGGCTATAACTGCGGAACCTAAATCATGATGGATACAAGTGATTTCATCCTCAAAATGACTTGCAAACTAGCCACAGTGAGCCACTGATAGTTCCAGTATTGTGGGAGGGCCAATGGCAGGTTCCAATGCACCTCATTTTGAGATGGGTCTAGGGTCAAGTCAGTGTTGGCTTTACAGTGGTACCTCATGTTACATACGCTTCAGGTTACAGACGCTTCAGGTTACAGACTCCGCTAACCCAGAAATAGTACCCCAGGTTAAGAACTTTGCTTCAGGATGAGAACAGAAATCGTGCAGCGGCGGTGCAGTGGCAGCAGGAGGTCCCATTAGCTAAAGTGGTGCTTCAGGTTAAGAACAGTTTCAGGTTAAGAACAGACCTCCAGAACGAATTAAGTTCTTAACCCGAGGTACCACTGTATCATAATTTTTAACCATTTTTTTATCACACTTACCATAAAAATCTTGACATTTTATCCCTTACAAGTAATACTGTTTTAAAATACACTATGTTCTACTTCTAAACCTACAGCCTATATCCACTTCCAAAACTATTCTAAGATTTAAATATTAGCATATTCTTTAAGCTTCTTCCAATCTTCTTCTACCGTCTCTTCTCTCTGGCCTTGGAGTCTCCCAGTCAGTTCGGCAAGTTCCATATAGTCGAGTTGCCTGCCACTGTAACCACCCACACTGCCCCCAGAGTGTATAACCACTCCAAGACATTGGGGGGGGGGGAGTGGTGGCCACTGTTACCGAGTTATTTATTACTTATTATCATTTATTAAATTTCTATACTGACCTTCATCTGAGGATCACAGGGTGGTTTACAATATTAAAACACAAAATTATAGAACATAGTAACAAGCAAAAGCAATGCCACCCCCCAACAGGGAGAAGAGGAACAGTTTTGCCTGGAACCTAAATATATGTAAGGAAGGCACCAGGCGAGCTTCCCTGGGGAGAGCATTCCACCAGCAGGGGGACAATGCAGAAAAGGCCAATTCTCGTGTTGCCGCCCTCTGAACCTCTTGTAGAGGGAGACCCACAAAGAAGGGCCTCTTGATGATGATCACAGGGTCTGGGTTATTTCATATGGGGAGGGGTGGTCCTTGAGGGATCATGGTCCTGACCCATTTAAGAATTTATAGTTGAGCAACCTGCCCACCGAATTCTACACCAGCTGAATTTTCTGAACCATCTTCAGAGGCATCCCTATGTATGCCACATTAGGGGTAATTATAATGGGAGTACAGGGACACAGGTGGCGCTGTGGGTTAAACCACAGAGCCTAGGACTTGCTGATCAGAAGGTCAGCGGTTCGAATCCCCGCGACAGGGTAAGCTCCCGTTGCTCGGTCCCTGCTCCTGCCAACCTAGCAGTTCGAAAGCACGTCAAAGTGCAAGTAGATAAATAGGTACCGCTCCAGCGGGAAGGTAAACGGTGTTTCTGTGCGCTGCTCTGGTTCGCCAGAAGCGGCTTAGTCATGTTGGCCACATGACCCAGAAGCTGTACGCCGGCTCCCTCGGCCAATAAAGCGAGATGAGCACTGCAACCCCAGAGTCAGTCACGACTGGACCTAATGGTCAGGGGTCCCTTTACCTTTACCTTTACCATAATGGGGTAATTAAAATGGCCGAGACCTCACCCATCATGGTGTCTGTGGTGGGGGAAGAATAGGGCCAGCAACAAGG
This sequence comes from Podarcis pityusensis, assembly GCF_964106645.2. Taxonomy (NCBI): domain Eukaryota; kingdom Metazoa; phylum Chordata; class Lepidosauria; order Squamata; family Lacertidae; genus Podarcis; species Podarcis pityusensis. Next base: position 52,324,169 of record NC_138037.1, on the reverse strand, counting down.
GTGAGCCATGCTGGTTTTCTGAGGCCCCCCCCCCCACTACATTGATGTTGACTTGGTTCTTACTGTTATAGCATGGGAAGAACTAGAAGGAAAGCAGTTGTTGTTGGCTTAGGTGGTCTTTAAACGTGGCAAATAAAACTCAAACCAAATGGGGTACAAATATATCCGTGACTATTTTCATTTAAGAAAAAGAATCACTTTTCATGAGCACATACCATTTTGTGGAAAAGTCAATCCCAACATGGATTTCTTAAACCCTCAAGCCTGCCATACACACCCTTCAGCGACTGAATGCTGGGAGTAGCTTTTGGCATGCCCTCACTGACTTGCATTTAGGGTAGTTTGTTATGGCCTGACTTCCAGAGGCCTCCAAAGCATGCCCATGGCTTGCCACAAGCTGCAAACAGCTGGAAGTGAGTGATATGAGACATTTACCTGTGGTTGGGATATGGCATGGTTGCATTCATAGCTCCCACAATCCTTTCCCCCCTTATTTTTAAAGCAGCAACTTCATATATTTTAAAGAACATCCTACTAGATGCCATTCCAGATGGTACTTGTCAATGTGTGGCTTTCATCACAAAACATTTCTTCATAATTTGCAGTCAACACACTGCAATTATGAAGCCAATGTAAAGGAAACAGTATGGACAGGCGTCTGTGAATAGAATGCTACCTCACCATTCATGAGCAATGAGTGAGCAATACAAGCAGGCACTCCAGATGGTTCAAATTTTAGGGTGAAGGAAAGTACATACTTCTCATGCATATGGAAGGTCCAGCATCTCCGGTTAAGTGGTCGGGTAGCCGGTCAGAGTAGACAATAAATAGTCTGACCTGGAATAAAGCAACTCTGTGTCCACACATACAATTTTAAAGGCTCTTCCTCTGTTTCTGATTGCTGCTCTGTTCTGAAATGTGAGTTCACTCGGCCTGTACTGGACAGAAATGTACACGGTTAATTTCCTGAGGGTACTATAGAAATGTGGTAGGTACCTTTGTTGCCAGGTATCTCATGATCAAATCATCTTCATATGGTGAACCACTGTCTGCTCAGGCTGGTACTGGCTTTCCGGGCTCTTTCCCACCCCCCCACCAAAGGCCTTTCAACTAGAGATGCCGGGAACCTTTCGCATGCAAAATTTCTAGACATGCTCTGGTTGATTAGGGCTAGGAGCAACTCATACAAAGTAAGACTTTACTTATTTATTTATTTGCCTGCCTGCCTACTTTTATAACCTTTTTTTTTGTTGGTTTGCACAAGGAAGTTAATACAAATCACAGAGCACTTGTTTAAAAATAATACAAGATGATGATGATGATGATGATGATCATAAAGCTAAAAATCTCACAGTGATCTGCTGGGAAATGAAGAGTCATTTCCCCTCTGCAGGTGGCTGTTGATGTTTTCTGGAAGCCCAGGAACGTAGTTTGGGTCCTCTTCATTTTGATTTTCAATGTGGGTAGCATCCTTTTGATTGCAGATGATTGATACCTGTGGTGCCACCAGCAGTGATAAGTGGAGGGCTGGCCGTGATTTGCCTAAACGAGCAACCAGTTGGAGGCTGCTCTGGGTCCTGAGCCAGTCACATCCAACCCATTGCTACAAAGGTGAGGGCCAACTCACTCATGAGGCAAGGGGAGGCGACCGCCTTGGATGGCAGAATCCACAGGGACAGCAGATCCAGCCTCCAAGGAATGTGTCACCTACTGTTGCTGCAGCAGTGGCAACAACAGGTGTGCTGGTCCCGGGGGGAGGTTACTGTGAGGCGTGGTCAGAGTCTGGTCCTGGGTCGAGGGTCTGGAGACTGTCCACCAAGGGTGAAGCAGGGTCCCGAGCGAGGAGCCAGGCAAGGTCAGGAACTCTGGAAGAACAGGTCTGGGTGCTGGCAGAAGCAGGTTTCCAACGACGTTGCTCCCGCAACCTGGGACCGGGCTGACTGGCCTTTATCTTCTCTGAGGCCAGGGGCGGTCCTGGCCCACAGGTGACCCGCCTCTCCTGGCCTTAAGGTGAGCACTCCTCCTGAGAGAACCCAGTTCCCTCCGCCTCTCTGCCCTGAGCCTCTGCAGCTCAGGAGAGGCTGGAGGGTTACTGGACCCAGGGGGAGACTCACCTTCCCCTGACAGGGCTGGGAGAGGCACACCTGTAGGCAATGGGTCCTCAATCACCTCCGGAGCCAGAGTGGATTCATCTGGTGTCTGCTCCTGAGGATCTGGCACAGGTGCAGGCGCTTCAGATTCAAGGCCCTGCCCTGGCTCAGCCGGCCCTGGAGGCGGGGACTCCTGTGCAGGCTGGGATTCCTCCGGTTCAGCCTCTGAATCAGATTCCCAGGCCATCACACCAGGTCTGGGATGCTCCTTGGAGGCAAGATCTATCACCACATCAGAAGTCATATAATCATAGTCTTACAAGTTGGAAGGGACCCAAGGGTCTTCAAGTCCAACCGCCCATGCCATCTCTACAGCAGCCTCTTGGTGAATGGGAGGCACTGCTGGTCTCCTTACACCTTTGTTCTTGATGTAAATCTTCACTCACCCCTTCTTCCTTGGCCTGCTGATGAGATGAAACTCTAGGTATCTGAATTGCAGATACACTAGTAACCCACTTTTTGGGAGGTTTAAGTTGCTGTATGCTTGCTGTGCTTTTTCACTTCTCCGCTTGTGTTCATGACAGGGAACCTCAGGGCTGTGGTCGAAATGCAGCCTCCTGGGTCTCTGTGTAGTGGCTGGGACTCTCCCCAGGTCACACAGCCCTCTCCAGTCTTGCTTCACTCCCGTCTTGGATGTTCTTGCCTGGCTGGCATGCATTTTTGAACTCTTTACCGCCTGAGTAGAGGTCGGAAATGCTGAAGTAAAGGGTAGCAAAAATGTAGCTAAGAAGCTTAAATCATATATATGACTGACGCCCTTCTTTGGAATCAATATCCAGACTTTAACATTCATTCCCCCCCCCAATAATATTTATTATTTTCCATACATAAATATAACAGGAAAAAAGCCAACAATAATAAAGAAAAAAGAATGAAACGGAAAAAGGAAAAAAACATAAAACATAAAATACATCAAATCACCACATAAACTGAAACTTAATTAATTACTCAAAATCCATCTTCATAAACATATTACTTGACTTCCTCAAATCTCTTCCATCTGAGTTTCTTGGTAATTATATATAGCAGTTTCCAATATCATTATTTCATAAAACAATATCAGTCATAATCATGTTTCCTAACTTTTCTTATCGTACATTTTCTTATTTATTTATTTAATCCCAATTTAATCCTAGGCCTAATTGATTCTTTCAAGTGATTGCATGTCTTTAATATTACAATATTTGTTCAAATAGTCTTTAAATTTCTTCCAATCTTCTTGGTATTCCTCTTCTTTCTGGTCGCGGATTCTCCCGGTGAGATCAGCCAGCTCCATAAACTCCATCATCTTCATCTGCCCAGACATTCAAAAACTTTACTTGCAGAAACTTAAAGGTAAAGGTACCCCTGCCCGTACAGGCCAGTCGTGACCGACTCTAGGGTTGCATGCTCATCTCGCTCAAGAGGCCGGGAGCCGGCGCCGTCCAAAGACACTTCCGGGTCACGTGGCCAGCGTGACGTAGCTGCAACTGGCGAGCCAGCACCAGCGCCACACACGGAAACACCGTTTACATTCCCGCTATAAAGCGGTACCTATTTATCTACTTGCACTTAGGGGTGCTTTCGAACTGCTAGGTGGGCAGGAGCTGGGACCGAACGACGGGAGCGCACCCCGCCGCGGGGATTCGAACCGCCAACCTTATGATCAGCAAGTCCTAGGCACTGAGGTTTTACCCACAGCGCCACCTGCGTCCCAATGCAGAAACTTATAGATGAATTAAAACATAATATTTACAGTCACATTCTTCTCCAAGCATGGGCTTACAGTCTCTTCGTATAACTTCCAAACAGTTGTATTTTCCTCCCTGTCCAGAGCTCAGCACTTTCAGCCTCCATATCTCAAATAGCCCATGCCTTGTAGCTCCTATGAGAGATTTCCACTTTTACCTTCTCCTGCAACTTTGCTCTCTTTCTTTCAAGCGTAGAAGAAGCACTCTGACACTCTATTCAACTTAGCAGTGTTCACAGTGGATTCTAAAGCACAGTCATCTTGCTTCATATAAAATGGAGTCTTTCCTTCACTAGATACCTCCCATGTGACTAACGTTAGCCAATCACATGAGAACTACTAGCGAACTCCCTAGAATTCAGTTACCAACCAATCAAATTTAAACACATAGTAATGCATACAAGTAATTTAATCTCAGTGAATTAAATTACTATACTTAACAAGAGAGTTGTGTGTGTAGAAATTAGCTTTCTGTACAAAGGTAAAATACACATTTATCGCTCCATCCACTTCTGTTTCTCGCCCTGTTTCTGTTATACACTCTGGACTGGATTGAGCCTTGGTTATGATGACTATTGCTGTTGCAAAACGATATGTTTAAATGATACGATAAAAAAAAAAAGTTTTTTTAGGGGGCAGGTGTCTGTATAATGCTGGCAGTGGTGTTAAAACTGGGAAAAATAGTTTATGGGAATAAAAACTGGTATGTTTGAGTCCTATGACACTTTCCATACACGATGTCAAAACAGTTTTAATGAATATCAACTTCACCCAAAGTAGATAACTGTTATCTCCATTCTACAGCTGGAGAAGTGAAAAAGCACAACAAGCAATATAGGCAGGTATGAAATGTATTTTGATGAAAAGACATTAATAGGATAAAATGATTAAATGGGTTTTTTCAGGGAGGAGGTGAAGAAGGAGTTGGAGAAGTGGAGAATTACAAAAACAGGAGCGGTAAAAAAGAAAAGAACCCAGCATTTTTATATATCCAGTGGGCAGGTTTGCTTACTAGTTATTAAACCTTGGGTTACTATCCTAGAATAAGTCATTAACAAAGCACAAAAGCTTGCAGAATTTGTGACTTAGCTGATGGGGAAGAAATTTGGCTCAGTTTGAATTTTAATGTGACCTGACCTAATTCAACTCCCCAAAAGAATACATGAAACAAAACACACCTATCCTTTGAAACTTGCACTTCTCTGAATTTTGCAATACGGTTTTCCAACCCCAAAATGTGTACACAAGGGGAAAATTTGCTTAAAAAGGCAGATATAGTTTACAGAAGATAGTCCTCTGTTGCAAGGGGTCCTGTGTTTGAAGGGCGCTTGAAGACTATATTCTTCCTGGCCAAGGCGAAATATAGTGCATTCCTATATATAGGATGGCAATTATTTCTAAATTTGCCTCTAGACATACAAAAAAAAGAAAGAAAAAGGTAACGGACCCCTGACAGTTAAGTCCAGTCACGGACGACTCTGGGGTTGCGGCACTCATCTTGCTTTACTGGCCGAGGCAGCTGACATTTGTCCACAGACAGTTTTTCCAGGTAGACAGTTTTTCCAGGTCATGTGGCCAGCATGACTAAGCCACTTCTGGCGAAACCAGAGCAGCGCACGGAAACGCCGTTTACCTTCCCGCCGGAGTGGTACCTATTTATCTACTTGCACTTTGACGTGCTTTGAACTGCTAGGTTGGCAGGAGCAGGGACTGAACAATGGGAGCTCACCCCATTGCGGGGATTCAAACCACCGACCTTCTGATTGGCAAGCCCAAGAGGCTCAGTGGTTTAGACCACAGCGCCCCAGACATACAAATAAACTTTTGCAAATCCTGTGCAAATCTGTGTACTGTTTTGTCCTCTCTATTGATGATGCATAAATTGCCATCCTAGATAGAAAGGGCACAGGAAGTCGGCACTTTGGCTATGCAGCCAAACAAGGCGAATATCTTTTAAACTGACAGTTAAGCTTTTTTCTCAGAACGATTCCTCTGTTCAGTAGATCACCAGTGCCTGCCTATGACATTTGATTTCAAACTGTGAGGGTAAAGGAAAACGTTTCACCTGGTGTCAGCCCTGCCCATCCCACCTGTCAAAATGCCCTGGGGCAGTTTTGCAACCTAAGGATGCTAGCTGGAAAAGTTTCCCTGCTCCTGTTGCAAAAATATGAAGATATTGGGCCTGCACCCGAAAAACCAAATATCCTCCCTATTATCTGTTGCATTTAGGAAACCCATGACTTAAATAGAAGTGCAAAGGAAACTGTATATAATTGGCACCCATGAAAACAGTTTTGAATGGTTCTTAGGAAATTCCTCCTCTTTGTTAATGAACCTTCAGGGGGATTAAGACTCCCCTAGGATTTAACCCCGCTTGGGGTAGGGCAGGCTCTCTATAGAGAGCTGCTAAGACAACACCTGGGCTGGCTACACCCAGTTCATTCATTAAAATGATCTGAAAACAACAAGTATTTTGTTCATTTGCCAAGGACAAAAGCAGATTGCTCCTCAGAAAACAAAACAAAACATGCAGCTTGGGCAATCTCTTGAGGAAATATTCTGAAGAAGGAATTTCCATTGGCATGAAAAGGGATTCTAGGATCTCAAAAAACTTATTTGTATGTTGCATGTTGCTTGGCCCAATGTGAAGACACATTGGACACTTGAGTTTGTTGGGCGTCTTGCCTCTCAGAATGAAATATAAAGGCACCTCAGATCAAAAGTGTGTTCTTCATTCACTCTCCCTTGCTCTGTGCTCTCAAGTTCTGAGGTAATATTTCAGTTCAGGGTTTTTGGACCATTGCATGGCTTTCAAGCAATGACAAACCTAGACAGCATCTTAAAAAGTAGAGACATCACCTTGCCAACAAAGGTCCGTATAGTAAAAACTATGGTTTTCCCAGTAGTGATGTATGGAAGTGAAAGCTGGACCATAAAGAAGGCTGATCGCAGAAGAATTGATGCTTTTGAATTATGGTGCTGGTGGAGACTCTTGAGAGTCCCATGGACTGCAAGAAGATCAAACGCATCCATTCTGAAGGAAATCAGCCCTGAGTGCTCACTGGAAGGACAGATCGTGAAGCTGAGGCTCCAATACTTTGGCCACCTCACGAGAAGAGAAGACTCCCTGGAAAAGACACTGATGTTGGGAAAGATGGAGGGCACAAGGAGAAGGGGACGACAGAGGGTGAGATGGTTGGACAGTGTTCTCGAAGCTACCAGCATGAGTTTGCCCAAACTGCGGGAGGCAGTGGAAGACAGGAGTGCCTGGCGTGCTCTGGTCCAAGGCTGTCACGAAGAGTCGGACACGAGTCCCTAAACGACTAAACAACAACAACACGGCTTTCAATAACATAGATAAGTATGTCCTGGTCTCTCATAGAACATAGTCGTCCCTTGGCTCCCAAACGCCTTGGAAGTCGAACTTTCCAGCTCCCAAACAATCGAAAACTGGATGTGAGTGGTTTTGCAAACGTTCTTTTGGAAGCCAAACGTCTGACAGGGCTTCTGTGGCTTCCGATTGGCTGCAGGAGCTTCCTGCAGCCAATCGGAAGCTGCACTTTGGTTTTCGAACATTTTGGAAGTCGAACGGACTTCCAGAACAGATTCCGTTCGACTTCTAAGGTACGACTGTATAGCAAAGTAATGTGGAAATATGGCAAACTGAACTTAAGTTTGGAAAACTGAGAAACTGAGAGAAACCAAAATTGACAGTGCCATCTACTCCTAACCAGAGCAGAGCCTCTCAAGAGGGCATTACGGTTCCAGTATTTACATACAGGGAAAGGAGCTCTTTCAGGTAACTTAGTCCCAAGCTGTTTTGGCAAAGCAAAGTGGCTTATTTGCCTCTTCTTTCCCATTCCTTTAGGTTTCCTGGAGAGAATTGCTCAGATCTGAGGAAACAGAAATATTTGGTCTACAGCATTCCCTCTAAAACGAATATTAAATTTTGGTTTCCAAAAGTGACTTCTTAAATAAATATATAGAAATCAATCAGTAACAGGGAATTGGGGGAACAGGGCTTCCCTACACGCTGAGGGAAGTGGTGCGCTATATATTTCATTCAAACCTTGTTTTCTCTTATTTGTGAATCACAATGTGGCACAGGTCCCTGGAGCCAGAACTCTTATTTTAAATGTCATAGCATTAGTAAATGAGATCCCATGTGGATTTCTCACGTGCAGATTCCCCCAGCCCTCGGCTGAATGTTGTTGAAACACCAAAGCTGTTGTTCTAAATGGGGGGGGGGGGAGTTGTGAAAACTTTTCAAATGGCATATGCATTCATGGCTTTAACTTTATATATATATATATATATATATATATATATATATATATATATATATAACCCTATATAAATATGTAGTTGTTGTTCTAGGGTGAGAAATGCGGGCAGACAACATCAGGGTCTGCCCCAGTCAAACTTTTGCTCCCACCAACCACTGGGCCAACTTTACATTTCATATCATTTATGTGTTTCCGCGTTTTAAGATTGTAAACTGCCTTGGCAGAAAGGTGGTACTGTATATAAGTGCAATCCATCCAGCCATCAGTATTGAGTGGGAGAAATTGTCCGCTTGCGTCATATTCCCCCTTCTATTCACGAGTGTGAGGCAAAGGAAGCTGGTTCTGTGGCAGCCTCAGGAGGTGGATTTTGTGGGCAACTTTGAGAAAGCTTGGCTTGGCATCCTTCTCCTTGCCCCTTGATTGTAGTCTCCAACTCCTCACAAGCGCTGTCTCCTCTTCCTTTTCTAAGGTTCAGTCCTTTCCTCACCAAAAGAGAACAGCACAAGTACTGTAAGCAAAGAGTAAGGAGACATTTTCATACCCTCCAACGTTTATCTGATGAAAATAGGGACGTCCCATTCCATAATGATAATTTTACTATTTATACCCCACATTCTGGGCAGCTTCCAACTTATATAATAACATAATAAAACATTAAAGATTTTAAAAAGTGCCTTATACAGGATTGCCTTCAGATGGCTCAGGGGTCGGATAACTCCATACCCTTCTACATTTCTCCAATGCTTTGGTGTTAAAGTTCAGTCAAGAAATACAGTTGAGGTGACTGAAAAAACAGAACGCCTCTCTGCATCAAACAGAGTCCGCAAGGAATAAGTCGGCTTTATCTGCCTTATAGTGTTTGCCAGCATTTCCTGCTCTAGGGACTCACCGAGCCAGTTGTTGATTTTAAAAACAAGGTACCTTAAGTGTAGGGTTATGCAACAATGTTTGAAGAGGACTAATTTATGGCATTTACTCAGGCTGCTGAAATATCCTTTCGCACCATATCCTCTCCTTGGTTTTCTGCCCAATGGTGTAGGATCAAAAATCCATAATGAAAAAAATCTTGGCTAAGAGACATAAACAGAGACTGTTTTCTCACAATTATAAGTGCCGTTGATTAACCGCTGGAAGACGAAAAGGGATGGGGAGGGCAGTGGGCAGCCCGTGTGGACCGGATGCTTAAGATGAGTTTAGCGGGGGGGGGGGGAATGCAAAGTTTGGAGAGAGAGGAGAACTGCCACCAAGCTGTACTCAGCTATTCATTCCTGGAACCTGGCAGCCTGTGGGACACCCATTCATAGATCGCTTGTACCGTGGTACCTCGGGTTACATACGCTTCAGGTTACATACGCGTCAGGTTACAGACTCCGCTAACCCAGAAATAGTGCTTCAGGTTAAGAACTTTGCTTCAGGATGAGAACAGAAATCGTGCTCCAGTGGCACGGCGGCAGCAGGAGGCCCCTCCGGAACGAATTAAGTACTTAACCCGAGGTACCACTGTACATGAATGAGGGATATAGAAAACAAGATGCTGAGAGGATGCCCTGAAGCAGTGGTAGCCAACCCAAAAGTCGGTGGTTCAAGCCCACCTAGGGATGGCTGTGGGCAGGATTCCTGCATTGTGGGGTGTTGGACCCGATGACCCCCAGGTTCCCTTCCAATGCTACAATTCTACGGTGCTATGTGGTACAATGGTACCTCGGGTTAAGAACTTAATTCGTTCCGTAGGTCCGTTCTTAACCTGAAACTGTTCTTAACCTGAAGCACCACTTTAGCTAATGGGGCCTCCCACTGCTGCTGTGCCGCCACCATGCGATTTCTGTTCTCATCCTGAAGCAAAGTTCTTAACCCGGGGTACTATTTCTGGGTTAGCAGAGTCTGTAACCTGAAGCGTCTGTAACCTGAAGTGTCTGTAACCCGAGGTACCACTGTATTCTACAGATGTTGTTGGACTATGTTGATAACACTGCCCCCTAAAGGCCGATTAAAATGTTCCATGCATTTTTAAAATATTTGTTTGGAGAATTTGCACCCTGCTCAAGAGGGTCTTTCACTTTTCCCCCCAGTATGCAGTTAACCCAACTCACCCTCACCACAGAGCTTTATGTTTCAGCATCTCGTATTCCACTTATGGAAAGTAACATAAGATGAGGGAGAAAGGTTGTTTTCTGCTGCTCCACAGAAGCGGACACGGAGCAATGGATCCAAACTACAAGAAAGAAGATTCCACCTAAACATTAGGAAGAACTTCCTGACAGTAAGAGCTGTTCGACAGTGGAATTTGCTGCCAAGGAGTGTGGTGGAGTCTCCTTCTTTGGAGGTCTTTAAGCAGAGGCTTGACAACCATATGTCAGGAGTGCTCTGATGGTGTTTCCTGCTTGACAGGGGGTTGGACTCGATGGCACTTGTGGTCTCTTCCAACTCCATGATTCTATGATTCTATGATTCTATGATAACACTTGTACAGGTGCAATAACTTCTAAAGCACGGCCCAGCAGTGGAAAGTCAAGCCCAGCGGGAATAGCATGCAGTTACTCAAGAGAGGATCCTTCATTCCCTCTGTGAAGCACCTTAGATGTCCTTAGCTGCAGTCTTAGTGTTGAAGCAAAGCCTGCGGCAAGGCTGGGTAAGATGGACCAATGGTCAGACTCAGGACAATGTCTGGATTCTTGAGAGAGAAATGAATAAATAACTAAAAGCAGGGGGATGCGGGTGGCGCTGTGGGTTAAACCACAGAGCCTAGGACTTGCCAATGAGAAGGTCGGCAGTTCAAATCCCTGCGATGGGGTGAGCTCCTGTTGCTCGGTCCCAGCTCCTGCCAACCTAGCAGTTCGAAAGCACGTCAAAGTGCAAGTAGATAAATAGGTACCACTCCGGGGGGAAGTTAAACGGCATTTCCGTGTGTTGCTCTGGTTCGCCAGAAGCGGTTTAGTCATGCTGGCCCCATGACCCGGAAGCTGTACGCCGGCTCCCTTGGCCAATAAAGTGAGATGAGCGCCGCAACGCTAGAGTTGGCCACCCATGGTCAGGGGTCCCTTTACCTTTTACTAAAAGCAGGAACAAGGGACAGTGCCTTCAGTCTTCAAACTATTGAAATAGTTTGTCCCAATCTTGACCAAAGAAGATTGTCAAACCAAGTTAATGGACTACGCTGAAATGGCTAGATTAACTGGAAACCTCAGAAATGAAGACGACAAGAAATTTTTAAAAAGAATGGGAAATGTTTATTATGTACTTACAAAAGTATTGTAAACAGGTTAATACATTTGGCAGGATTTTAAGAACACTTGTGATTTTAGAAATAAGACATTCGTGGTAGAAAAAATAATGATATGCAGTTGAAAAGAAATTTAAGGAACCAGGGGAGGGTGGTGGGAGGGAAGTCAAGGGATTTGGATAATCCCATTTTATGGATTTGATATTGCTTTTACGTATATTTTTCTTTCTTTGTGGTTGTTGTGTTTGTTTTTTTTATTTCTGTTGAAAATTCAATAAAAATGTTATTAAAAAGAGAGAGAAATAGTTTGTCCCAGTGTCGCTGATGTGATGCTGATACCTTTTGAAGTTAGTAGCTGTTTCCTTTGGGAAACGAAGGAAACTGCCCCACGGGAGTCTTTCATTACCAGAAAGGAGAGAATTTTCCATTGCAGCAACAGATTTGCACCCAGGGATTGGCTCCTTTGTAGTGTTGGACCGTTGGGTGACTTTTAGTGTTAACCCTGCATTTGATTTTTATGTGTGTGATAATTTTTATTTATAAAAGGTTTTAGAGGGGAAATTCTGCACTTGTCCTGTGAATTCCCATCCATATATCCTACCGTACAACAGTGCCGTCCTATAGATGTCTACTCATGAGTAAGTCCCGTTGCTTTCAATAGCACTTACTCCCAAGTTAAATGGGTAGAGGATTGCAACTTTAGATATTAAATAATAAATATTAAGAGAAGCTAGTAATCTGAAAATTCCAGATCCTTAAGCCCATAAACTGAAGTTCTGTGGATACTTACATGGGAGTAAGTCCCATTGACCCTAGTGGGTCTTACTTCTGAGTAAATGTGCCTTGAATTGTGCTACATTTCACACATAATTGGGTTTAAATATGTGCATTGGAATGATAGCAAATCGTCTAAAACTGCCATATGTTCTTTTCCATGTGACATGTGATGTTTTTGAGAATTGGCACAGAATCCGTGAGGTTCATATTTTTTTTTAGGCACTGTAGCATTAACACATTTAAAAGGTTGACCTACATTTCTGAGGACAAATCCATATGCCATTTCTTACTGGAGATTTTCCTTCAAGGCACTGTTTTCAAAAGATAAAATAATCTGTCTGTCTGAGAGAGAGAGAGAGAGAGAGAATATGAATTATAGGGACATACTATATTGGCCCCTGTGCCAATAAGAACAGATTTTCAGAGATGCATTAGTCTTCACCTTGAAAATCAGGCAAAACTTGTTGTTTTAATTGCCAGATGGCGTTGTTTTCTTTACCCAGAATGCAGTGTGGTTGTTCTGTTCTTGCAGATGGGTAGCAGTGCTTGCTTTGATGGAGAACTTCTATCTTTTCCCAATAACCCCACCTTTGGTCGGGAGCTTGCTTGTGATTGTGAGCCGAATCAGAAAAGCCGGACACCGAAACGGTTAGAATGATGCAGAAGCTTTGCGATTTATTTATGTCGCCTGGCCCGGGAAAGCCCTCTTGCTTTCATGCTCCCTTTAAGCCAGCCTCCATTCAGAGGGGTTGTTCTGTGGTCTGGAAAGAGCAGGATTAAAAGTTTTCCTTGGAATACTCAGATGCTTTTGCTGTTGTTCCTTCATGTCCTAAGTCCCATGGTATAAGCTTTTCACTTGGTAAACTGAAGCAAATGCATGGCAGTGGGGGAAGGAGCGTCTCCACCCCCATCGTTCTGTCCCGACACTGCGCCCTTCTGCCGGTTCCCTCATTGCAAGAAGCCAAGTTACAGGGAACCAGGCAGAGGACCTTCTCGGTGGTGGCACCTGCCCTGTGGAACGCCCTCCCACCAGATGTCAAAGAGAAAAACAACTACCAGACTTTTAGAAGACATCTGAAGGCAGCCCTGTTTAGGGAAGCTTTTAATGTTTAATAGGTTATTGTATTTTAATATTCTGTTGGAAGCTGCCCAGAGTGGCTGGGGAAACCCAGCCAGATGGGCGGGGTATAAATAATAAATTATTATTATAGTTAGCTAGAAGTAAGCCCCACTGTGGGACTATTAGGGTGTCCTGATTTACAGAGGACGGTCTGGTCCAAGTCTGGTTTAAAGATAAAGAAGGGACAGCAGGGGCCTTTGAAGTTGCCCATCAACAGTCAGGACAGCAAACTGAACAGGGGATGTAGATCACCCAGTCAGAGGCAAAGCAACCTGCTCCAGTACCCAGAGCGGCATTCGTCCCAGGGGGTGTGACGAGCATCCCGGGGGCATGGCTCCGCCCACGGGGCATGGCGCACATTCTGGGGGTGTGGCACACCACCTGTGGGGGCGTGGCGTGCGTCCCAGGGGGTGCCACTGATCGGGGGTTGGCATTTTGTCACCCCCCCTTTGGAATGGCACCCGGAGCAGCCTGTCCACCTGCCCCCACCTCGTGCTGGATTTATGTATAAGCTAAACAAGCTATAGCTCAGGGCCTCACTCTCTTGGGGGCCCCCCAAAAAATTAAAGGAAAAAACCCCTGGATGTACATTTCCAAAATATAAGATAAAAAACAAATAAAATAAAACAGCAACAGTGTTTTGTGTTGTGTAGGCTCCTATGATGTCAGTAATGGGTCCCGCCTACCAGCCTGCTCCCTAAAATATCACTGGTTTGCTCATTTCTATATATAGGATGCCTACATTGTGCATGTGCAAATGGTTTTAGATACCTATCACAGTGGCACCTTGAGTTACAAATGCCTCAGGTTACAAACGCTTCAAGTTACAAACTCCGCTAACTTGGAAGAGTTACCTCGAGTTGAGAACTTTGCCCCAGGATGAGAACGGAAATCGTGTGCTGGCCCCATTAGCAAAAGCACGCCTCTAGTTAAGAACAGCTTCAGGTTAAGAACGGACCTCCAGAACGAATTAAGTTTGTAACCAGAGGTACCACTGTAGGTCCATAAATTACCATATCGCATATATTCAACACAAAAAGACAGAGACAATTTGTTGTTGACAGAGGACAGCTGGCCCCATTACCTTCAGTGGCTTAGGGCCTCATCAAACCTAAATCCGGCCCTGAGGTCATCTGTTTAAATGCTTCCTCACTCAGAATATGTGCATTGTATTTCCCTTTTAAATGATAATCGCTGGTGCTTTTTCTGTGATGGTACTCATTGAGCTCACTTGGTTAGAGCGTAGTGCTGGGAACACCTAGGTTGTAGGTTCGCTCCCCGTATGGATGGGACAGCTGCATATTCCTGCACTGCGGAGGGTTGGACCAGATGACTCTCAGGGTCCCTGTCAACTCTACAATTCTATGATTCTATGACAGGAAGTACCAACATGAAGTACCCCCCCTTTTTTTCGCTGCCCATGGCAGCCATTGAGTGCTGCCACTGGGGATGGAACGATTTGACAATTTTGGTTCTCTCCATTTCTCATCACCCCCCACCTAATCTTAAATTCAGTTCTGCACATTTCTACAGTCATTTGAATTTTTTTCTTTTTAACAAAATCCTCATCAAGGTTCTCCAGCGTTTTAGTGGACATTTCTCCTGATAGTACCATTTTTGTATGCCATTTCAACGTACGCACCTTTGCAGGCGATTTCTTCCAGTACAATGCCTTTTCGTATGCTGTTTTCACCGATATATTTATTTTCGCGCACACCTTCCCATGATATATGCATTTGTGTAAATATGGGTTGTAAAACAGCATTTGGGAGGATGGCTGTGTTTTAGATCTCCCGTTTCGAAAAGAGTGAATTTGATACATTTGTCTTTAAATGTGAACTGAATTGATTTTCTCCTCAGCCCTAGCTACCCACCCACGGCCCTTTTATCAAGAAATGAACACTGTCACCTCATATATTTTTTACCTGAAAGCACGGGTATCTATTTCTAAATGTTCCTCTAGTCGTATAAATTAGCAATTACAAAATCTATGACTTCTTTTGTATCTGAGGTTTCCCATCCCATAATTTTGTGTGTGGATTTTTTAAAAATACTGTTGTTTGTTTGATTGTTCAAATCTTTGCAAGAAAAGCATATATACAGTGAGGGGGGAAAGTACTTGATCGCCTGCTAAATTTTACCCGTTTGCCCTCTGACGAAGAAATGACCAATCCATAATTTTAATGGTAGGTTTATTGTAGCTGTGAGAGACAGAATAACAACAGGAAAACCCCCAGAAACCCAGAAGACAAAAGTCAGAGATTGATGTGCATTATAATGAATGAAATAAGAATTTGATCCCCTATCAACCAGCCAGATGTCAGGCTACCTGGTATCTTCACTGTATGTAATGAGCTGAGATTAGAAGCACCTGCTGTAAGGGAGTCGTCTTACCTGTAATCCCAGTTTGTACAAAAAACACCTGTCGACAGAAGCAATCAATCCAGCAGATTCCAAAGTAGCCACCATGACCAAGACCAAAGAGTTGTCCAAGGATGTCAGAGACAAGATTGTAGACCTGCACAAGGGTGGACTGGGTTACAAGACTATTGCCAAGCAGCTTGGTGAGAAGGTGACAACAGTTGGTGCAATAATTCGCAAATGGAAGAAACACAAAATAGCTGTCAACCTCCCTCAGTCTGGGGCTCCATGCAAGATCTCATCTCGTGGAGTTGCAATGATCAGGAGAACGGTGATGAAGCAGCCCAGAACTACACGGGGGGAACTTGTCAGTGATCTCAGGGCAGCTGGGACCATAGTCACCATGAAAACAGTTGGAAACACACTATGCTGTGAAGGACTGAGATCTTGCAGAGCCCGCAAGATCCCCTTGCTCAAGACGGCAAATGTACAGGTCTGTCTGCAGTTTGCCAATGCACATCTGAATGACCCAGAGGAGAAGTGGGTGAAAGTGTTGTGGTCAGATGAGACCAAAATCAAGCTCTTTGGCATCAACTCAACGCTGTGTTTGGAGGAGGAGGAATGCTGCCTACGACCCCAAGAACACCATCCCCACCGTCAAACATGGAGGGGGACATATTATGCTTTGGGGGTGTTTTTCTGCTAAGGGGACAGGACACCTTCACTGCATCGAAGGGACGATGGACGGGACCATGTATCGTCAAATCTTGGGTGAGCACCTCCTTCCCTCAGCCAGGGCATTGAAAATGGGTCGAGGATGGGTATTCCAGCATGACAATGACCCAAAACACACAGCCAAGGCAACAAAGGAGTGGCTCAAGAAGAAGCACATTAAGGTTCTGGAGTGGCCTAGCCAGTCTCCAGACCTTAATCCCATTGAAAATCTGTGGAGGGAGCTGAAGGTTTGAGTAGCTACACATCAGCCTCGAAATCTTACTGACTTGGAGAGGATCTGCAAAGAGGAGTGGGACAAAAAAAACCTTCTGAGATGTGTGCAAACCTGGTGGCCACCTACAAGAAACCTCTGTAATTGACCAGAAGGGTTTTGCCAGAAATTTAAAGAATATTTGGCTAAATACTGTAATATAAGATAAATAGAAAATCCTTCGAAGTAACAAATAGGCCTAGGGTTAGAATAAAGATACGTGGTAGTAAACATTAAGGATTAGAAGATTAATAAAGGAAAAGAGATTAGTAAATGAAAGGAGTTAATAATATTAAAAATTTGGAGAACCGTTATAAATGGGATATAATGAAATTCAGTTAGAGGGGATTCGAGGAAGTCGGTTAACAATGTTATGAGAATTAGGTATTAGAAGAAATAATCTCTTTTTGTGTTTAATTTTATTGTACTGTATTGTATTGTACTGTACTGTGTATTTTGTTGTTGCGTTTTTTGTGTTTCTTTGTCATATCATTTTGTGATAAATGTGGAAAATTAATTAAAAAATTTGGGAAAAGAAAAAAAAAGAAAAGAAGGGTTTTGCCACCAAGTTCTAAGTCATCTTTCGAAAAGGATCAAATCTTAATAATTCAATTTTAAACTTTCTTCATCTTATTAGAAGTGACGTTTAAAAGTTATGCTAATGTAGAAACCTATACACAGAGCTCAAAAGATATGCATTAAACATTTCCCCACCCCCTTTAAAAAAAGTCCTCTTTCTTTTATTGGGTTTCAAATTAACTGATTTGTCCTGCATAGTTCGATATTTTATTTTGCCAGTCTTCTTTTTCTTCTTTGATGGAGGCTTCTTCCATAGGAGCTGGCTGGTCTTGGCCTGGCGTCTTCTCTTAAGTACAGGAACAAAGTATTTGGTTCAGTAAGTTCAGGGGTCAGTAAATTTGCCACACCTCGGGCTGGTGTCTCCTGCGCCAATCGTGCGGCGGGCCGGAGGGCAGGGGAGCGCATGCCCATACATGTGCACACACGCTATTTCCGGTGCACTTCCGGGTCGGAGGAGCACCAGAAATAGCTTGTGCGCATGCGCACGGACCTCCTCCGACCCGGATGTGCACCGGAAATAACGCTTGCACACGTGCAAATAACACTTGCACATGCGCACAAGCTATTTCCGGTGCTCCTCCGACATGGATGTGGGCAGCCACACAGCGCAGCACAGTGCCGGTAAGAGCGGGTGGCGGCAGTGGGCAGCGGGCCGGATAAACGAGTCCCTTGGGCCTTATCCGGCCCGCGGGCCTTAGTTTGGGGACCCCTGAGTAAGTTCATCAAGAGCCAGTGTGGTGTAGTGGTTAAGAGCGGTGGACTCGTAATCTGGTGAACCGGGTTCGATTCCCCGCTCCTCCACATGCAGCTGCTGGGTGACCTTGGGCCAGTCACACTTCTCTGAAGTCTCTCAGCCTCACTCACCTCACAGAGTTTGTTGTGGGGAAGGAAGGGAAAGGAGTTTGTTAGCTGCTTTGAGACTCCTTCGGGTAGTGATAAACCGGGATATCAAATCCAAACTCCTCCTCTTCTTCTTCTGTACATCTCCATATCAGAACTTCTTCTTCTTTTTTTAACAACAATTATTTTCCACGTTCTTTTCCAACCTTTATATGTCTTTTCCCAGGCCCCCTCAAACCCACAACCTTGAGATTAAGAGCCAGGTGAGGGGAGGAGAGCCTGCAAACTGAGGCCCAGCCCTGTGTGACGCTCCGGCTCTGAGGGGCAGGCAGAGGGCAGGGCTGCTCTGGGCAGAAAGAAAGGGGGAGCAGAGTGGAGCACAAGGAGTCTTGATTTATTTATTTTTTAATGCTTTGTGGATCTGCATCCAATCTTGCCCCTTTCTAAATTTTATTTATTGGTGTGTAGGTAAGGGGGTGGGGAGTTGTAAATCCACCAAATAATGAGATAAAATTTGGATTAAGGATTTTTCTCAGGACGGTGTTGTTTCTCATTGGTTTAGCAATGGTGGCGCTCTCCCTTCTTTTGATAGGAAATACTCAGGTTGTGTGTGTGTGTCCACTGGGTCTGTGTGAGAAATGCCCCTATTTTCATTGGAGGAATGTTGGAGGGTGTGAACATATGGCGTACTAATATAAGCAGGGGAAAAAAATCAAAATAAATTTGAAGACTGCTATGTTTTCCTAAGCCTATTTAAAGTCTTGTTCTTGCTTGGAGGATCTGCCTTTCATTTTGCCCTTAGAGAGATACTACATTTTCCTATGAGGAAAGGGATATCATAGCAACGATAGGGAACCCTTTCCTCCGTGAAGAGAACTCATGGTGGGTGGGACCAGGGCAAAAGTGGTTGGATTAATGCAGGCATAGACAAACTCCGGCCCTCCAGATGTTTTTTCGGACTACAATTCCCATCATCCCTGTCCACTGGTCCTCTTAGCTAGGGATGATGGGAATTGTAGTCTGAAATATCTGGAGGGCTGGAGTTGGCCTATGCCTGGATTAATGGATGTGATTTGTCTCTCCCTGGGAGACCAGGGTTCAAATCTCCTCCCAGCTGTGAAGCTCACTGCTCGACTTTGGGCCTGTCACAGCCTCTCAGCCTAAGTTCCAATTCCACCTCAAATTTGGGTCCCCAGCTGTTGTTGTCCCTGACCATTAATCTTGCCAGCTAGGGGCGATGGTGACCCAAATTTGATAAACACTGATATCTACCTTGCAGAATTTTTCTGGAGTGTGGCCTAGGGGTGAGTGTGGTTAGAAGATGATGTTGATGTTGATGATGGTGATGGTGATGGTGATGACGATAATTATTATACCTCTCCCATCGGGCTTGGTTTCCCCATCCACTCTGGGCAGCTTCCAGTACATATAAAAATATAATAAAACACCAGACATTGAAAACTTCCCAATGTAGGGCTGCCTTCAGATGTCTTCTAAAAGTTGTATAGTTCTTTATCTCCTTGACATCTGATGGGAGGGCGTTCCACAGGGAGGGCTCCACCCTAGAGGCATAGCTGTCAACCGTCCCTTATTTGGCGGGAAAGTCCCTTATCCCAGCACTGTGTCCCGCTGCTGTCCCTTATTGATGATGTCCCTTAAATTTCCCGGGTTTCAAAGGAAGCAGCTCCGGCAGGGAGGGAGGGAGGGAGGCTCCAACTGTGTTGCTTGGCTGCGTTGCTCACCCAATAAGGAGTCTAAGAACGACTGGGGGGGGGTGGAGCTTGCATGCCTTGTGCCGATCAAATCGGCCGCGTTGCCTGGGGACTCGCCTTTGCTCAGTGCTTCCCAGCGGAGAGGTGACGGTGGTTTTCCTTGCTGCATCCCCTTTGCCGGGTTGCTGCGCTGTGGGAACCACCGCTTGAGGCTTCGTTTGGCTGCTGGCTGGGCTTTCTGCCTTTGGCTTGGAGGAGCTCAGAAGTTGAACCTACCTGTGCTCTGAAAATCCCTTATTTTGGCTGCTGATCCCTTATTTTAGAGGCTGCTAGTCCCTTATTTTCAAACCTGTAAGTTGACAGCTATGCCTAGAAGGTTAGTTCACAAAACTCTTACCGAGGACAATACAAACCTAAAGGGTTTTCCTTTATGGTACAGAATCTAAAATAAATTTTGGAAGGGGATTAAGACATCCCTACAGAGCAGGATGTTGTAAGAGTTCCATCTACTGGCTAACGTGAACAGAAAGAGTGTTTCCTATAAACTCACAGACTTCCTAGTACCGAGGCAATAGCTAGTTTAATTTCTTTCTAGGTTGCCGACTGACCGGATTAAACAGCCAGACATTTGCGGTCATTAGCCAATTCATGTGCACAAATAGAAAAGCGAAGCTTTCGTGGCATTGAGAGAAACATCTTACGGTTGCCAGCATCTGTTGGTTCTTAAAGGCACACCAAGGATGTCTTGCTGGAAATTTAGCAACTCAGTTAGACAGTTAGACAGTCTGTTAGACAGTTAGACAGTCTGTTATATATTCAGTGGCCTGTGTTTGCATGAGCTTGAGTTCAGGACTAACGATTCTAAGCCCCTGTGTTCTGATATCCAATCACAGAATATTTCACTATTTGGACCTCTGCCACTGGCCCTTAAACTCTGAGTCATGATTCGCAGGCTTCATGACTTCCTGTGTCCCACTGGAAGGAGTCTACGATTGGCAAGGGGAGTCTAGCTCTCTCTCTCTTTTTAATTTTTATTTCAAATCCAAATGAGAGCCAGTGTGGTGTAGTGGTTAAGAGCAGTAGTCTCGTAATCTGGGGAACCGGGTTTGAGTCTCCGCTCCTCCACATGCAGCTGCTGGGTGACCTTGGGCCAGTCACACTTCTCTGAAGTCTCTCAGCCCCACTCACCTCACAGAGTGTTTGTTGTGGGGGAGGAAGGGAAAGGAGAATGTTAGCCGCTTTGAGACTCCTTAAAGGGAGTGAAAGGCGGGATATCAAATCCAAACTCTTCTTCTTACAAACATCAAATTCAAAATCCATATTCATTTTCTAACATAAGCCTATTACATAGATTACCTAAATTAAAATATATCTAATTACTCTAGGCTTCCCTTTGCTATATGTAAATACAATGCAACTAACAAATTATATTATAAATGATATTATAGGTTCCCATATACCCCCCACTTCCCTTCACCCATGTGTGATCTCAATATTTTACTTCTTCCTTCTTGTTGTGTTGTTATAATTTAATAATTATTATTTTCTTGCTTACCCCTGCACGTTTTACACATTCTCTATTAATATTTCAATTCTGGAACCATATTTTTTCATGAAAAAATATGAAAAAATATGAAAAAATATATTTTTTCATGAAAAAATATAGGAAGTCTATCTGTTTGGTTAGCCAGTCAGGAGGCAGGCAGTTCACTGTGAATCTCAACATGATAGGCAAACTTTGTGTACCTGGGGAGAGGCAAAGAAAGGAAGAAGGGCTGCTACTTCAGAGTAAGATTATCCTGAGAGCCTGGTTTTGGGGCTGTTTAGTCCAGGGATAGTGGATTGCATTTTGATCCTCTTTATTTTGTCATTTTGCTCCTGAAGAGTCTTCTGCAATTTATGCATTGCCTGTCTTTTAAAACTCCATATCCCCAGTGGTGGAGGAAGGGGTGTGTGGTCTACCCCAAATGTCATCACTGAGGGGTGTGTGTGACAAAATTAGTTTAAAAAAATTAGGCTCACGAAACTTTTTAGGAGTGATGTGGTGGCTTAGGTGCCTGCAGGTTCTGCGCTGCCTGAAAGGGCAGCGTGGGACTTGTATCTGCCTACTGCCTCTGCTCTGATTGCTGAATAATTGATGCTTTTGAATTATGGTGCTGGAGGAGACTCTTGAGAGTCCCATGGACTGCAAGAAGATCAAACCTATCCATTCTTAAGGAAATCAGCCCTGAGTGCTCACTGGAAGGACAGATCCTGAAGCTGAGGCTCCAATACTTTGGCCACCTCATGAGAAGAGAAGACTCCCTGGAAAAGACCCTGATGTTGGGAAAGATGGAGGGCACAAGGAGAAGGGGACGACAAAGGACGAGATGGTTGGACAGTGTTCTCGAAGCTATCAGCATGAGTTTGACCAAACTGCGGGAGGCAGTGGAAGACAGAAGTGCCTGGCGTGCTCTGGTCCATGGGGTCACGAAGAGTCGGACACGACTAAACGACTAAACAACAACTGCCTCTGCCTCAGCTACCCTACAGAGGCTCCAAGCATCGAAGAGGCTCACCCCGCCCCCATGGGCAGATTGCCCCGCCCCCAACAGCAGGACACGCCCCAGCACCCGGCACCCGAGCGGCTAGCTACGTCGCTGCATATCCCCCCCCATCTTAGTGAATTCTTTAATTGTTGCCTAAATATGGTGGAGGGACGCGGGTGGCGCTGTGGGTTAAACCACAGAGCCTAGGGCTTGTCGATCAGAAGGTCGGTGGTTCAAATCCCTGCGACGGGATGAGCTCCCGTTGCTTGTCCCTGCTCCTGCCATAAATGGCGTTTCCATGCGCTGCTCTGGTTTGCTAGAAGCGGCTTAGTCATGCTGGCCACATGACCCGGAAGCTGTATGCCGGCTCCCTTGGCCAATAAAGCGAGATGAGCACCGCAACCCCAGAGTCTTCCACGACTGGACCTAATGGTCAGGGGTCCCTTTACCTTTAAACATGGTGGAGTCTCTTTCTATTTTAGTACCCTCATGCTTGGAGCTTTAACATCACACTATCTAAGGAGGCTTCAGAGAGCACCTTGGGAAATTGTGGAGGCTGTTGGATAAGGGGCAGATGGTTAGTTATTTAATCTTATCACCAGAAAGTGTGGAATGATGCTTCCTTGATGCGATGGTCGTCTAACCTTCCTGCGAAGGAATCAAAGTAACTGCTCATTCGGGACTTCCCAGCATTTCATCTCTCTGCAAAGAAATCAGACTGAGTGCTCATTAAGCAGGTCTTCAGGAAGTGGCCTTGGATAAAAGAGTGCTAATGAGCTAGAATGATGAGTTAATGTTCTTTAATAGACAGCGGGTGCCGCCTAATGGGATCTATAGAAAAGGGATCATTGACATCTCTCTGGAATGTTCTGAATGGGGAAAGGCAAAGTGACAAACTCTCCAATGAAAGGCAAGGGACAGCTTTCTCCCTGTGTGTACTTGCAGTTGTGAGAACAAGATCAGGTGAAGGCTGCTAGCATCTTGGAGGCAGATACCTCTCGCTGATGATCTGATGTGCAGTCGTGGGTTTTGTTTCTGCTAGGAGTGATTAGGCAGCTTGTTTCCATCTTATTTATTTATCAGTAACAGAATGAATGAATAAATGAATGAATGAATCTTTATTTGCGTCAGTCATCGGCCATAGCAATAAAGCAACAATACAATATACAAAGAATAGAAATAAAAAGTCAATTATATAAAATACAATACATCTTAGGGCATGGGTAGGCAAACTAAGGCCCGGGGCCCAGATCCGGCCCAATCACCTTCTAAATCCAGCCTGCGGACGGCCCGGGAATCAGCCTGTTTTTACATGAGTAGAATGTGTCCTTTTCTTTAAAATGCATCTCTGGGTTATTTGTGGGGCATAGGAATTCGTTCATTGTTTTTTTCCCCTTCAAAATATAGTCTGGCCCACCACATGGGCTGAGGGACAGTGGACCGGCCCCCTGCTGAAAAAGTTTGCTGACCCCTGTTTTAGGGTTTTGAATCAATAGTCAAATAGTGGCTCTTATTCTGATTGCCCCAGCTAAAAACCTTGCAACCTTTGCTGTTATCTTGATCTGCCAAGAGAAAGAACACTGTGGCAGTGGTTGGGAGACCTGGAATAGACAATAAAAGAGGGCTGATAATCTCATTTATCCGTAACAGAACTATTACCAAACACCAAGAGTCTCCAGCTAAACCCAGGTACCGCTACCCCAGGAGCTTTTCTCTACTTGTGGAAGTAGGGAGAATGCAACAGGATTTTTCCTCTGGTCCACAGCCAAATAAATCAAAGCACACCAGCGTATGTTCCTGCAAAGTGCTCAGAAGCATGATAGTCTTGTTAGATTACTTAGATTAGCATTTGCCAACCTGCACCACAGTTCCCATCAACTTCCAGCCAGAATGGCTGGCTAGGCTTCTGTCGAGAGTTACAGCCTGGAGGGCACCAGGTTGGTGGAAGCTGATATAGATAATCAGAGAAAACTTATTTGTAGCACTAACACCCCATGAGCTGCTGTTTAGCTGTGACTCAGAATTGATTTTTTCTGTTGCCTTTTCTGTTGCCACCCCTGAACTTTAGAGTTCCCTTCCTTCTGCTGCATGGAATGCTTTTATTATGACATTATAATGATGGTTATTATGATGAAGTTATTATAATGAATAATGGTTTAAAAATTGTCTTGTCTTATTTGGTTTTGTATATAAAAAAGTGCATTAATTTAGTTATAAATGTTCATTATCTATCTATCTATCATCTATCTATCTATCTATCTATCTATCTATCATCTATCTATCATCTATCTATCTATCTATCTATCTATCTATCTATCTATCTATCAATCATCTATCTATCTATCTATCTATCTAGCTATCTAGCTATCATCTATCTAGATTTTAATTCCAAGGATAGAATCTGACCCTGTGCAAATGGAGTTCCTCTTGCACAATGGGACTTTCAGTTTCCTCTCCTCCCCTGAAATCTGTTCCAGAGGCATCTGGGGCAGATTTTGAGGGTGCACAGAAGGGGAGTTGGTGTTGTACAAGCAGATGTCTTGGCAATGCTTCTGGAAGCAACCCCAAAGGGTTAAAAGTGCAGGGGGCTGTGAGGTGTGCCTTAGTGATGCTTGCAATATATGCATTTTAAATAAGAGCTGCATTTTGTCTTTCAGTTGCAAACGAGACGGGGGACAAGAATGCTCGGCCCCTTTCAAGATTTGCTCGTAAGTAGCTGAGTTTTGTCAGTTTGCTTCCTGAAAGTTGTGCAGATCAGTGCGCTAGAACTCCCTGCAAAGGAACATGTCAGACAAATGAGCAATTTCCACTTCCTTCTCCTTAACTGTACTCTTTCCTTCTTCCCCTCTTTCTGCAGTCATGCCAGCAGGTCCCTTTGTGAGCAAGATGCCTCCACTATTGGGAGAAATTCCAGTATTTTCCTGGATTCCACCTTCCCCTATTCCCCTACCTAGCCCCTATTTTTACCATTGATCATCATTATCATCATCATTGATTTATTAATTGCCTTCTAAGCGATCATCTCAAGGCGATGTACACTAAATATATTTGGCACGCTCAGTTTGAGATTAGTGAAGAATTAATAAGTATGTGGATTTAAAGCACAAAGAAGGAATCTCAGAGCACGCAGAGCAGAGCATCCTTGAGCTTACGATCTTCAAAACACTTGCTGAAAGCCCATCCATTTCCTGAGGATTTGCTTTCTTCTAAACTTATTTGCCATTGACCTTGCAGATCCCTAAAAAAAAATTCTTAAATGTAATTCTTTTGTACTTCTGCTTTTTTGTACACTTCCTTGCTTTTGTGTATGAAAGGTGGTACAGAAACATTTTGGCAAGATATTTTTTTAAAAGGGAAAGTGTGATTTGAAATCACTGGATCGTAATACAGAAAGAGGTTCTGTGCTATCACTTGTGGTTTGAATTGGCACAATAGATTTAAAAATAAAAATAAATCACACTATGTATGTTAATTCCCAGGATGCCTTCATTATCAACTACTGTTTCGTAGGACCATCATCT
The DNA here is from genome assembly GCF_964106645.2 of Podarcis pityusensis. Classification (NCBI taxonomy): domain Eukaryota; kingdom Metazoa; phylum Chordata; class Lepidosauria; order Squamata; family Lacertidae; genus Podarcis; species Podarcis pityusensis. The sequence goes on along the minus strand of NC_138037.1, from coordinate 52,298,361 downwards.
GCAATTTTCTTCATTTCTTATTCTTATGACCTTACTGTTTATAACCTCATAATTTTAAATTTTTTTACCCCACCCAGCTGATTGGGTTAGCACAGCCAGTCTGGGGGGCTTCCAGTATATATAAAAACATATGAAAACATTAAACACTAAAAAACTTCCCACTACAAAGCTGCCTTCAGATGTCTTCTAAAGGTGATATAGTTACAGTGGTATCTCGGGTTAAGAACTTAATTCGTTCCGGAGGTCCGTTCTTAACCTGAAACTGTTCTTAACCTGAGGTACCATTTTAGCTAATGAGGCCTCCCGCTGCCACTGTGTGCTGCTGCACGATTTCTGTTCTCAGCCTGAAGCAAAGTTCTTAACCCAAGGTAATATTTCTGGGTTAGTGGAGTCTGTAACCTGAAGCGTCTGTAACCTGAAGAGTATGTAACCGGAGGTACCACTGTACTTATCTCCTTGGCTCAGGGGTCAATACCCTGTAACATTTCTCCGATAAAAGTAGGGCTGTCCTAAGGAAAGGATGCAGGCAGTGCTAGGGATGCGGGTGGCGCTGTGGTCTAAACCACTGAGCCTAGGACTTGCCGATCAGAAGGCTGGCGGTTCAAATCCCCGCGACGGGGTGAGCTCCCGTTGCTCGGTCCCTGCTCCTGCCAACCTAGCAGTTCGAAAGCACATCAAAGTGCAAGTAGATAAAGAGATACCACTCCAGCGGGAAGGTAAATGGCGTTTCCATGCGCTGCTCTGGTTCGCCAGAAGTGGCTTAGTCATGCTGGCCACATGACCTGGAAAAACTGTCTGCAGACGAACGCTGGCTCCCTCGGCCAGTAAAGCGAGATGAGCGCTGCAACCCCAGAGTTGTTCGTGACTGGACTTAACTGTCAGGGGTCGTTTACCTTTTAAGGAAAAGTGGGACATTCTGGGATCAAATCAGAACTGGGGATGGATTCTGAAAGTCCAGGACTGTCCCTGGAAAAGAGGGACACTTGTAGTGTCTGTAACCCCCCCACCAACCATGAATATTATGTACCTGCTACTCAGGATGACACTTCATGCAAATAATGAAGTGGACTGAAGTCCACAAAAGCTTTTGCCGTAGTAAATTTGTTAGTCTTTAAGGCGCCACAAGACTCATCACTATTTTTGTGCAAAAAAACTAGCAGGGCTCACCCTCTGCAAATTGTTCAGTTTAGGGTGCAGTATTCCCATATCGCCACATGGTGGCAGTGGAACCATATTTAGCACGCTGTGGCTTAGAAGGAAATGCTGCCACAATGCAAATAATGTGAATTATTCATTTCACATGCACATTGAGGCTTTTAAATTTTTTTTAACAACATCTGTTGAAGATCCAGTGAAAGTTACTTTTGAAATGGCATAAGATTGCAAACGATGAAGCGCACCACAAAGAGCTCTCTGGATTTTGCCCTGTTAAATTCTTTCAGCGGATAGAATGACTCACATAAGACTGAGCATGAAAAGTTGACCAAAAAAGTGATCTTGTAAGTTTGGCAGGCAGTTGAATGCTGAATGATTTTATTTTACTTATTATTTATTAATTTTGTAAAAAAACTATACACCTGTGTGGTTGTAAAACATCTCAAAGAGGTTTACAGAAAGGATATAACAACAGAATTCAAATAAACAGATGGCTAAAAAACCTGCCAGTCCCCAGCTGCTGGCCTATTAGTTCCCCAAAGACCAACCTGCTAGCCAGTGTTGCTCCCAGAGGATAGGCAGCCATTTTGCACAAGACTTTATGTTCATTAAATTAGCTGCCCTGAGCCCGGTCTTGGCTGGGGAGGGTGGGGTATAAATAAAAATTATTATTATTATTATTATTATTATTATTATTATTATTATTATTTTACTTCACCTTCCTTATCTGCATAAATAGGGCTCATGCCTCAAATTCTGAAATTGCAAAGCTGGGAATGCCATTTCTATTTAACTGTTTCATCCATCTCCCTTCCTGCCCCCGGATGAAATCTTTCTCTCTCCTAGAACATACCGACAAAAATGGAATGGCAGACGAAATTATCTGAGTCCGCTGAGATGGCAAGATTGACAGGGAAAGTTAGGAATCGAGAAGATCCAAAATTTAACAGAGGATGGGATAAATACATGCAGTATTTAAAAGATCACTCTAAACATGTAAAATCTTTGGCCGGCTTTGAATGACTCCTGTAATGTGATATAATTATTGGAAGTACAGTGGTACCTCGCAAGACGAATGCCTCGCAAGACGGAAAACTCGCAAAACGAAAGGGTTTTTGGTTTTTTGAGTTGCTTCGCAAGACGATTTTCCCTATGGGCTTGCTTCGCAAGACGGAAACGTCTTGCAAGTTTGTTTCCTTTTTCTTAAAACCGTTAATACAGTTGCGACTTGACTTCGAGGAGCAACTCATAGCACGCGGTGTGGTAGCCTTTTTTGAGGTTTTTGAAGACTTTGGTGATTTTTGAAGCTTTTCCAAAACTTTTCCGACACCGTGCTTCGCAAGACGAAAAAACCGCAAGACGAAAAAACTCGCGGAACGAATTAATTTCGTCTTGCGAGGCACCACTGTATTGGATAATCGCAAAATAGATGCTGTCTAATATGCAGTTGATATAGAAATGTACAGAAGCCAGGTTGGGGAGGAGGGAAGTCTTAATATGGGAATAACTTTGCCTTCTTCCCAACTTTTTATTTTATTTTTTACTTCTTTTATTTACACTACTGTTGGAGAGTTACAGCTGTGATTCGTTGTATAAAATCAATAAAGATTAAAAAGAAAGAAAAAGAAATCTTTCTCTCTCCTGACCCTGCTTTCCCCCTGAGTTCTTCCACGCAGGATCGAAGTGGAAGAGCGAATGTCACATCCAAGTCGAGCTTCTCCATAATAAGAGGATGGCAGCGACAAATCTCGGCTCCCAGGGATGTATTTCCCATTTGCTCCCATTATGAGAGGAGCTTTGAGTGAGAGACGCTGAACGTTAACTGAAGCAAAAAGCACGAACGGTAATTGCAGCAGGAGAAGGCAGCCCCCCTGGGACAGCAAAGTGGAATGATCTCAGACAACTGAACGTGTTTTTCTTGAAAGAAGAATAAGCTAAAATTCCACATTTCAAAAACCTTGTGGGATTTATAATCTGCAATTTCCATGCATTTCATTTCATTTTCATTTCATTTTTATTAAAGGTATATACGGCCCTTCGCCCAAAGACCACAGGGAGATTTACAACATGGAACACAAATATTAATAGAATACATGATATCAATTCGCAAATATCTAGCTAAAAACCAAAATAGTTATTGACTACAGTTATAAGAAGCATCTTGGCTGCCCTGCTCAGCATAGTTCATAGCTTCTTTGAGTTATCAAGCCCCTTTGCCACGGCAGGCTGGAAGAGACTCTTGAGAGTCCCATGGACTGCAAGAAGATCAAACCTCTCCATTCTTAAGGAAATCAGCCCTGAGTGCTCACTGGAAGGACAGATCCTGAAGCTGAGGCTCCAATACTTTGGCCACCTCATGAGAAGAGAAGACTCCCTGGAAAAGACCCTGATGTTGGGAAAGATGGAGGGCACAAGGAGAAGGGGACGACAGAGGACGAGATGGTTGGACAGTGTTCTCGAAGCTACCAGCATGAGTTTGACCAAACTGCGGGAGGCAGTGGAAGACAGGAGTGCCTGGCGTGCTCTGGTCCATGGGGTCACGAAGAGTCGGACACGACTAAACAACAACAACATAACAAGCATTTTGGTTTCATGCTGCAAGTGATTTCTGGCTGTCTTTCCAGAAGAAAAGGGTCACAAGCTGCTTTTTTCCTTTTTCAAAAAAACGTTCTTCATGAGCTCTTTTAATAATAATAAAAATAAATTATTTATACCCCACCCATCTGGCTGGGTTTCCCCAGCTACTCTGGGCGGCTTCCAATAAAATATTAAAAATACATTAAAACATTAGTCATTAAAAACTTCGCTAAACAGGGCTGCCTTCAGATGTCTTCTAAAAGTCAGATAGTTGTTTATTTCTTTGTCATCTGATGGGAGGGCATTCCACAGGGTGGGCGCCACTACCGAGAAGGCCCTCTGCCTGGTTCCCTGTAACTTCACTTCTTGCAGTGAGGGAACTGCCAGAAGGCCCTCGGAGCTGGACCTCAGTGTCCAGGCAGAACAATGGGGGTGGAGACACTCCTTCAGGTATACTGGACCGAGGCTGTTTAGGGCTTTAAAGGTCAGAACCAACACTTTGAATTGTGCTTGGAAACGTACTGGGAGCCAATGTAGGTCTTTGAAGACCGGTGTTATGTGGTCTCGGTGGCCGCTCCCAGTCACCAGTCTAGCTGCCGCATTCTGGATTAATTGCATTTTCTGGGTCACCCTCAAAGGTAGCCCCACATAGAGCGCATTGCAGTAGTCCAAGCGGGAGATAACTAGAGCATGCACCACTCTGCAAAGACAGTCTGCGGACAGGTAGGGTCTCATCCTGCGTACCAGATGGAGCTGGTAAACAGCTGCCCTGGACACAGAATTGGCCTGCGCCTCCATGGACAGCTGTGAGTCCAAAATGACTCCCAGGCTGCGCACCTGGTCCTTCTGCGGCACATTCAGTTCCAGGGAGTCCCCCACACCTGCCCGCCCCCTGTCCCCCCAAAACAGTACTTCTGTCTTGTCAGGGTTCAACCTCAATATATGATACTCTTCCAAGCCACTGTTTTATTTATTCAAGTGCAGTGGTCGTTTGTGCCCACTGAGATTGGTAGGGCCAGGAGACCAACTGGTGCCAGAACCAGTGATAGGAAGGGCCAATTCATTTTCCTCCTTGCTGAGTTTCACAAGTGGCAACACTGAGCCTAAGGAGGAGGGCTCTCTTGGCTGTGTATCCTGCAAGACCTGCTCCTTGCCTTGCAGACCTTTTTCTACCTGGCTTGGGAGAGTGGGGCCCGGACTGACTCCAGCTACAAAAACGAAGACTGCAGAAGAGGCCAAAAACCATATTGTCTTTCTCTTAGTGCAGACCCAGGTCACTGAGCTTGAGCTTCCATAGCGGCAGCCTGCCATGAGCCACCATTGGCAGGATTGGCAGCAACAGCAGCAGACACGCTATATGCTTATGATAATATTTTATTCCATTGGTAATTATGCTTTTTAAAATGTGCACTTCCTATCTGACCTTTTTTGGTAATGTTTTCTTTTGAAATCTTTAAGATTGTTATGATTTGGTTCATTTTCCTGCGTTACATGTGCATTCTGTAGCTGCCCTCCTTTGCAGTGCTTCATTTTGAAATCTTTAAGATAATATTTCAGTTGCCTGTTAATTATGTTGCATTGAATGTATAATTTATATTGGACTTCCTTCAGGAATGTTTTATTTTGGATGGTCTTATTTGATCTTTTAACATGTTGTAGGACACTTTGAGATTTGTTTCTTTAAAATATAAAGTGGCGTCTTAATTACATCCTTTTAGGCGCCAGGCAAAAACATTCCTCTTCGACCAGGCCTTGGGCTGATTAATATTCACAGCCTTTTAAATGTGTTTGTGGGAAGGGGGGGGGTATTGTTTTGTTGTTTCTGTTTTAACTATTTACTTGTGTTTTCACCTTGTTTTTATTCTGTGAACTGCCCTGAGATCTTGTGGTGAAGGTTGGCTTATGAATTTAATAAATAAATAAAATGAACAACAACTTGAATATTAGATCCCTTTCCCTCTCTCCAGGGTTAAGAATGAGACTAACCATTGGCACAGCGTGAGATTTTGCATGGGCAAAAGCCGAAGGACTATTTACAGTGGTACCTCGGGTTACATACGCTTCAGGTTACAGACTCTGCTAACCCAGAAATAGTGCTTCAGGTTAAGAATTTTGCTTCAGGATGCCGGCGCAGCAGCAGCAGGAGGCCCCATTAGCTAAAGTGGTGCTTCAAGTTAAGAACAGTTTCAGGTTAAATACGGACCCCCGGAACGAATTAAGTACTTAACCTGAGGTACCACTGTACTACTTGTCTTCAGTTTTCTGAAGGGCGAGTTTTCATATCGGTTGTCTTCTCTTCCGCCCAGGGTCGAAATCTCAGAACTGTCTGTGGAATACCATTATTGGTGGGCTTACAGGGAATCTTAAGGAAAAACAGAAGCCAACCATCGTCTTTGACCCAAGACCTCCAGAAGAAATCTTAGCAGAGGAGCTGCCAGCGGTGGAGAGTCCCGAAGCGCTTGTGAAAACCTCATTCAGGTTTGGCCGATATAGATGTGCCGTACTTAAGCTTGATCTTTCTTAATCATCAGCACGTTGAAGTCTCAGGGTTGAATGGGATAACTCTTACAACAGATGACTCTCCAGTGCCCTTGCGAAAACAAAAATATTAGTGCACTAAAATTTATGGCTGCCAACCATAAATTTTTCTTACATTGCAATCTAGAAAGATACAAATGCTACACGACTAGCAGAGCTATCAGATCATTTGTGAAATTTGCCATCTGAAGGATTTCATAGTAAATCCTGTTATTTTATAAGAATGCAATTGCAGGCCCGGAAAGTTAAATATTACTCTCACTGGGTGATATATGTTGGGAGAGCTGGACTGCGATGTTGAAATAGCATTTTTGAAGGCACAAGAAAGGACAATGCAAAAACACAATTCAGAAAGGAACTTGAACTTACTGGAACAATAGAAAATGGGAGATTAGAAACACTTTCAATATTGTAAAGATCGGTACTGTATAACACTGTTCTGTAATAGGTTTCCCCTTCTACACCAGTAACACCTTTTTTCTGACTCATAGGCATATTATCTTTGATGAGCTTTTAATGTATGGATTTTACTTCAGTATATGTGTTTTTAAATTTTTCAAGGAAAGCACTATGCTACTGTACCAAGGTTGTTTTTTTGTGATTTGACAGTACTGAGAGTTTGGCTATCAGCAAAATTTTGAAAACGACAACATTATTGCTTAGTGCATTGAGTGACACTCTGTTGAGCATGTGTGTTGGTTGATGAGAGGTTTGGAGGGAAGGCATTGGAAGTGCAGACATAATATTAACCAGGATGCTATCCCATTGCCAGTGTTGAAGTAACAACCAGTGTAGTGAGTTTCTGTATATGGAGTTGGTGAGAGGCACCATCTTGTTTCTGCCTCAGGCAAAATGTCTTGGGATGGTCCTGGAGCAGCTGCATGGGGCCCCTTGGCTAACTTAGGAGTCCACTGACCCATACTAGTGTTGAAAGTTGGTTCAGCTGGAGAATATTTACAGTCCAGTGCAGCTAGGCTCTGCCGAATGACACTATATTCAACCTGCATCAGTGTGCAGAAGACTATAGCCACTGTTGAAGTTTGATTTGGTTGCCAATCCTGTCAACTTTCAGACATGGAATGGGAGGAAGGGTGCAATATTGTCTACTGCTTCAGGCAGCAAAATGTCTTGGGCCAGCTCTGACTGCTGTTGTTTTGCAGGAAGAGAAGCAGTGGCCAGGGGTTTAGAAGTGCTGTTTGGCCAGCAACGTATTATTCTGGCCTATGGATAGCAGTAGGTTCTGACTGTTTCAGATTTGCATTTACACCCAGTGAAATGCCAGAACATTCATGTTAAGAACGAAGCATTGAAACGCCACTAGAGGGCACAAAGTAATAATAGATAATACATCCAGATACATACATACATCTCCTGGAACAGCATTATAGATGTAAGAACATGCCTGTGTTGTTTCTGAAGTATTTCCTGCACTGGAGCAAGAGAGCACTGCTGGGGTGGGGTGAAATTTAAGGTCAAAAGGTTAAGAGTTTCACCAATGCCATTATTTTTCATTTAAATTTCACTTTTGACCTTCAGCTCAAGAGCTTGAGAGTTCCACGGATGTAACTACTTTTCTTTTAAATAGATTTATATTTATTACATTTTGATCCTGACCTTGCTCTAATGATGCCAGCATATGTCACCTCACTGCTTTTATCCTGGAAACATATCTGCAATGGTAGTTACTGGTGCACGTTTATTCAGTAATTGAGTAGAGATCTGTATATAGGTTTCCCTGGTCTAAGACCAGCCTTCAAATCACTTCACCCCCACTGTTTCTAAATGGGACGTTGTGTGTGTGTAATTAAAACACCTTGTTAAACAGTCATTTTGTGAAAGGCAACTCAAATTCCGCTTCTGTTATCACCTGAAATCTCACCTGTGTAGTTTCTGCTACATACTTGCTTGCACTGTCCTAATATATCTAAAAAAATTGCAGACACTGGCCAAATTATTGGCTATGACTGGCTATTTCATGGGAAGGCAAACTAAGGCCTGGGGGCTGGATCCGGCCCAATCTCCTTCTAAATCCAGCCTGCGGATGGTCCAGGAATCAACGTGTTTTTACATGAGTAGAATGTGTCCTTTTATTTAAAATGCATCTCTGTGTTATTTGTGTGGCCTGCCTGGTGTTTTTACATGAGTAGAATGTGTCCTTTTATTTAAAATGCATCTCTGTGTTATTTGTGTGGCCTGCCTGGTGTTTTTACATGAGTAGAATGTGTGCTTTTATTTAAAATGCACTTCTGGGTTATTTGTGGGGCATAGGAATTTGTTCATTCCTCCTCCCCCCAATATAGTCTGTCCCCCCACAAAGTCTGAGGGACAGTGGACTGGCCCCCTGCTGAAAAAGTTTGCTGACCCCTGAGCTATTTGATGGTTAATGTTTGTATTTTAGCATTTTATTGATACTGTAATCTGTCCGGAAATAAATATGGCAGATAAAAGTTCACGTTGACCCTAAAGTACAATAGCTCCCTCAGAATTTCCTTTATCTCCTTGCGGAGTTGTGGCTACTGCTGATCTTTCACGACTGGGTCCTCACCCTGATTGTGGTAGCCTTGTGTGGAAGACGAGCCTCCTGAAAGAGATTTGAAGCTAGGTGTGGTGCGCTGAACCCTCTCTGCTCTCCTCTGGTGGCCGAAAGGAGGACCCCTGGCTGGGAGCTGCCTCCACAAACCTGACTTTCAGGGCTACATGCAGCTTCTTGCAATGTGTGGTGTTGTGCTGGATCCATGCTAAATCCGACAAATTCAGCATCAGTTAGAGGGACAGTTGAAGAAGGATGACATTGCCCACCTGGCTTCCCAGTAGCAAATGTTGCTGCTGGTTACCACGAAGGGTTGAGGGGAGCTCAGCATGGTCTGGGCACACCAGCAGGGATATTGGGTTGGCTCTGCCCTCAGTGCCAGGAAGCCAGATGAGCAATGCTCCATTAAAACCATTGGGACAAATTAATCGTAGGAACAGAGGAAGCTGCCTTATAGCAAGTCAGACTGTTAGTCTGTCGAGTTCAGTACAGTCGTACCTTGGAAGTCGAACGGAACCTGTTCCAGAAATCCGTTTGACTTCCAAAACATTTGGAAACCAAGGCGTGGCTTCTGATTGGCTGCAGGAAGCTTCTGAAAGAACGTTTGAAAGCAGGAACACTCACTTCTGGGTTTTAATTGTTTGGGAGCCAATCTGTTCGGGAGCCAAGGCGTTTGAGATCCAAGGTACAATTGTATTGTCATCACTTCCTGCCGGGCAGCAGCTCCTCACCGTTTCAGGCAGAAATATTTCCCACATCCCCTTGGAGGCACCAGGTCTGAATTGAGGCCGTTGTGCACATGTTTTTTTACTGCTGGTGTTTTATCGTTAAATTGCTTTGGGATGTTTCATGGAAAGTGATTCATAAATAAATTGAAGAAATAAATGGTGCTATTTAAAAATGATTGAACATCATCATCAGGCATGCAGAAATCAATATGCTCAGTTGCCTCTGGTGCCTCAAAAGCCACGCATGGCCACTGAGGAGCAGGTTCACTCCTTCCATGTGTGGTGCTGGGTGTAAGTAAGTAAATTAGTAGTAAGTAAATTTTTATTTATACCCCGTCCTCCCTGGCAAAGACCAGGCTCAGGGCGGCTAGCATCAAATATCTAATACATCAAAACACAATCAAACAATTGATTAAAATACAGCTTAAAAATTAGAATCAGGATAAAATTAAATGACTGCCCATGGCAAAAAGCCCAGAATTAAGTTTAAGATATTAACTGATGCAAAACAAAGAGGGGGCTTTGCCCTGCCAGACTTAAAGTTGTATTATGAAGCCGCAGCGTTCTGCTGGCTAAAAGACTGGCTACTTCTTGAGGACACTGATGTGTTGGATCTGGAAGGGTTTAACAATGCTTTTGGATGGCATGCATATTTATGGTATGACAAGGTTAAAGCAAATAAGGCCTTTAAGAACCATATTGTCAGAAAATCATTGTTTAATGTCTGGACAAAATATAAAGACTTGCTGGAAAATAAAACACCAAGGTGGCTTTCACCTTTGGAAGCCAAGGCCCGAAAAAGACCCAATATGGAGGCTAAATGGCCAAAATATTGGGAAATACTAGAAAAAGATGGAGACAATTGGAAATTGCAGAGTTTGGAGAAAATGAAAGACAAAGTGCGAGATTGGTTACATTACGCTCAGATTAAAGAAGTTTTTAAAAATGATAAGAAACTAGGGTTCCAGGGGGAGAAATCGAAATTAGAAACAGAATTGTTAGAACCAAAGATTAAGGTACTTTCTAGGATGTATAACTTGCTGTTGAAATGGAATACACAAGATGAAACGGTTAAATCGGCTATGATAAGGTGGGCACAGGACATTGGGCATAATATCATGTTTGAGGACTGGGAGAGGTTGTGGAGTAATGGATTGAAATTTACTGCATGTAACGCTCTGAAAGAAAATGTAATGAAAATGATTTATAGATGGTATATGACCCCAGTCAAACTTGCCAAAATCTACCACCTGTCTGATAATAAGTGTTGGAAATGCAAAGAGTGCGAGGGAACGTTCTTCCACCTCTGGTGGACTTGCCCTAAAGTGAAGGCGTTCTGGGAAATGATTTATAATGAACTGAAAAAGGTATTTAAATATACCTTCACTAAGAAACCAGAGGCTTTCCTTTTGGGTATTGTCGGCCAAGGGGTGGCAAAGAAGGATCAGACATTCTTTATGTATGCAACAACAGCAGCAAGGATACTTCTCGCAAAACATTGGAAAACTCAAGATCTACCCACACTGGAAGAATGGCAGATACAACTGATAGACTACATGGAACTGGCTGAAATGACCGGCAGAATCCGTGACCTGGGAGAAGAGAGGATTGAGGAGGACTGGAAGAAATTTAAGAACTATTTACAAAAGTATTGTAACTTGAGTGAATGCTAAACAAGACGCTAGATCAAAATAACTGAGCACCACTAAATTTAGAAGTTTTTAAGAAAATAAGTAAGACTGTGAAATTTAGCTCCTTCTGAGAATTATAAGATTATGAAATATAGAAGGGATATAAGAGTTTAAATAAGAAGATAAATTGCTGACAAAACGTTATAACGATGAAAGTGGGAGCGGGAGATGTGAGGAAGTCCAAAGAAAATGTGAAAATATGTTAAGATCAATGTTACATTGTTTATTATGTTTATTTTTACTGTAAAACTTAATAAATTGCTATAAAAAAAAAAAAAATTAAATGACTGCCCATGAATTACAACCACAGGGGACAGGAACCTCAAGTATTCATCAGGGCCAGCTATCCATGTTGGTCCCACATGAGCTGATAACAGGGCCAAAGAGGAAATTTACAGGGTCCCATAGAGGGCCTGGACTGAAGGCCAGGTGGAACATCTCTGTCTTACAGGCCCTGCGGAAAGATGTCAAGTCCCGCAGGGCCCTGGTCTCCTGCAATAGAGCGCTCCACCAGGTTGGTAAGACCTTGGCCGCTTCTTCTTTCTCGCTTAGGATCTGTTTCCTTAATTTAAAGAGGAAACCAAGTGAGACAGGATCACTGCTCTCCCGGTTGCATGCAGATGACCATCTTCCTCTGTCTCCAACCTGCTTCCTAGGAAAACTGTCTGGCATAAAAACGTTTGGCATGAAAATGTGTGGAAATGACGTATAACAGTGAAACACGCTTGCTTTACTGCTTTCAGCTTTGTGCAAACTCTCGACTCTCCTCTGGTCCCAGACTTGTCACTTTTGCCTCCATTCCCATCTGCAGGGAGAAAACCAGTGGTGGCCTAAAGCTTAGGAGAGACATTGGGGAGCCCATTGAAAGGGTGTTCATACTTTGGATTCTTTGCAGTTTTATTTCTCCAGCCTGTGGGAAGCTTAGTCCATTAACTTGCACTTCTGCAGCAAAAGAGGGGGGTTATGCGTGGGCTGGTAATGGTGTGGTTTTATCCTTCGAATGAAGCATTTAGCTGCACATTTTTGTATTAGTCATCATCCCCGCTATTAAGGCAGAAAGAGTTCGACACATTTGTCGGAGTGCGCACTCCCTTTCTAATGCAGGGCTGGTTTCCCTTCAATCCCTGAAAGACATGCTGCTTCTCAAATTTCCATTTGCACATATGAGCTGCTGCAAATGTGATAGGAAATGAAATGGAGCAGGAGATCATTAGCATTATTAGTATTGCCTGAGCCACGGAGCTCACCGCTGTAGTGCTCGTCACTCCATAAAGTTTTGTATTCGGGTATCTCTAGTGATCACTGCTTTTAATTTGTAATTTATAAATTTTTAATTTTCCAAAAGACTCTCGGTGCCTTGGCAGTCTCTGGACTGAAGAACAGAATAAAAAGCTTCTAATAAATAAAAATAATTCAAGTAGACGAACGTTTGGTTTGTAATGAGCCAATTTTAAATGAGACACTGGGCATGTTAAAGGCACTTAGATGTGAATTGCTCCATGTGGCCCAGTGTCATGTTTCAAAGACTCTTAAACCATGCACTTGGGCCATAAGTGTCCTGTTTATGGTTCTAGGGGGAATCCGCAGTTGGGAGGGAGGGAGGAAGCAAAGCAGATTGGTTCTCACAGCACCATGGAGAGCTCCAAGTGAGCCTCTTGCTCTGACTAGCACAAGAGGTGAGCTGAGGCTTTTGAGCCTGTGCCCATAGTCAACCTCTCAAATGCTCCCCTTCTTCTCTTGGAGAACCGTAGACCCTTAAAGAGCTAACCCTGTGGCTTGGAAATGAGCACATCCCCTCCCCTCTAAGGTCTCCTGCCTGGTATGTTCCTGGTGGTGCTGGACTAGCAAGTTGTGTCAGAGACACTTGGTTCCTAAGGGGAAATATTTGCGAAGGGTTCTTCCTCTGGTTCTATGAACCTTGGTGCAGTGGGATCCAGTTCAGTGGCCTGTTGGTGCCAGTCTCAGTTTTAGTGGGTCACCTGTACTTGGACTCAGAGCAGGAACCCGGTTGCTTCCCTCAGCCAATGGCAATGTAGCCTCTGAGCCTGGTCCTGGTCACTGGTGGATTTTGGGGTAATGACAATAAGTAGTCAGAAATTACATGCCGATGTGACTTCCCATTGATTTCTGACCATAGATCACAGAAGTGTGATCATTGCACCCATTGTGACTGTGGGAATCTGCACAGATAAAAGCCATATGCATGCATGTAGACTTAAATCACTCATTAACTTGGTGGTCCCTTTGGGCTTCTTTTGTTACATTTAGACAAAGGGAAAGACATGTAGCTCCAGAAAATAATTTCGTAAAAAGCACCTGCTCAATTTAATACTTTTGTGACTTTGTTTTCTAGAGTAAGAACAAAAGACAGCAACTTAGAGTGATGGGAGGGGGCTGGGAATGACAGATTAAGTTCAGATAAATTCCTTATTGTGTCTTTCCTAAACTGAGAGAAACTGATAAGGCAACAGGCAGAAAAAGAATTTCTAAATATTCCTGCCTCATATGCTACACAGCAGGTTTGGTGCAAAATGTTTGGAATGAAGAGTCTGCCTGTTATATTTTTATACTTACAGCCACTACTCTTGCCCCTTTGCACAGACAAGCTACAATATTTTCACGACCAAACTATCTGCCCACCCTCCAACTCTTAACTTTCAACCCTGGCAGCCATAGCTATGTAAAGGGCAATGGCAGGTCCAAAACTTGCACGTGAAGCAGCTTTTTCACATGCTTGAGGTGGTGCTTTAAAAAGTTGAGTCCCAAAAGCGGAGAGCATTCAGATGGAGCCCCTCATATATGAAAAGAATGCACCAGGCAGTCACAAGGCCACCTCAGCTGGCAGTGTGCTTGGAAGATGTGAAAAGTTGTCTTCTTCTTTGGAGATCACTTGTAGCCGAATAAGATTGTCTTCCATAAACACGGTTTTAACAATGAGTCTGTAAGTGACTGTGGAGGCCAATTCTGGATCCACACGTCCTTCCACAGTGGGGACATTAGTTTCTGGGTGGGAGTTGATCACGGTGTGGATTTGCCAAGCGTGCCTTCCTCTTAGCACTTTTCTCCCTTTTGTCCTGAGTTTGAGTGTCTTCAAAGCCCATGACACCTTTGGTAAAGGCTGTTCTCCAGTTGGAGCACTCGCAGGCAAGTGTTTCCCAATTGTTGGTGTTTATACTACATTTTTAAATATTTGCCTTGAGACAGTCTTTAAACCTCTTTTGTTGACCACCAGCATGACACTTTCCATTTTTAAGTTTGGAATAGACTGGTTCTTTGGCTTTGTGGTTTTATCTCGGTGGGTGTGTGGCAGTAGATTGAACTGGTGAAACTTTATAGTGGGAATTGCTTAGGCAGATATAGCCAGCAAGCTTGGAACCAGGATGTGGTTTGGAATATGTCTGGGGCAATTTATGAATTCAGTTAAAATGTTTATATATATGGTTTTTCTGGAGCTGTCGTGCCAAATTCTCAATGCTTTCTGGGGCCTGAGAACATCAAATAAGAGGTTAACAGGATCATGCCTCTACTAATGGGGTCAGGCTCCCACTGGGAGGAAGAAGGGTGGATTGTGAGTACAAGGACATAAATAAGTAAGTAATATCTGCAGCATAAATTAAAATAACACACCCACTATTTTATTTAATTGTAACCAAATCGAAATAATAATTAACTCAGCTCCATTTTCAAATAATGCATTTCTTGGGCACTATTTTAAACTCATTCTGAAGATGAAAGCTTCAGAATATTGGGATCTTATTAAATAACATCCTTTGGAGAGCTTCTCCATTTCCTTAATTACTCTAACAATGCTGTTAATATTATTATTCCAAATGCCAGCATTACTTAACCAATTAGAAAGATTATAGAAAATATCAATGAATGTTCAGTGAGCCAACTATACATTTGTATAAGACAGGGTAAACTGTGTGGACTCTGTTGGAAAATTGGAATGAGACTGGAATCTGGCACGTTATTTAATAAAATATTGCCTAAATCTAAATTAATGCATCATTTGGCAGATACCTGCAACTTTAAATCTTTGATGGGTAAAACGGATAACAAAAAAGAATCAGCATAATGTTCGTGATATTAATTTATCTTAAACATTTCAGATAATATACTTTGGCCTTCCCCAACCTATCCCCCTCCCCCCGATGCTTTGGACTCCAACTCCCATCAGCCCTAGCCAGGTTGGTGGGCGTTGGTCCAAAGCTTTTGCAGGGCCCCAGGTTAGAGACAATTGATATAGTTCACAGCAGGGATGCCTGCAGTATGTGTGGCCCAAACTGGCGTGGCTCTCTTGATGTCCTCTGATCATAGGTCATGCTGGCTTGGGCTGTGCTAATACTTGCACACTTTCCGCTTACCAGACAGCAAAATTAGAGCGTGACCCATGCAACAGCAATGGGCTCTACTTGGGGCTACCTTTGAAGCTGACTCGGAAACTACAACTAATCCAGAATGCAGCAGCTCGACTGGTGACTGGGAGTGACCACCGAGACCATATAACACCAGTCCTGAAAAACCTACATTTGCTCCCAGTACGTTTCCGAACACAATTCAAAGTGTTGGTGCTGACCTTTAAAGCCCTAAACGGCCTTGGCCCAGTATACCTGAAGGAGCGTCTGCACCCCCATCGTTCTGCCCGGAAACTGAGGTCCAGCTCTGAGGGCCTTCTGGCGGTTCCCTCACTGCGAGAAGTGAGGTTACAGGGAACCAGGCAGAGGGCCTTCTCAGTAGTGGCGCCCGCCCTGTGGAATGCCCTCCCATCAGATGTCAAGGAAATAAACAACTATTTGACTTTTAGAAGACATCTGAAGGCAGAGCTGTTTAGGGAAATTTTTTATGTTTGATGTTTTATCATGTTTTTAATATCCTGCTGGGAGCTGCCCAGAGTGACTGGAGAAACCCAGCTAGTTGGGCGGGGTATAAGTAATTTATTATTATTATTATTATTATTATTATTATTATTATTAAATTAAGGGGCTTGATGTTATAGTCATCCTTTTTCATGGGAAGAGTACCGTATTTTTCGCCCTATAGGACGCACTTTTTCCCCTCCAAAAACGAAGGGGAAATGTGTGTGCGTCCTATAGGGCGAATGCAGGCTCCTTGGCTTCAGCAATAGCAACGGGAAGCCTCTGAAGCCTGCACTCTGGAGGCTTCGCGTTGCTTTCGCTGAAGCCAGGAGAGTCTGCTCTTTGAGGCTGGCAGTGGGGGAAAGCAGCGCTTCCCCCCACCGCCATCCCCACAAGCTGGGTCGAAAAGCCCGCAGGAGCCGCGCAGCCTTTAAAGAGTGCGCCGCTCTTGGGGGCTTTTCCCGAAGGAGGGAGAAGGGACTGACTGGCTGAGTCAGTCCCTTCTCCTTCCTGTGGGCTTTTGCGGGAGATGGGGGAATTCCCCCACCTCCCAAAAAAGCATGCAGAAGCTGCGCACTCTTTAAAGGGTGCGCGGCTTCTGCTGGCTATTCTACGAGGGGCGTTTCAGTCACTTCTCCCTCCTGGTCGAAAAGCCCGCAGGAGTCGCGCGCGGCTCCTGTGGGCTTTTGCAGGAGGTGGGGGAATTCCGCCACCTCCCACAAAAGCAGGGAGAAGGTCTTGGAGTAGCGCACAGGCTGCATTCAGCCTGTCCGCTGCTCCCAGAGCTGCGGGGGGTGGGATCATATTTTTTTCCTTGATTTCCCCCCCTGAAAACTAGGTGCGCCCTATGGGCCGGTGCGCCCTATAGGGCGAAAAATACGGTAATGCAAATCCTGCCTCAGTGCAGAGTTTGCATCTCACACGTTGCTTGCATGGGGAGGAAGCGGAAGGGTGTGCATGTGAAGTGAAGGACATGAGGCAGGAGTTGATAATGCAGGTGAGCTGTGCACAAGCAAGCTGCCAGCTAGCTCTGTGGAGGCTCGTTTTATTGACATAATATGCAAACCCAGGCAGATACATTTTGATGACCCTCTGAGTCCCTTAAAACGTAACAATTCTATGATCCCATGAGCAGCTTGAAATGAAAGCATTGCAACAACTTCTCTGCTACCGATACTGATTTACTGTGAGAACGGCAGGGGTTTTGAGGGGTGTCAGATCAGTAGAATAGCGGCAGGCTGGCAGCCCTTACTTTACACCATTGTCGCCTCCTCCCCATTTATGTAGGTGACATATAGATAACCCAGCAACAGCAGGGCTAAGAACTGACACCTTCCGTGGGCGTCAGATTGCGTGCAACGGCTCCATTTGCTTTTCTGAGGATTTAATCCAGATAGATGTATTTTGTAGGCCAGAATGAAATCAATTCATCACAATAAGACTGGTTCGTCTTGCGTTATCGTGTCTTCCCTCTTGAACTTTCTGTGTTAAATGTGAAATCTAATTCTGTGTCAGCTTGTTATGCGGCCATGATAAATGTTGCTGCTGTAGTGCGATTGCAGTGGATAGTCACACATTGAACACTGGAAGGCTCCCATATGTATATTTCTGTCGCCAATGTATTTCCATGTGAGAGTCAACATCTCAAATTATATAGTCTCATTGAACCCTTTCATCCTCACTGATGCAATAATGTTATATTGTTCTTGTTAGATAGAAACAGTGTCAGGCCCCACCAGCACATTTAAAGCTGTATCGTACCACTTCATGGCTTCTTGCAAAGAATCCCGGGAGCTGTTTGTTAAGGGTGCTGAGAGTTTGTTAGGAGAATCCTATTTCCCTCCCAGAGCTACGATTCCCAGAGTGGTTTAACAGCTGATCCCTCTGTGGCGATCACACAGGGTCCCCAAACATTTCACCATCTATTGATCCCTGTGCCACCACTTGATTTCTCACTGCCACCACCCAGGCCCTACCTGGTACAATACTGAGTCCAGTCAGGTTTAAATTGGAACATAAACTTCTGTTTATTTATTGCACACAAGTGTGTGGCTTCATAAACGGTATTGGTCAATTACAATCATGGGGTGCCTATCCAGACCTATAACTTCCGCTGCCTGCTCTCACTCAATAAACCACCTCTCAGATATTTACTTGTCTTCCTAGCTCCTAACTGTTCCTGACTCAGCTTATTTTGCTACACTAACTCAACCTACCCACAGACTCTATCCCAATTCACTCCCACACCAACCAACCACCCAACTCCCAATGAACTCCTCCCAGAGCTGGTTTTATAGTTCCTCTGACTCCACCCCCGGGTTCTGATTGGGTAACTTGTTTAACTATTTCACCTCCAGCACTCTCATATGTTAATGTCACACCCTCTTCCCAGGGAACTCTGAGAACTGTAGCTCTTTGAGGGAAAGAGCAGTCTCCTAAAAACTCCCAGCACCCTTTGCAAACTACATTTCCCAGGCATCTTTGGGGGGAGCAGTGACTGTTCAGGTGGCACCAGTGATTTCAATGTATAGTGCATGTGAGGTTAAAATCTCTCTGCCCATAGAAAGCAAGCATGTCAGGAGGCATGTGCTAGCTTTTATTTTTTTACATTTTTATTGGTTTTTAAAACATATTTCCAACAATCATATAACATAACTTCTTATCTTATACAATATTTTAGACTTCCATCAAACCTCTGATGATTTTTCGTTCTTTATCACTTATTCTACAGTTCTTAATTTCTCTATTACTCTTAATTATCATAGAATCATAGAATCATAGAGTTGGAAGAGACCACAAGGGCCATCGAGTCCAACCCCCTGCCAAGCAGGAAACACCATCAGAGCACTCCTGACATATGGTTGTCAAGCCTCTGCTTAAAGACCTCCAAAGAAGGAGACTCCACCACACTCCTTGGCAGCAAATTCCACTGTCGAACAGCTCTTACTGTCAGGAAGTTCTTCCTAATGTTTAGGTGGAATCTTCTTTCTTGTAGTTTGGATCCATTGCTCCGTGTCCGCTTTCTGGAGCAGCAGAAAACAACCTTTCTCCCTCCTCTATGTGACATCCTTTTCTATATTTGAACATGGCTATCATATCACCCCTTAACCTCCTCTTCTCCAGGCTAAACATGCCCAGCTCCCTTAGCCGTTCCTCATAAGGCATCGTTTCCAGGCCTTTGACCATTTTGGTTGCCCTCCTCTGGACACGTTCCAGTTTGTCAGTGTCCTTCTTGAACTGTGGTTCCCAGAACTGGACACAGTACTCCAGGTGAGGTCTGACCAGAGCAGAATACAGTGGCACTATTACTTCCCTTGATCTAGATGCTATACTCCTATTGATGCAGCCCAGAATTGCATTGGCTTTTTTAGCTGCCGCGTCACACTGTTGGCTCATGTCAAGTTTGTGGTCAACCAAGACTCCTAGATCCTTTTCACATGTACTGCTCTCAAGCCAGGTGTCCCCCATCTTGTATTTGTGCCTCTCATTTTTTTTGCCCAAGTGCAATACTTTACATTTCTCCCTGTTAAAATTCATCTTGTTTGTTTTGGCCCAGTTCTCTAATCTGTCAAGGTCGTTTTGAAGTGTGATCCTGTCCTCTGGGGTGTTAGCCACCCCTCCCAGTTTGGTGTCATCTGCAAATTTGATCAGGATGCCCTTGAGTCCATCATCCAAGTCGTTGATAAAGATGTTGAATAAGACCGGGCCCAAGACAGAACCCTGTGGCACCCCACTAGTCACTCTTCTCCAGGATGAAGAGGAACCATTGATGAGCACCCTTTGGGTTCGGTCAGTCAGCCAGTTACAAATCCACTGAGTGGTAGCATAGTCAAGACCACATTTTACCAGCTTCTTTACAAGAATATCATGGGGCACCTTGTCAAATGCCTTGCTGAAATCAAGGTAGGCTACATCCACTGCGTTCCCTTCATCTACCAGGCTTGTAATTCTGTCAAAAAACGAGATCAGGTTAGTCTGACATGACTTATTTTTCAGAAATCCATGCTGACTATTGGTGATCACAGCATTCCTTTCTAGGTGCTCACAGACTGTTTGCTTAATGATCTGCTCCAGAATCTTCCCTGGTATTGATGTCAGACTGACTGGGCGGTAATTATTTGGGTCCTCTCTTTTCCCCTTTTTGAAAATAGGGACAACATTTGCCCTCCTCCAGTCTGCCGGGACTTCGCCTGTTCTCCAGGAATTCTCAAAGATGACTGCCAGTGGTTCTGAGATCACATCTGCCAGTTCTTTTAATACTCTTGGATGCAGTTCATCTGGCCCTGGAGACTTGAATACATCTAGACTAGCCAAGTATTCTTGTACTATCTCCTTAGTTATTCTGGGCTGTGTTTCCTCTGCTGAATCATTTGCTCCAAATTCTTCAGGTCGGGCATTGTTTTCTTTATCGGAGAAGACTGAGGCATTATCATTTTAATTATTGTTAGTTAATTATCATTAACTAACAATTCTTCTCATAGTCTTTCTTGCAATATTTCAAATAGTCCTCCTTACAGAACTTCTTGCAATCCTACTAGCGTGATCTGTTCATTACTGTCGGGGAACTGCCATTGGAATAGGGGAGGGAAACAGAGGGGCAGTTGTGTTACAGGGAGCCTCTGAAAATCTTGTGAAGCAGTTTCTCTTCCGGTGAGGAGGAAAGCCCCACCTCTAGTGGGGAAGAGGTGAAAGGACCAGAGGATGCTGGTGGGAGCCTCTGCACCACTCCTGGCCAAGTCAGCCAGGAGGGAAGCACACCCCTTCCGTCGCCCACCCTGCGCAGAAGTCTAAAGCGAAAAGAGGGAAGGAAAAGGCTGGGCGTAATGAGACTTTTATGTTGGGGGAGGTCCAGGAAACAAGCATTCCCGGATTCTGCTAGCGATTGAGACAGACATGAACTTTGGGGTTCTGCGCTGTAAATAGTTTTGCACCTAAATAAAACCTGTAAAAGACAGGTCAGAGTCCTGCCTGGTTACTTGTGAGCAACCACCTTTGCCATCTGACAATTACCATTACTTTTCAAATAGTGCACATATTTACTCCAGTCTTCTAAGAATCTCTGGTCCTGCAGGTTTTGAATCCTTCCTAGTGGAAGGATGGCAGGATCCTGGTGGAATCTACAAACATATAAAAAACGCTGTGAAAATGCTTTTTTAAAAAAAGTTTTGAAAAAGACATTGAATTTTGCATAGCTCATGTTCACCATCTAGTGTCACATTTGTATATTGCACTTTACAACACATTTAAAATGTTTTATTTGCAGCTGTGTAGCTGAGTCCTCTCTTGGTTTACATCTGCGGAAGCTACCTCTTTTTAAGAATCATTGTCCATGGTTCTTGTAAACTTGGATATAACAATCATATGGGCTTATTGTAGCCCACATTTATTTTCTGGTTTTTATTTATTTAAGACCAAGTGATGTTAAAGAAGCTGTGTTAAAAATAAACCGGCGTAGGAAAATGAGGTTCCATAGGTTTGATAATTGACTAGGCAAATTGTAATTGCTTTACTCTAAGTGGCTGTCCTGGATTCTGGAAAAGTATAAAAGGCAAGGGGTGGGGGGATGTCAGTGCAAGACGAAATAATGAAAGCCACCAATAACTTCCAAACATAATATTTAGCTCCCTGTCATCTTTCAGTGGTTTTTTTTGTGTGTGCCTGTTTATAATCCATCACTTTAATTATGCTGGAAACTAATTCTGAGAAGACAATGGGGTGATATTTTCGGAAACCAAAATGTAATCACAGAGAATGACGTCAGTAAAATTAACATACTTCACAGGAGATGCTGAAAAGAAGGTACATCATTATAACTAAGTAGGGCATGCATGGGTTAATATGCATATATCTTTTAAGGTAAAGGTAAAGGGACCCCTGACCATTAGGTCCAGTCGTGACCGACTCTGGGGTTGCGGCGCTCATCTCGCTTTATTGGCCGAGGGAGCCGGCGTACAGTTTCCGGGT
Organism: Podarcis pityusensis; assembly: GCF_964106645.2. Classification (NCBI taxonomy): domain Eukaryota; kingdom Metazoa; phylum Chordata; class Lepidosauria; order Squamata; family Lacertidae; genus Podarcis; species Podarcis pityusensis. Next base: position 52,276,319 of record NC_138037.1, on the reverse strand, counting down.
CATGTGGCCAGCATGACTAAGCCACTTCTGGCGAACCAGAGCAGCGCATGGAAATGCCGTTTAACTTCCCACCGGAGTGGTACCTATTTATCTACTTGTACTTTGATGTGCTTTAAAACTGCTAGGTTGGCAGGAACAGGGACCAAGCAACGGGAGGTCACCCCGTCGTGGGGATTCGAACCGCTGACCTTCTGATCAGCAAGTCCTAGGCTCTGTGGTTTAACCCACAGCGCCACCCGCGTCCTGCACAAATCTGTGTTAGTCTAGCAACAGACTATTGTGGATGCTGGTCCCATTGTGCTCAACAGATTGAAAACAAATAAAACATTTTTTAAAAAATCTTAAATTATTGCTTAGAATGTATGTAGCCAATGTAGCGTTCTTCAGATGTTGTAAGAACATCTCCCATCATCCTTGGCCATAGGCTGGTGCTGATGGGATTTGGAGTCTATAACATCTAGAAGGAACCACATCGGCTACCTCTACCATTGAATAAAATAATTTAGGAATCTAAGAATAGTTGTGGGGGATCAGACAAAAGAGTCATCTACCCTAACAGTCTCTATCCAGTTTTGGCCAGCTAGATGCCAGCAGGACACAAAGACATCACTCCTCTCTTGTTGTTGCCCCAAGCAGATGGGATTCAGTGGCTTATGGTCTCTGAATCTGGATATTACAACTGGCTGCCTGAGTCTTTCAGATTTGGGTATCAATTCTGCATGTGCATGGAAGGCTAGAGTAAGATTGGGAGGCCAGAGTAAGACTGGAAGGCCAGAGTAAGATTTATCTGAGAAAGGGATAGCAGGTGACAATGGTTTTCTTTTCTTCAAAGCTTTAAAAAGGGGGGGGGGGGAGGAAGGTAGGTACAGTGGTACCTTGGTTCTCGAACTTCTCCATTGATGGATGTTTTGGAACCTGAACGCCAAAAACCTGGAAATAAATGCTTCCGTTTTCGAACTTGCCTTGGAAGTTGAACGGCTTCCACTGTTGTGTTTTTCAGTTTTCTCTTTTTTTAGTGTTATAATATTTTTAAATTAATTTTTAGCATACAAAAATTTTAAAGACATACCAGACAAATTATTATACATATATCCTTGTTTGGACTTCCTTCAGCATCTCTGATAGTCTTCCGTCTTGATTATTTCTCCTGCAATTCTTAACTTAACATTGCCTTTACATTTTCTAATAAATCGTTTCTCCCTTTCCATTTTTACAATATTTCTTAAGTTACTCCTCACAGAACTTCTTGTAGGACTACAAACGTAATCTGCTCATCACAAATACTTTTCAAATACTCAGTAAATTTAGTCCAGTCTTCGGTAAACCTCTGGTCCCGCCGGTCTCGGATCCTTCCTGTTGTGTTTTTCAGTTTTTTCAATTGAATTGCTGACAGCCCTTTGTGCCTCGGTTTTCGAACGTTTCGGAACTCGAACAGTCTTCCGGAACGGATTACATTCGAGAACTGAGGTACCACTGTATTATTGCATCTTCAACATTTGTCCATTCCTTCCTTCCTTTAAAGTACAGTAGAATGCCTTTCTGTAGCTAAAGCAGCAACAACCAGTTGTTTCAGCCATCTTGTAAAGACTAATCTTTTTCCCATTGGCTATCCCTGACCTGCATGAGTGGTCCTGGTTTTATATGTATGGACCCCTGAATCTGTTGTATGTTCTTTATTGGTTTTAGGTTGTATGTTTGTTTTAATGGACATTGTTTCTCTGTCGGGCATAGTGTATATGGCTTAGAGATTTGTTAAAATATTAAGAGGTTTAGAAATGCTTTCAAATAAACAAATGAATAAATAAATAAAAACCAGTTTTTGGGGCCAAGCCATCATAAAACCAACTAATAAAGAAGAAATGATGATTTTTTTTAAAAAAAAGAGTGATACCAGATAATAGATATATTAGGCATGTCAATTAGGAATGGAATTATTGTGAGAGCCATTAACACTTTTAAAGAAAGGTAGCAGTGAAGAGAGATTTCCAAGGCCGTCTTAAATGTCTGAAGATGACAGGTCAAAGTTAATTGGGATTTCCGTAATTATGGGGCCAATTCTGAGGAGGCATGACCTGTGGGCACACAAGCAGGACCTCTGAATCCAATCTAGGTGCACAGACAGAGTCAGTATGGTCAAGGAAGTCCTTAAGACAGCCAGGTTCCAAACCATTTAGGACTTTGAGCCCCAGTAGCACCTAGGTGGCTGCAGTTTGCTCCAGTGGGAATTTCTGTATGGTTTTCAAAGGCAGCCCCACAATGAAGTGTATTACCGTACCTTAGCTCAGCTTGGTGGTAACTGGATCATGTGGTTTAGTGCTGAATCGGAACCCGATTTAGCACTAATGAGTGGGTTTTCTGGGGGAAAGCAGTGGGGCAAACCCCATGGGGCAAGTCGATGGATGAGCCTTGTTTCACCCCAATGCTGCACCCAGGTTCAGTGTTTCTTAATTCCTCCACCCCCTCTGGGCCACATTTCTGGAATAAAAACCTGCTCCCACCAAACTGTTAGGATTCTTTTCCAGTGCTTGCAGTCATGGGATTGTTTTTCGCACATGACGGTGTGTGTTTTCATTCCGCATTGTGGGAAGTGACGGAGACAGGATGTTTGTATTACTGTATTTCCGTGATGTAGGACTTTTTGTCCTGTGTTCATTCTCTTTGCTGTTTGATGCTGATGAGGAAGGATCAGAACGCTCTGAGTGTATTATATGTAAATAAAGTAGTTTAGCCAATATTGCTGAGTTACTGAGTCTGTCATGCTGACTGCTAACTGCTGATCTTGAAGTGTGCTGATGTCTCTGAGGCATCAGTCCTTGTGATGTTCAGGCTGGAGAAAGACTTTGAGTCTCCCAAACGACCGACCAGGAGGGAGAGAACATGCCCGCTGGGCATGTGTCTCTGTCAGGTTTCTACTTGCGTGTAGGATGCTCCTGACAACTAACAGTGCTTTATTTATAACCTAGAACACAACTACTTTATAACAAGATCATGGGACATCCAGAAAGGATAAACCAATGCAGCTACATGAGAACATGAATCATTCCCAAAATATAATATTGATTGTCCTTGAATCTTCCTGTCACACCAATGTGGAACACCAAACCCTTTGCAAACCACTGTGCTAGTTCAGGAGTTCCACATTGTTTCAATATCAATGTGCTAGGAAAGTTCTAGAATTATGCTAGTATGTTTCTCATTGTTACTCGTTGAAGAGGGTTCAGGTCAAAGAGATGGAGGTTGGAGGCTGCACATCTATTTCCCCCCCTCTTCCATTCAATTACCATGTTATTGTTAAAGCCTCCTGCTTTTCCCTATCGGTGATGTCAAGGAGATTTACCTCACGGCAGAGGCAGCAGTAGAAAACAAGCAAGGAATGAAGAGAGAGTGGCGTAGAAATAAAGGCCTTGGGAGCTTGTTATCATCTCAAATCTTTGCATCTGAATTTGACAACTATTGTCACTTGTAAGAGAAATGGTGTTTCAGAAAGACAGGGTGGTAATAAAAACCTTTCAGCAACGCAAATGGAGAGGGAAATTCGATTCCCCTGGAAGGTGAAGTGATCTTGAAGGTATCTCCATTAGCTTGCAAACTTTTTATCTGCTGCGTTTTCTTCTATGACATTTTGAAAGGTTATATTATTATATTTCTCTCACCTCCCCATTGGCCACAATGGGGAGCTTGCTATGGCTTTGTTTTTGCATCTGTATAAAGATAAATGAAATCTATTTGAAGGATGAAGACTTGTCCACTGTAAATGGTTAGTATTGTTTTGAAAACTGGTGAGTGTGCTCAAGTTTCCTAATGCCAATGTTAATTGTTGACAAAGCCAATAGATTGGGGACAATAGTATTTTGAACTTTTGCAGATAGGTATGCCCATCTTCCTTCAAAATAAACTCAAAGCCAAAGCCTATAAAATATATACAAACACATACAGATTCATACAAACACTCAGCTTTCACCAAGTTAATGGACATAAATTCTTGGCTGAACATGTACTATAATGAATTTCAACTTGCTTTTCTGTTTAAATGCAATAAAACAATTGTATCACTTTATTTCCCATCAGCAAGTCTACATGTGAAGAACTGATGTAATTTCATTGCATCAGTGTCCATTCTTCACTATTTTCACTGAAATAGTCCAAGAGTGGTCATTTGGTGTGAAGCCAAGGCCAATATTGGAGATAACTTAAAATAGTCGCAAGAATGCTTATTGAATCACACACTGGCATAGTCACATGATGCCCTAGGACCATGGCTTGGCAAGGGGGCCACAGGTGACTGGAGGCATTTAGGGTACCCAACAAGATCCACCATTTTGGGGGGCCTTGGGTGTGGGATCAGACATGCACAAAAGACTAAAAGATGTTTTAGCAGACTGTAGTGACCATGAGGCTCTCATGGGGAGACGGTTCCAGTTTTGAGGGTGCTCTTGGTAGAGTGACCTCTAATGACCTCCATCTGCCTTTTGTAGACTTACGTGGCAGCGGCAGCAACAGGTGACCATTTTAAATTTCCTATGATGCCCCATGGAGTTTTCTTGGCAGGGATACTGGAGTGGCTTGCCGGTTCCTATGACAGCAGTCACGAAATTAAAAGACGCCTGCTTCTTGGGAGAAAAGCAATGACAAACCTAGACAGCGTCTTAAAAAGCAGAGACATCACCTTGCCAACAAAGGTCCGTATAGTTAAAGCTATGGTTTTCTCAGTAGTGATGTATGGAAGTGAGAGCTGGACCATAAAGAAGGCTGATCGCCGAAGAATTGATGCTTTTGAATTATGGTGCTGGAGGAGACTCTTGAGAGTCCCATGGATTGCAAGAAGATCAAACCTAACCATTCTGAAGGAAATCAGCCCTGAGTGCTCACTGGAAGGACAGATCCTGAAGCTGAGGCTCCAATACTTTGGCCACCTCATGAGAAGAGAAGACTCCCTGGAAAAGACATTGATGTTGGGAAAGATTGAGGGCACAAGGAGAAGGGGATGACACAGGACGAGATAGTTGGATAGTGTTCTAGAAGCTACCAGCATGAGTTTGACCAAACTGCGGGAGGCAGTGGAAGACAGGAGTGCCTGGCGTGTTCTGGTCCATGGGGTCACAAAGAGTCAGACACGACTAAACGACTAAACAACAATGATGCCCCATACTGTAGCATCACTGCAGGGCTTTCTGGAAAATTAGGTTGTCTCCTCCCTGACAAGCCAGTTGCACTCTCAAGCGCTGGAGATAGGTGAGGAATCCATGGTAGTCAGTCTCTCTTTCTGGGGCCTACAAAATGCTAAAGCTGGCCTTGGGCAGGTTACAGCCCATCCCGCTCTTTTCTAATGCAGCATGTGAAGAACGAAGCTTCAGTCCTTCAGTTTGATGAGTTGTGACAGATCCTTGTACCTGATCTCTGCGTATCTGTAAGGGAGATGATGAAAACGAAAATTGGAGGCAAAAGGTTGGCCGTAACTTGTGTGGATGAGACATTTATTTTGAATATTTGGGCTGATTTTTTTTTAAAAAAAATGTGCATTCCAATCTTCTCTACACAGACTACTTGATCAATGCAGTGAATGAGTGTGCTGTCATATGACTTTACTGTGATACACATTTATTTTTCATAAGTAAATGTAAGTCTCTCTCTCTCTCCCTTCATCTCTCCTTCCTTCATAATAGCAGTCAAAGGTTTTGTCCTTGTTCAGACATTTACCAGATTAGAGAGAGTCTTTGCATGGGTATACATTCTCTACCATGCACAACACGAGTGCACAGTTAATGCAATTTTATCTACTCCCCCTTTTTTGGAGAGGAATTTCCCCCAAATTTGGTATGTGTGTGTCAGGGAACTGACATCGGAGCGAGAGGCGAAGGGGAGGCTCCTAGATGATGCTGGAGAAGGACCCAGCAGCAGGGGGAGAAACAGCTCAGTAGAGGGGGAAGCATTTAAGGGCAACACCAGGGATAAAGGGGGGCAGATGGGGGAATCGGAGAGAGGGCTCCAGGACTCTTCACTGGAACTCAGTGAGGAGGGGACAGGTCCTCCGCTACCCACTCCCTCCCTGCGCAGAAGACTCCCGCGCAGTGAGAGGAGGAGGAGACTGGGTGTCAAACAACTTTTATGTTGGAAGAGGTTCAAGAAACGCCCACTGACGGATTCTGCCAGCGACTGAGGCAGTCACAATTAGAAAGGGCTGTGCAGTCAGAAAGGTTTAACAAGGCAAATTAGCCTAGAGAGGCACCAGTTTACGCACGAGTAACTCATACTCATTACAGTGTGTGATCGAGCATCACTGTAGGGTGCCTTGATCACACATAGCATGAACCGTGCGCACAAAGGATTGCACCTGCTCACATCTCTATCATGTGAACATACTTGTCAGTCTATTTGAACTGGCTCAATGTGCCTATGTCCTTAACCCATAGATTTTAAATTTTGCTTTGGGCTAATTTCAAGTGTCATTAAGGCAATTACATGGTTGACCCAACTCCTTGGGATAGTATTTTTCCTGCTCAGCCAAAGAAACCTAAGATATATATATATAGAGAGAGAGAGAAACTGATCTTTGTTCAGACAACCAGAGTTCAGCTGCTACAGCAGTCTAGTGCCATTGAGAACACTTCAAAGCAGTCTTCTTTCATAAGGAATTCACATTTGAGAGGTTTTTATTCTCTTTTCCCTACCATTTCATATTCTGATAGAAGTATCAAAGCTGCCCCCTGAAAAATTCAATACATGTTTTATCCCAAAGTAGCTCAGAATCTTAGTTTGTAAGATATCTTGACTTTCTATTCACTTCTTCGCATTTGTTTTGTCAGTACTAATAGATTGTCAGGAACAATCAATCTCAGAACAGTTTCATATCGTTATAATCCAGAAAATTAAACTGCAAACTATCAAAAAGCAAAAGGCATCCCTTTGTTTCCCCAAAAGTCGTTGAACTTCTGAATAATTCACCACAGTCATGTTGAACCAGTGTGGAGGGGAGAAATTACACATTCGACCTTTCAGTCCAATGAAAAAATCAGTGAAAATTGGGGAAGGTATGGAGGGTTATACTATAACAATTCTGCTTGACTGGCAAGGGCCAAAAATAAAAAGTTTTTCAGAAATCTACAAAAGGCAAGGAACATGACGTTGGGTTTAGTTATCAAAGAGAATTTGTTAGGTCCTTCTTTTTTTGGATATTCCACCCTGCCCTCCTCAAGCATCTGATATAGTTTTCCTATATTTTGTCTAGTAGCAAAATACAGCAGCCTTAATTCTTTAACTCTTAGGCTCTGGTTCCATCTTAACATCTTTATCGAATCCTCATTATCACCAATAAGCCATGATGAATAAATGTCAATCTGGTTACTAGATGACTTACCCAGAACCCCACTATTTCCTCCATTATGGGCTAGAAATATGTTCTTTCTTTCTCTCAAACAAACACTCAGATGTTCTGGATTTTGAGTCCCTTACCAGGTCTACTTTAGAAACCTGTGTTTTGCCTGTTGCAAGCACATATCTCTACTAGAGGTATCTGGGATAAGTGGGGTTTGCTGCTCATATACTTAGTTCTGACATGCAGTGGTACCTTGGTTCTCAAACTTAATCCATTCCGGAAGTCCGTTCCAAAACCAAGGTACGCTTTCCCATAGAAAGTAATGCAAAATGGATTAATCCGTTCCAGACTTTTAAAAACAACTCCTAAAACAGCAATTTAACCTGAATTTTACTATTGAATGAGACCATTGATCCATATAATGAAAGCAATAATCAATGTACTGTACTATAAAATAAATAAGACAGTATTGTAAATGATAAAAATAAAAATTACCGTACTTTTCCATGTATAAGACTAGGATTTTTTCTTCAAAAGTTCTGTTAAAAATGGGGGGGGGGGTCATCTTATACACGGATAGTGTATCCCCCCATTTTCTTAATTTTGAGTCCCCCCCCCCGGGGGTGTCTTATACACAGGGGCATGTTATACTCGGAAAAATACGGTAATTTTTTTTCTTACTTGCACTGATGATAGTCATTGTTTGGATGGGGGGCTTTTATCCATTTCCACAGTCACACAATCAATCAGTCAGTAGCTGAACTGGGTTCCACACAGTCACAAAAACAAATTAACCGACGAAGCCTCAAAAACAAAAATGCAAAATAAATAGCGAAAACAAAAGTGCCAAACTTAATTCATTCTGGAAGTCTGTTTGTCTTCCGAAATGTTCAAAAACCAAGGTGCAGCTTCAGATTGGTGCAGGCGCCCCGGAAACAATAGCCAACAACCGCATCACTCGTTCGGCTGAAAAACGTTCGAAAACCAGAACACTTGCTTCCGGTTTTTTGGCGTTTGAGAACCAAAGAGTTTGAGTACCAAGATGTTTGAGAAACAAGGTACCACTGTACTGCCTTGTGGAGGGGAACTCAAGAGAAGCTGGACAAAAAACCCCTACCTACCCCCAGAACATTTGTAATATAAGAGGTTACAGGATTTCAGCAGAAAGTTACAGGACATACACTTATTGGAAATAAATCCCAAAACCTCTGCAGTCACGAACAGTATTGAAAGTGGGATCTCTCATGATCTCTCTAGTTCCATCACGAGCACCATTCATAAATGCACTGTAAAAAGTATGCCTGAAGGGGTCTCACAGTTGTCTTGAGCCAGCTAAATGTGCATTTAGCAGACAGGTGAAATATTCAGTAATTGCACTAGTTAGCTTTTCTGGAGGGAGGAGGGACAAGAGATAATTAAACCGAGTTTCCTGTTCCCCTTTCTAAATAGCTGATCAGAGCTATTATTGATTTCCTCTGCACAGCAACATACATTCAATTCCAGATTCTTTTTGGAGCTCCTGTAATCCCTTTTCGATTTAATTCCCTTGAACAATCTGGTGTCATTGGCAAACTTGATTTTTTATTATTTTTTTATTTGTTGCAATTCTATGCTGCTTTCCCTTCAAATGAATCTCAAAGCTGCCTACAAACAATAAGTAATAATAACGGAACAGAACATCACAAGTACATCGTAAATCATGCAATGCAATTAACAAATCACCCGTAAAGCAATCACTATCTATAAAACACCAAACCAGCAATTTTAAAAAACCAGCTACTAAAAAAAATGAGCTTAACTTCACAATTACAGCAACGTCGTTTTAGATGATTAACAAATCAACGGGTCATTCGTAATCTATAAAGCAAGATTAACAAAATAGCAGTTAAGAAATAAGCTAAACACTGCTAGGCTCCTTTGCACACAAACTTGGCTACCTCATTCTGACCCCCAAGTCAAGATTATTAATGAATAAGTTAAAAAGCACAGGTCCGCAGTACTGATTTCTGGCAGACAAAAGTGAACATCCCTCCATAGGGATAACTCTCATTTTATTCCTACTTTCCCCCCTGTTCCTTAACCAGTTACTACTCCACCAGGGGGCCTCTTCTCCCAACCCATAATTGTGAGTTTACTCAGGAGTCTTTGGTAAGCAACTTAATCAAAAGTTTTTTGAAAGTCGAAGTACACAATGTTGATGGAATCACGTCTTTCTATATGCTTGTGGACCCTCTCAAAGAACTGTGAGAGGTTAGTGAGACAGGACAAACCTTTGCAGAAGACATGTTGGTTTTGCTTCTACAGCAGTTGTTCTTCCATGTGCTTGGTAATTTAATCTTTAATCATGCTTTCCATCAGTTTTCCTGGAACAGATGTTAAGCTAACCCGCCACTAATTTCCCAGATTCCCTCTGGATTCTCTTTAAAAATAATAATACTGGTATTACATTGGCCGCCTCCCAGCCCTTAGGTACAGAGTGGACATTTGTGCAGACTGCAGTGAACATTTACCGGTATGTTCAATAAATCAAAAATAGTCTAACATTGGAAAAGGAGGACTCTTTATGTCACTACTTCATTGCTCAACTCTTGCACAAATTTCCACCACGTAGTCAAAGGGAAAACATACAGTGGTACCTCGGGTTACATACGCTTCAGGTTACATACTCTTCAGGTTACAGACTCCGCTAACCCAGAAATAGTGCTTCAGGTTAAGAACTTTGCTTCAGGATGAGAACAGAAATCATGCTCCGGCAGCTCGGCAGCAGCAGGAGGCCCCATTAGCTAAAGTGGTGCTTCAAGTTAAGAACAGTTTCAGGTTAAGAACAGACCTCCGGAACGAATTAAGTACTTAACCTGAGGTACCACTGTACATAGATGTAGGAGAGAGAGAGAGAGAGAGAGAGAGAGAGAGAAAGAAATAAAAAACTAACTGCTGGAATGACAGTATTTGAAGGAGGGAGAAATTCGACACCTGTCTTTTCCATTTGTCTTTTCTACACCGTAATAACCAACAATGAAAACGAAGAAGCCAAGCAGTTTCTCGTCTGGTTGCCTGTGGTGCAATTCTCTTTACTGAAGCGGGTCAATTAGCATAACTGCTATTGACAGAGCAATGCTGGGAGCAGGAGACCAAGGACTTCTTAAGAAATTGCTAGGATTGAGAGGCTCTGTCCTGGATGCAACAGAGAACAAAAATATATGTTACAAAACATCGTTTTCAGTGTTAACTCCATTTTGGAAGGACAGTTGCACTTCTGTTTCCTAAGATTTATGTTAAAATGTAAGCGGAATGCAAATGAACATCCAAGTTTACTAGCAAGTGTCCACAACACCAACAGGAAACTAAATGGGAAAAGGGCTACTTTATCTGTGTACGGTGAAGCTTAGCACTGTTTTTAGAAATGAACATTTTAATGCCACTTGCAGAAACTATAAAATGATATAATTTTCAGTGATCAGTTTTGCCATTTTGGCATAATCCAACAGCTTAGTTTGTCGTTCCTCTCTGGTAAGGACTTTGTCTTCTTTCCATCTCTGGGCTAGTAACATCCGTGCGACTGTTGTCGCTTACATAAAAAGTCTTTTCTGCTCCTTTGGAATACTGGTACCTACAATTCCTAATAAAAAGGCTTCTGGTTTTTTTTTTTACAGAAAACATTTTAAACATCCCCCCCCCCCAATTCATTATATATCATTTCCCAGAATGCTTTTACTGTATTACCTCACACGTCCACCACATATGATAGAAGGTGCCTTCTTTTTCTTTACATTTCTAGCAGATATGTAAGCTGGTTAACCTGATGTATGTGGAATGGCTTGGAATGGAAACAGGCTTGGTGATGGTCATTGGCTTAGCTGGCTTATAAGCAGAAAAAAACACACTGAGGCTGCTCCAATTAGTTGTTATTTGCCATGATAGCTTCACTTCAGGAAACACACCACCAGGTAATAGAGGAGGACGCACGACAGGCTCTTGTTCTTATTCCCTGGTTGTGGGCTTCCGATGAGCACCTAGCTGGTTACAGTGGAATACAAGATGCCAAACTAGACGTGATTTTGGTGTGATCCAGCAGAGCTCTTATATTTTTATAACTTGACCCCGTTCGAGTAAAATGCTCAGTCATCGTGTGGACTGGACTGCCTGCCTGTGATCCAAAATATACATACAGACAAGTCCCATGAATATTCTATGAGCGCAAGTCCCACTCAGGTTTGCCCCAAAGTTAGTGTGCGTCGGATTGAAGGCTTTGATCTCAGCAATGATACATTGGGCTAAAGCCTTTGGTTACAATATACAATTATAGAAGATTGGGAAAAGTTATGGAAAGCAGGTATAAACTTTACAGCGTGTAATGCTTTGAAAGAAAAGATAATGAAAATGATGTATAGATGGTACATACCGTATTTTTCGCCCTATAGGATGCACTTTCCCCCCTCTAAAAATGAAGGGGAAATGTGTGTGCGTCCTATGGGGCGAATGCAGGCTTTCGCTGAAGCCTGGAGAGCGAGAGGGGTCGGTGCGCACCGACTCCTCTTGCTCTCCAGGCTTCAGGAAGCTATCCGCAAGCCGTGGGAGAGCTGCGCGACTTCGCATAGCTCTCCCACCGCTTGTGGAGAGCTGCCTGCACCCAGAAGCCTGGGGCGCGCTGAGCTCAGCGCCCCCCAGGCTTCGGGCTTCGCGCAGCTCTCTGCAAGCCGTGGGAGAGCTGCGCAAAGTCGCACAGCTCTCCCACGGCTTGCGGATAGCAGCCTGTTCTGGGGGCTGGGGTCGGGGGAAGCTCGGGCTTCCCCCGCCCCAGCCCCGTGCCTGGGGGGGGGGAAAATAATTTTTTTTCTTTATTTCCCCCCCAAAAAACTAGGTGCGCCCTATGGGCCGGTGCGCCCTATGGGGCGAAAAATACGGTAACATCAGTAAAGTTAGCCAAAATGTATAAAGTAAGCAATAAATGTTGGAAATGTAAAGAAAAAGAAGGTACTTTTTACCATATGTGGTGGGCTTGCAAGAAAGTAAAATGCTTCTGGGAAATAATATATAATGAGATGAAGAAAATGTTGAAATATACATTTGTGAAAAACCAGAAGCATTTTTACTTGGTATTGTAGGTACAGGAATCAATAGACAGGATAAAAACTTTTTATATGCAACTACAGCAGTGAGAGTACTATTAGCCCAACGATGGAAACAGGAAGAATTACCAGCGAAGGAGGAGTGGCAAATAAAACCGATGGAGTATGCAGAACTGGCAAAGTTGACTGGGAGAATTCGGAACCAGAAAGACCAGGACTTCCTTAAGGATTGGAAGAAATATATGACTTATTTGAAAGATAATTGCATTAATGTAACATTGCTTGTAGGTTTACAAGAAGTTTTATATGGAGGATTATATAAATTATTGTAAAATGATTTAGGAAGGAAATAATTAGGAGACAAAGTTTAAAAGCATTAATTATAATAATAAAATGCAAGATCAGTTAACAAATTTGAAAATCACTAGACAGGATTGACAGAAATCTTAGGCTATAATAGCCAAAATGAGGATGATGTGATGTGATGTAAAGTTTTGTTTGGAAAATATATGTAAAAATTAATTATTATTATTATTTTTTAAAAAGAAGGCTTTGAGATCCCGCCTCCAAACCCTTCCTGGCACAGTAAACCTGCTGTCATGGCCATGAAGAGAAATATTCCTATTTGAGTGGAAGGGGTGGATAAAAAGGTAAAGGCCAGTGAGAGCAGAATGCATGGATTTTGGGCAGACCTTTTGCAATCAACATTTGCCCTTGCGTGGACAGGCGGAGTCCCCCAGATCCCGCGCGGTCCCCCCGTCATGTGGAATAACGACTCAAGACAACGTGCTATGGGATTAAATTGGCCACAACTTTATTAAATTTCAAATGTGGCTCAGGCATTGGGCGTTCTCCCTCCCCAGTCCCCAGCCGGGGACCTAGGGAGCATCAGGGTTATCCAGTGTGTGTGTGTGGGGGGGGATGGGCCGGCTCTGGAGAACATATGTTCAAGCAGAGATAGCCGCCCCCATTACGCCGCCGCCGCAGGGGAGAGCAATGACGACCTTTCGGTGTACGGTCAAAGCCTCCCTTCAGAAACCCCTTTAATGGGGAACCCTGGTATCGCCGCTGCAAAGAGGAAGATAGACTAAAGGATTCCGCCCAAGGCCTGATACCGCCAAAGTTGTGACGTTTTGCTACGGGAAAGGCGAAACCTGCCAATGCAGGGAAATTCCTTTCCGGCCCTTTAACAGCGACCTTAACGTAGCAGCGCCCGCATACATGTGAAGAAAAGTTAACCTGCAAAATAAGACATTAACTGAGGGTGGGTAGGGTGGGAGAAGCTCTGGAGCCAAGTGAGGATTCCCAGGTAAGATCCTCCCTCTAATGTGTGGGCAGGTAGTCCTGGCCTGGTCTCCTTGGCAACGCTTCCCCCAGGTGGGATTGGACAACTGACTGAGGTAGGCGGAGGCCTCCAGGTATCCCACCTGAGGGAAGGCGAAGCCAAGCCTATGCTGAATGGAGCCGCTCCAGATCCAGGGGCTGCTCGCGTCCATGCAAAGGGCGCCCCCCGTTTTTATGCGGGGAGCGTTCATTCTCCCTAATGCTGCTTGCTGCCTGCGATAATGGTGGCTTGCTGTCAGCACTAGCAGAGGCTGCCATGGTTGTCATTTTGGGGTACTGAAAATCGACTCTCTTCCTTGTGAGCCATTCCCTCGATTCAGTGAAACCAACAATGGCTTGTGATAAAAGTGTTTTTATGGGGAAAGGTTGCTTTGTCTTCTGAAATATTGAATTTCCAGAGCATAGCCAACATGCCATTGTTACCACAATATTTTTCTTTTTTTTGCCTGTCACATTGTCATAATAATGATTTAAAATCTCTGAATTAGCGGTGTGTGCTGCAAACTGTTCAGCCTTCACTTTCTGGGGAGGGGTGGGGTGGGGGTGGGGGGAGTCCCAAACCCCAAACAGCAAACAGATTGGCTCTTTGGTATGTGGAGTACTCTCTGTTCTCTTTGCTACTTTGCATAGCAGAAAAACATTCATCTATCAACGCCAGATTTTCACATTTATTTTCCCGTTTTAAATGGACTTTGTGGCAAGCGACTAAACTGATTTCACACTGTACATCGTTGTCACTGCAGCGGGAAAGGCTTTGGGAGTGAAAAAACTAAATGAAACTAGATTCTCAACCTTTGAAAATGTATTCACAGATCATATATTACGGGCCCAGTCACGATCACACCCATCAATTAGTAATTCATAAACCATTAATGTATTGAGGATTGCTCTCTTTATTTTCTTTGTCTTTAGTGAACCATCACCCCCCTTTTTTTTGCGTTTTAGGGCTGCTTTCCAAGGGCTTTAAGTTTCCCTTCTGCACTCTGAGCAGCTGTAAGGATGAAGGGAAATATTGCTTGGTGAAGGGAAGGTGTGACGAAGATGGCTGGTTGGCACTGTTAGGTATGCAAGACATTGTACTCAATGACAGCAGCAGCAGCAGCTTGACTAATACATCTCAACTAACAAGAGTCACCAGGGTTCAGTAGCTGGAGTGTTGGACCAGAAGGTGGAAGGAGTTCTGCTTAAATCCCTGCTCGCTCTTCTTCTTTGGTGATCACTTCCTGGTGCAACTGGACTTCTCTGCGACCCATCCCCTCTGCAGGGAGGTGGGACCAATTCGGATGGTCCGCCCCCGCCACTTAATGGATCCAAATGGTTTCCAGAGAGTGGTAGGGGATGCTTTATCCCATGTTGATGGCCTTTCAGCTGATTCCCTGGTGGCCTGCTGGAATGTGGAGTTAACCAGGGCTATTGACTGTTTGGCTCCGAAGTGCCCTCTCTGATTGCATGGAGCCCGGACAGCCCCGTGGTTTTCCACGGATCTGAGGGCAATGAAACAATCGTTGAGACGGCTAGAGCGCCGGTGGCAGATAACTCATTCCGAATCTGACCGGACACAGGTTAGAGCTCAACGTCGAGCCTACCAAGTGGCGATAGCGATGGCGAAGAAGAATTTCTTCACCGCCTCTATTGCATCTGCAGAAAACAGCAGCAGGAGACTTTTTCAGGTGGTTCACAATTTAGCGGAACCACCTGCAACATCGGGGCCCAGTATGGGCCACATGTTCTCCTGCAATGATTCTGCAAAGTTTTTTGCAGATAAAATCGCTCAGATTCGGGAAGAAGTAGACTCCACCGTGGGAGCAGGGCCGGGGCGGGAGAGTGCTAGAGTTTTGTCTAGTCAAGTTGAGTGGGATCAATTCCAATCTGTTACCTCCGAGGATGTGGACAGGCTGCTTGCACGAGTGAAACCAACCACCTGTCTCCTGGATCCTTGCCCATCCTGGCTTATAAAAGCTAGCCGGGAAGGACTGGGCGATGGGCTTCGTGGGGTGGTGAATGCTTCCCTCCGTGAGGGAGCCTTCCCAGACCCGCTGAAAGAGGCGGTTATTAAACCGCTTCTTAAAAAACCATCTTTAGATGCGGCCACGATGGCCAACTATCGCCCAGTCTCAAATCTTCCATTCTTGGGCAAGGTGATTGAGCGAGCGGTTGCTGAACAACTCCAGGCACGCCTGGAAGAAGCAGACCATTTGGATCCCTTCCAGTCGGGATTCAGGCCTCATCATGGGACTGAAACTGCCTTGGTCGCACTGGTTGATGATCTCCGGCGGGCTAGGGACAAAGGTGAGAGCTGTTTCCTAGTTCTGCTGGATCTCTCAGCGGCGTTTGATACCATCGACCATAACATCCTTCTGGACCGTCTTGAGGGGCTGGGAGCTGGGGGCACTGTCATACAGTGGTTCCGCTCCTTCCTCCTGGGCCGTGTTCAGAAAGTGGTGGTGGGGGATGAGTGTTCAGACCCCTGGGCTCTCACTTGTGGGGTGCCTCAGGGTTCTGTCCTCTCCCCCATGCTTTTCAACATTTACATGCAGCCGCTGGGAGAGATCATCAGGCGGTTTGGGCTGGGTGTTCATCAGTATGCGGATGATACCCAGCTCTACCTCTCTTTTAAATCAGAACCAGTGAAGGCGGTGAAGGTCCTGTGTGAGTGTCTGGAGGCGGTTGGAGGATGGATGGCGGCTAACAGATTGAGGTTGAATCCTGACAAGACAGAAGTACTGTTTTTTGGGGGACAGGAGACGGGCAGGTGTGGAGGATTCCCTGGTCCTGAATGGGGTAACTGTGCCCCTGAAGGACCAGGTGCGCAGCCTGGGAGTCATTTTGGACTCACAGCTGTCCATGGAGGTGCAGGTCAATTCTGTGTCCTGGGCAGCTGTCTACCAGCTCCATCTGGTACGTAGCCTGAGACCCTATCTGCCTGCGGACTGTCTCGCCAGAGTGGTGCATGCTCTGGTTATCTCCCGCTTGGACTACTGCAATGCACTCTACGTGGGGCTACCTTTGAAGGTGACTCGGAAACTACAACTAATCCAGAATGCGGCAGCTAGACTGGTGAAAGGGGGCGGCCGCCGAGACCGTATAACACCGGTCTTGAAAGACCTACATTGGCTCCCAGTACGTTTCCGAGCACAATTCAAAGTGTTGGTGCTGACCTTTAAAGCCCAAAATGGCCTCGGTCCAGTATACCTGAAGGAGCGTCTCCACCCCCATCGTTCTGCCCGGACGCTGAGGTCCAGCGCCGAGGGCCTTCTGGCGGTTCCCTCATTGCGAGAAGCAAAGCTACAGGGAACCAGGCAGAGGGCATTCTCGGTAGTGGCGCCCACCCTGTGGAACGCCCTTCCAGCAGATGTCAAAGCGATAAACAACCACCTGACATTCAGAAGACATCTTAAGGCAGCCCTGTTCAGGGAAGTTTTTAACGTGTGATATTTTACTGTATTTTTGGTTTCTATGGAAGCCGCCCAGAGTGGCTGGGGAGGCCCAGCCAGATGGGCGGGGTATAAATAATAAATTATTATTATTATTATGATCACTCGTAGCCCAGTAAGAATGTCTTCCATGAACACAGTTTTAACAGTGAGTCCGTAAGTGACAGTGGAGGTCAATTCTGGATCCACACGTCCTTCCACAGTGGGGACATAGGTTTCTGGGTGGGAGTTGATCACGGTGTGGATTTGCCAAGCATGCCTTCCTCTTAGCACGTTTCTCCCTTTCGTCCTGAGTTCGAGCGTCTTCATAATAAAGGCTGTTCTCCAACTGGAGCACTCGCAGGCCAGTGTTTCCCAGTTGTCGGTGTTTATTCTACATTTTTTAAGATTTGCCTTGAGAGAGTCTTTAAATCTCTTTTGTTGACCACCAGCATTATGCTTTCCATTTTTAAGTTTGGAATAGAGTACAGTGGTACCTCGGGTTAAGAACTTAATTTGTTCTGGAGGTCTGTTCTTAACCTGAAACCGTTCTTAACCTGAAGCACCACTTTAGCTAATGGGGCCTCCTGCTGCCGCCGGGCCGCCGGAGCACGATTTCTGTTCTCATCCTGAAGCAAAGTTCTTAACCTGAAGCACTATTTCTGGGTTAGCGGAGTCTGTAACCTGAAGAGTCTGTAACCCGAGGTACCACTGTAAAGCCAACACTGACTTGACCCTAGACCCATCTCAAAATGAGGTGCATTGGAACCTGCCAGTGGAATAGAGTTTGGAATAGAGTACAGTGGTACCTCGGGTTAAGAACTTAATTTGTTCTGGAGGTCTGTTCTTAACCTGAAACCGTTCTTAACCTGAAGCACCACTTTAGCTAATGGGGCCTCCTGCTGCCACTGTGCCACCCCAGCACGATTTCTATAGTAGTACCTCGGGTTAAGAAGCAAAGTTCTTAACCCGAGGTACTATTTCTGGGTTAGCGGAGTCTGTAACCTGAAGCGTCTGTAACCTGAAGCATCTGTAACCCGAGGTACCGCTGTAGTTGCTTTGGAAGACGATAATTAGGCATCCGAACAACATGACCAGTCCAACGAAGCTGATGTTGAAGAATCATTGCTTTGAAACTGTTGATCATTGCTTCTTCCAGTACACCGGCATTAGTTTGCCTGTTTTCCCAAGTGATGTGTAAAATCCCCCCCCCCCCCCCGCTCTATCATGAAGTTTACTGGGTATTTTTGGGTTAGTCACTGTCTTGGGTGAACCTATTCCACTGGGTTGTGTGTGTTTTTTTGGTATGACTCAATAAGCATGTTCCACAAAAATCAAGATATAAATGTATACACAAAGAAACAGATGACTTCATGGTAAATGAATCATGCAAAAATGAAGAGGAGAGGTTATTTTCCCACTGTCCATTTTGTAGTGTAAGCTTTCTTCAAAGCAGGGATAGACTCTGTCTGTAAGACACCAAGGACATGGCTTGTATTGAAATGATGATTTCACAGTCTTCATCCTGTGTTTATACCCAGGCAACATTAGAATCTTTATCCGCATATTCATATAGCTCCAACGGTCTTTTCCAGAGAGTAGATAACCTCTACTCTCAGGTAATAATAATTCAGGTAAACAAGCTGACTTAAAAGGAAATATAACTATTTTGTTTTCTATGCAAAATACATCAGTCTGTCTGATTAATTAGCAGGCTCTTTCCTTCTTCTTTTCTTTTTAAACCTGACTTTGACAGAAACAGGATCGTATTCTTTTTCTGTTTTGGCTTGCGAATTTCATTGCTGAAAACCAACTCTGAGCTCTGTGAAGTGCATTATAATTCCTACTCTGGGTCCTTCGCCTCCATTACAACAAGAAATTTTGTGATTTAACTTGAGAGGCAGATCGCTGCACTTTACAGCGCTCTTGGCAGGAGTGCTAATTTAATGTAATGCAGTTGGAAATCTAGGGTGGTATTCAATGCTAGTCCCGCTCTTCATAGACGCATTAAAGTTAATGGATATGGCTAATGTGGTTTCATTAACTTCAGTGGGTCTACTCTGAGTAGGACTTGGTTAAATACCACAGTGAAAGGGCAGGTTGAGTACAGCCTCTTTTACTCCCTTTCTTTACACACCTGCCTTGCAAGGTAGGCCGGCTGTGTGTCTCTAATTCTCCTTGTGAATCTACAGCTTATTTCCTCCCCAGACAAGGAGGGATCAGGAGGAGCCCAGTTAGATCCTGGACCGGATCTCCTTGTGCCTCCAGCCAACCCTCCCTGCCCTTTTATGTTGTTGCTGCACTACCTGAGTGGACATTGCTGTGCGATATCTGGACCACCTAGCTTACCAGCCCAGGTGAGCCACCTTGTCCACAGCCATATTGCGGATGAGTTTTATGTTATTGTGACGTGGCCTGGTGTTCAGAAATGCCACCACCAAGTGGGAGGTCAAGTTGGTGCTTGCAACTTGCTGCTTAAGGGAAAGCTGGGGCAGGTGACCACCTTTAATTGTGTGTTGCCCCCTCTCCTCTGATGACATAGCCTGCGCCTCATATCATTATTGCAGTTTTGAATGTTCCTCCATACTGAAAAATGCCTTGCCTAAGAGCAATAGCATAGTGCCATTGGTTAAGTCTGATGCAATGGTTACATTGTGGTTGGAGCAAGGATGAGCAACACTTTTGCTGCCCAGGACCATAAGTAGTGGTAGATGGGCACTCAGTAGCCACATGTCAGTGTGATTTGACACCATCCCATTTGGGGGTGACCATGCACAGAGCTTTGAACCATCTCCCTGCAGAGGTGAGGGGAGAATATTTTGGCAGTGGGGATTGTGCTACTGACAGCCGCTGCTTAGAGGAATGGTGGATTATAAAAGTAATGATCAGTGTTTTGTGGCTGAATCCAGTCTTTCTCATTCAGCTCTGACTATACTGTGGACTTTTGTTGTTGCTTAGTCGTTTAGTTGTGTCCAACTCTTCGTGACCCCATGGACCAGAGCACGCCAGGCACTCCTGTCTTCCACTGCCTCCCGCAGTTTGGTCAAACTCATGCTGGTAGCTTTGAGAACACTGTCCAACCATCTCGTCCTCTGTCATTTCCTCCTTGTGCCCTCCATCTTTCCCAACATCAGGGTCTTTTCCAGGGAGTCTTCTCTTCTCATGAGGTGGCCAAAGTATTGGAGCATCAGCTTCAGGATCTGTCCTTCCAGTGAATTTCCTGCAATAGCTATTTCATATGTGGACATTGCTTGAGCATTATAGTGATGGTGCGCATTCATGCATATGGCTCTGTGCATTGCTGTGAAAAAGCAGTTGAGCCATTCATGGAATTAAAAAGCAGAACCACATGAACTTGCTCTTCTTTCTGTATGTGACTGGTAGGCCCAATGGTTTGTTGAACTGGGCTCTGTTTGTTTGTTTCAGATTGCATCACTGTTTGATTTGTAGTTGTTCAGGAAATAATGTGCTCTGGCATTTTGTTGCCAGAGGTTCCCTGGTTTTTGATTACAGCTGGGTGTATTGATGTGCCGCAACGAAGTAACAGCAATATCCTGAGGGCAAATGTTCTCTTTGCAATGGAGCTGCATACCTTTCCTTCATATCATAAAAGTTTAAACAGGCCAAAAAGCAAAACAAAACTAATGGTTCTCCATTCTCAACATTTTTGGAATTGAGATAGATAGCTCCTGTTCTTTTGGTATATTTGTGGGAGAATGAGTCACACTTTCAGTCTTCTGCTAAATTGAAGCGAAGGAAAGTTAAAGTGTAATTTAACTTTCAGATGGAAATAATGTTTTTATATTGATGGAGGTTTCATTTTCTTTTAAAAAAAGAAGAAGAAGCCCACATAGGAGTGGGCTACCATTTGAAAAAAGTTTCACCTGCAAGGAAGTGATTGTGGAGGAGCCTCTCTATCTGACATTATTTTTGCCTAAGATCAGATTTAATTGCTTCAAGTGTATCTACCTTTTCTGTTTGTGTGCAGCTTTGCAATGGTTGTGGAAGCACTTAAAGCTATAATAAAACAATTTCCGGAAGATCACACTCACATTTTGAGTTGCATTTTGTTAAGCCGTGGCTCGTCAACATGCTCCCGATGTTTTTGGATTACTTCTCCCTGTTGGAATTCTGCCTAGGTCAGAGGAATGTGCCACAAGCATAGGCACCGGCAGATATTCCTGTCGACCTCCCCGCGTCTCCCAACCTCTGCTGATAAGCAGGCGAGGTCCGGCGATTCTTCTCAGATGTATGAGAGGAACACACCGTTCTTCCTCTCTCCCCTTTGGTGTCCCCAGGGAGGGGAAAGAAGCAGACAGAAAACTATTTACATCATTTATTTCTGCCTCTTACATCAGTACAGAGAATCATGTCTGCACATGTCTGCAACAACAGCAAGAAGAAAACTCCTCCCAAGTACATCCAGTACGGGTCATATGACACACACACACTGAGCTAACATCCGGTGCTCAGTACAGAATGGACTGCCCCTTTGTTCCCATGGCAACAGTCACAAACATCCTGTCTGGCTTTCCAGCCACAAGCAGCTGGCTGAGCTGCTGGAGCCTTTGCTTGCTGCAGCATTGGTGCTTTATGGTAACATACTCCCCCTAAAGTATCAATGTGTGCTGCGAGCAAAGCGTCATCCAGAGAAGAAAACAAACAGTTGTTATATTTATAACATTCCCCTGTTGTTTCAGTTCCACCCTTGGAACTACCCGCCACTGGTTTAACCAATGTACCTCTCTGGTTGTGTGACTTCGCATTACCTCGGTTAACAACTCTCTGTTGTGCCTTTGTCTCTGACTCAGACACAGCTTCAATCTGTCCTTGGTCGTTTACAATAGCAACATATGCAAGGTTAGCAAACTCCTTTGAATACCTCTTGGGTGGTACACCCTTCGTTGCTCTCTCAGACCTGCGTATGAGGTTCTGATCCTCTGTGCTCACTGGTTCAACCTTTGGACTCTCTGGAGAACCAGTACTAAGCTTAATCAATGGTTCATCCTTCACCTGTGAAGGTCTATCCATTGTGTGAGATTTCCTCTCAATGACTGTTACAACTGAGCTGTCTGAGCTATCGCTGTCATCATCAGTACTACTGAACTCAATAAGATCAAACTCATCATCATCATCATCATCTGAATCCTCTGTGGGAAATGTCTGTACTACCCGCTCTTGCTTTGGAGCACTCTCTAGGAACTTTGTGAGAATCACCTGACCAGATTCAGACAAAATTACTCTGTAGAGACCCTTTTCATATCCCACAAAAATGCCTCTGGCATTCTTTACACCACCTGGAGCTTCTGTTCTCACATGAGACCCGAAAACCTTAAAGTAGGCAACAGAAGGTTTTCTTTTGAACAGCTTCTCAAAAGGAGAACATCCCAACTCTGTTGAGACTTTTCTCAGCCACACATGAAGATAGGACGCTAGCGATTCGGCCCAATATTCATGTGGCAAATGTGAACTCAGCAATTGCGCATTCATCCCCTTTTGCAATTCTTTGTTCGCTTTTACACAGACCCCCCTGTTCCACGCTTCTTGTGAAACTGCCACTTTGTGGTCTATCCCTTTTCCATCCAGGAACTTCTGAAACTTCTGTAACAGAAAAACTTGTTTGTCATCTGTGAAAAGACAATCAATGTTAGCATCATGCATACTTTTAACCTTGTCACAAAACTCCTGAAACTTTTCTAAAGTTTCTTGTGGTTTCTCCATCATATAAACCCAAGAATAATTAGTGAAACAATCCACACACAAAAGGTAATACTTTGCACCGCCTCTAGATGGTTCTAGAGGACCAATCACATCAGCATACACCCGCTGAAATGCTCTGTCGACCTTCTTGGTCTTAGTCACCTTCCTGGTGCTCACACTGGTCACACCTGTAAGAGAGATTTCGTTAGAAACAGAGGAATTACATTTCATGTAATCACTTTGATCAAAAGTCAACAAATACAGTCCATCTTTCTCTTTGGCAGTAAGAAACAGTTCTCCATCTTTGTAGATCTTGCAGCTTTTAGCATCATAGGACAGTTTCAGTCCTTTCTTTGCAATCTGCGACACGCTCAGCAGATTAAATCTCAGTTCTGGAACCAGGTAAACATCATTTATAGTCAAGTTCAGACTCTTAAGATACACAGTCCCAATTCCAGTCGCTTCCAACTCCTGACCGTTGGCCTGTTTCACAGTGAAGCTTTGCTTCCTCAACGTCGAAAACAGTCCTCTGTGCGGGCACATGTGAACCGTTGCGCCCGTGTCAATTATGAACGAGTTCCCAACATCTGGCGTGGTTCCTTTCGCCATCATAGCCTTCGCAGGTTTCACCTGGCACTTGGAACGGCTTTTGCCTGATGCCTGAGGCTTCGTAGAGCTGCTCTTTGCTCCTCTTGACTGGCGCGGCTTCTTACAGTTTCGCTGTAGATGCCCAGTCTGTCCACAATTGTAGCATCGGACAGCACTCAATGCTACTCCATGCTCTCCAGTAGCATCAGCAGTGGGGGAATTAGAACTCTGTTCTTCCCTCCCCCTGTCCTTTTCTTCCAGTGCAGCAAGTCTGTCGTGTTCATTCAGGACCACAGCACAAACTCTCTCCGCGGTCAGCTGCGCGGCCGGTAGGGAACCAAGCTGACTGGCAACAACCTTGTAGATGCGGCTAAGGCTGTTTATCATCATGAAGCAAAACACTTCCTCCTGAAGACGGAAATTGCGTTCCACCATCTGTTGACGCAGAAACTTCATTTCTGTCAGGTGTGCTTGAACATCTCCATCAGGCGCAAGTCTCAGATTGGTCAATTTCTCAAAATACAGCAACGCTGAAGAACCAGCATCTCTCTGATGCGTTGTACGCAGCGTGTCCCATACCTCTTTCGCATTTTCTAAATGCTGAACATGCACCAAGTGATCATCTGAGACACACAGAATTATAGCAGTCCTGGCCCTTACATCCCGTGACTCCCAACCTCTGGTTGGTGCTGCAGGGATGGGGTTTTCAATTACATCAAAAAGCCTCTGATTCTGCAGCAGGGCCTTCATCTTTACAGACCAAGATGAATAATTGTCATCGGTTAAGGGAGGTGGGCAAGGCAAACCTCCCCCTTTCTTGGCACCCATCTTGAAGCCAAGCCTCCAGCTCACAATATCAAACAAACTGTAAAATCCAACAGTTGTTTTTTTCCTTTCTCACGCAGCAAACTGCAAATTGTTTACGCTCTTTGCACCTGGCAGCTAAACTCAGGCTGCTATTGAAAAGCCCCTTCCAAGAGCTCGTAAACCTTGTAGCCAAAACATTCTCTGGTTTTGTTTCGCTTTCCCAGGCTTACACTCAGAGTCCAGCCCCTTTGCCAGTAACTTTCCAGGACCGTTACCTAGCAACAATGCATTTCAATAAAACATCTTATCTACCACAAAAATTTGTGGAATGCAGGCTTCAGCCTTCAAGCTGCAGGCCTCTTCCCCCGGAGCTCTTGTTTTCTTTGAAACGCAGCTCCGTGAACCAGGGAATTAATCTTCCTGCGTTCACACTTTTAGCCCGAAATGCAGCATACCTTGAACTTTGTTGCTCTGGAAAACACCTCTTCTTTCCACCAGCTGTCTGTGGAGCCTCTGGCCTCTTTCAGACGCTTCTCTTCCTCCTTGGAGCAGAGGAGGACAATCCACCAGCCTCTCATGCAGATGTCGATGGATCGAAACCATCCAAAGGCTGCCACTGTTGGAATTCTGCCTAGGTCAGAGGAATGTGCCACAAGCATAGGCACCGGCAGATATTCCTGTCGACCTCCCCGCGTCTCCCAACCTCTGCTGATAAGCAGGCGAGGTCCGGCGATTCTTCTCAGATGTATGAGAGGAACACACCGTTCTTCCTCTCTCCCCTTTGGTGTCCCCAGGGAGGGGAAAGAAGCAGACAGAAAACTATTTACATCATTTATTTCTGCCTCTTACATCAGTACAGAGAATCATGTCTGCACATGTCTGCAACAACAGCAAGAAGAAAACTCCTCCCAAGTACATCCAGTACGGGTCATATGACACACACACACTGAGCTAACATCCGGTGCTCAGTACAGAATGGACTGCCCCTTTGTTCCCATGGCAACAGTCACAAACATCCTGTCTGGCTTTCCAGCCACAAGCAGCTGGCTGAGCTGCTGGAGCCTTTGCTTGCTGCAGCATTGGTGCTTTATGGTATCATTCCTGACCATGGGCCATGTTTCTTGGTGCCAATGGGAGTTAGAATTCTGCAACATCTGAGGACATCATGTGTGGTACCCCCTGTGCTTTTTTTTTTTTTAAATTAGCTACAAAGGTTTCTTGCATTCCATATAAATTGGAAAGCAAAACCGAGGGTGAGGAAAAAATAAACTCAGGATTGCCAGATAGATTTTTCTGACCTTCACTTCAAAGAGAATCGTTCCAGATCAATGTATTTAAAGGTGGAGGCGATGTGGTTCAGTGGTGGCAGCTAGTGGTATTAATTTCATGGTTGACCAGGTAGGTAGCAACGGATGGGCAGATTCCTGTGCACACATACTCGGGAGTAAGCCCCACTGAATTCAATGGGGCTTACTTCAGAACAATGGCATGTAGAATTGCAATGTAAATCAAAAATTTTCTAAGCATTCTAGACTGATCATTCTGCTTGCTTTCCTTCAGCACTGTGTATTCAAAAGCTGCTTCTGAACGAAAAGGTGCCACAAATGTTGCAGCCCATCCCCTTTGTGCCGCTGTGTGTCCCTCTTCTCCTTCCCCCATGAGCCATCTTCTTCCTGGGCCATCTTTTCTTCCTGTAAAGGTAAAGAGACCCATGACTGTTAGGTCCAGTTGTGGCCGACTCTGGGGTTGCTGCGCTCATCTCGCTTTATTGGCCAAGGGAGCCGGTGTACAGCTTCCAGGTCACGTGGCCAGCATGACTAAGCCGCTTCTGGCAAACCAGAGCAGTGCCTGGAAATGCCGTTTACCTTCCCGCCAGAGCGGTGCCTATTTATCTACTTGCACTTTGACGTGCTTTCGAACTGCTAGGTTGGCAGGAGCAGGGACCGAGCAATGGGAGCTCACCCCGTCACGGGGATTCGAACTGCCGACCTTCTGATTGGCAAGTCCTAGGCTCTGTGGTTTAACCCACAGCGCCACCCGCATCCCTTTCGTCAAGTACCTCCACCTAATTCCAGCTTCCTTCCCTTCCCAGACCCAGAATTTTTTAGGGTGGGGAGTGGTATTTTTCTATGTGTGCGCATTGTGTTCCACATGTTAAGATGCAAGACAGAAAAAGAACAGTTTATATTATTGACAGAAGTCCAGCAATGAGGGGTGGAGAGAGATCCTTGTTTGGGGGGGGTGCTTGCCCCCCTTCTGCCCCTCTGGCACTGCCCATTAACCCAACACAGTTGCTTTGTTCTTGCCCCATTGCAACACTGTTGTGCTAGGCTGGCCATATTTCAAAAAGTGAATATCCGGACACAAAAGTTGTTGAACTTTTTTTGGAAAAATTTCCCCTCCCCCCAATGAAGGAAATCACCAAAAAACCAACTCTTCCAATATGGGCTGCCATATGCTCGGGTTTTTGTGGACATTTAAGCTGATTTTCGATAATTCTGCCTAGATGCCATTTTCGACGGATGAATCTGGGAAATTCTGGATGTATGGCAGTCCTAGGCTGTGCACAAGTGACCTCTGGGAATTCTCCACTCAATTTAGGAGCAGAGAAATTGTGTGTGTGTGTGTGTGTGTGTGTGTGAGAGAGAGAGAGAGAGAGAGAGAGAATTTCTCTGAAATTCTCCAGAAGAGGAGAAATTCCCCAATGATTTTGCAGGCCTGTGGAGTTAGCAGCAGTGCAACTTTTTTCTTCTATCCTCAGGCTTATTTTGCTGTGACTGCATCTGACGCCAGAGCGTGTTCTCCTTCATGGAGAGCACGTGTTGCGGTGGGGGCTAACAAGACACCCCACTGTTGCTAGGCGGGAAAAGAGGTTGGCTACCATTAAAACTGAGTTCTTCTTGTTGCTGGGGAAAGTCATATGTTGCCATTTTGTGATTGACAGCCATAGCCTTTATATACCCTGCGCGCAGCGTTGAGCTTCCTCTTTTCGCTGCGTGCATCGGATCACCCGTCCTCCCTCCCTATGTTCAGGGGTTTTCGCTTGACCTTGCTATGCCTGTCATGGGGTCGCCTGCTTTTGGGGCAGGAGCCAAGTAGGAATTTTGTCCATTTGGCTGATTGGCTGGTGCCATTTGGTTTTTGCCTACTGCGTAGCAAATTGTCACAACTTGTAAGGTTTCGGTTAGGCATTGGTTTTATGAATTGGTTGGTGGAGGGGTATGGATTGGATGTGCCTGCCCCTCCAATGCTGCTGCTGCAAGGGTGTTAAAGGAACCCAGGGGCTCGCCATACTTTTGTCCGAACACCTGTCAAGGGGCTAGGGCCACACAAGAGCCCCTGGGAGCATTAGGGGAGAGGTGAGGGCATGGTACCCAGCTCCATCTTTCTCCCCCAAATGTTTTCCCTTTCTGACTTCACGGGCGTGCGAATGTCAGTCTGTCCCTGTGCGGGGTCAGATAGTCGCAACCAGTGCTTAAGCAACCACTCACATTTCTTGTATTTTAATAAAGTTGTGGCTAAAATTATGCCAAAAATCTTAAACAAAAATCATGTGTCAGTTGTGTTTTATTTTGGGGGGGTGTGCCTTGAGGACCTCGACACACAACTGTCACTGTGTTGGCAGCCTAGCTAGCATTTTGCATCTTCCACGGTGCCCCAGACCTGGTGTCGTTCCACGGCAAGGGGAGAATCGTGGCTGCCCTCGCCCAGTGGTGAAGAATACTTAAAGAAAATTCTGCAAAGTGGTCTTCTTTTTCAGGACGGCTGTAAGGAAAAAAAAATGCAATTGTCAGAAATTTCCTCAGAAAAAAAAGTCTTGAGAAATTTCAGCTGAGCTTTAGTTTTGAATATGGCTCCTACTGGGAGCAGGTGGCTTGGCTCACCAGCCCCCTCACTTCCATATTCACTGCAGATGCCTTTCCTAATTCCCCTTTTCTCTACACAAGCACGCATAGGCAGTCTGGGTTTCATTCTGGTTTTTTGGAGGGGTCCTCCCACTAAACATTTTTAGGCACTTCTGCAAATCTCTGGTTTTTTTGCAAGCATTCAGAAGTGTTCCGTCTTGTGTGTGGGTGGAGGTGTTTTGGCTGCTGCAGGCCTTGTCCGAGTTTGGGGGTGATGGGTAGGGGCAGCCCAGGATGTTTTGCTGCCAGAGGAAAAGGACAAAATGGTGCCCTTCCTCATTCCTCAGACAGAGGACAACTGGATTGTCAGCTGGAGCTTCCTTCAACGCTGGAGATGGGATCTTTTCCTCTTCTGCCCTTGAAGAAGCAGGCTAGTTTTAGGGCGCCCAGCACAGATCATGTGGCATAAGCAGTTCTGTCCTCCAACAAAAATGAATGGCTGGGTGTGTGTGGAAAGAATGGCCAGAAAACTGCTGCCGCTGCCATTGAGCATCTACTACCTGAGGTGGTGGCCTCACTCTGCCTAATGATAGAGCTGGTCCTGCCAACAAACGTTATCTGTGAATTTTAGCAGCATCAGGTGGAGCAGCAATGCTCACCTGACCTCTGGTTGTGTGTGCCGCCACTGTATACTGAGAGCAAGGGAGGGGAGAGACAGTGACAAGTTCGGCTCAGTATGAACACACCAGCAGAACCAGTATGCAGTGGCAAAGTGGGTGACTGGAAGTTAGGAATTTGGCTAACACAGTCCTTAAGCCATCAAGGCTAATGGCTGTCACCAATGAATTCTGGTGTCCGGCTGTCACCAGTGAATTCCACAGGTAACTGATGTGTTGTGTATGAAGAAGTACTTATTCTTGTCTGTCCTGTACTGTAACCTGGAGTCAAACATAACGTGTGAAGAAGTCATAAGCCACTGCTTTTGCCAGTTTGCTATTTCCCGAAATCCGAAGCAAGAAATCCAAGTCAAGCTGTGCCAAATGTTTTTAGAAGGATCCCACTAAACAGCGCAGCTGCTGTTGAGGTTGTGAAGTTAAGTGTCTTATGGAACGACATCTTTGAGAAGACGCAACTCTTTCACGAGCTGAAATGTGAATTTCCAAGTTGAGGAGGTGCCCTTTTGCCAGCTGTGTGGGAGGCCAACCCCTTGATGGCCAAAGTAAAGTTTAAGAGAGGACTTGCTGTGTGATTGTTATTTCCACAAGTTCGAGCTCAATGTGTCATGAGAAGCAATAAATCCTACCACAGAGATTTTTTGTTGTTGTTTTTTCTGTTTTGATTCGGTGCCCAGATAATGTGAAGGGAAAAGCAAAGAGCAAGAAAAGTTTACAGAAAGCAGATTTTACTTCATCTGTATGCAGGGAGTGAGGAACACATAATCATGAAGTACAGGAAAGTCCTAGGGGTGCCTTTACCAGCTCAGTAGATCTGCTCAGGAAAGAGGTTATTATTGTCGCTCAGTAGATCTGCTCAGGAAAGAGGTTATTTAAGTATGGTGTTCCCCCTAAAGGGTCTGGATGTTTAACTACATAAGGTAAGTTAAACTGCATTCTGAGAGAGGAGATTTAGGAAAGAAGACAGTAACCTGGGTATCTAAGATTGAAACCGTTTAGCAATTTGTGGGTCATTGGGTTGCCGTATTCCTAAAAGTGGATATCCGGATAAAGTTGTTGAACTTTTTTTCTTTTTCTCAAAGTTGTTGAGCTTTTAAGTTTTGGGGCTTTTGGGGAATTTTTGTGGATTTACCCCCATAACTCACCCTCGCTTGCCGTACGTCAGGGTTTTCCCAGACATTTTGCCAATTTGGCAAAATCCGTTCGGATGCCATTCTGCTGGCTAATTGAAAGATTTTTCTGGGAAAATCCAGACTTATGGCAGCCCTAGTGGGTCAAAGGCTGGGCCTGGAAGATATCACCTCTGTGCAGCTGTTAGGATTCTGAGTTTCATCATGAGCATGCTGGCTGGTCCCATTTCTTCTTCATGCCTGATTTCAATTCAGTAGATGCATAGGGGCCCGTGGATGTCAAGCCCAGTCCACATAGGGCTGCAAAAACTGAAGGGTATACAGATCATATAATTCCCGCCCACATGGCTGGGGTCTATGTGCAAAGTCTCTGTGAAATGTGATGCTCAACAAGTAGAAACTGAGTGTGCCAAGAGGACAGGAATAAGTAACATGGTCTTGATGTGCCGATGCACAGAACATGGACGTTTCAGGCTAAGGGGAATCCAGAGCAGGGGTTAACAACAGCACTGCAATGTGCATCTGGTACTCCTGCCTGCCCCTCCCTCCCTATCTCCGACATTCTCAGGAAGATGTCTACTGTATTGGCGTCATTTTTTAATTAGAGATCAGATTTTGTGACATCCACACAGTCCTATTTACACAAATATAGGTGTCTATCAGCGTAGTAAGGTGCATTTTGTGTATTTTATTTGTACAAAGGATTTGCATAACTTAAGGCCACATGGACAGAAAGATAGATAATATTGGCCAATAAAATTCTAATTGGTCCTAATGGTGTCCTACCATGAAAACCTTTAAAGAAAAGGTTTTCTATTAGTGGCATTTACAAAGTACTTCAAATGGAAGATTTCATGTTGTTAAGATTACTTTCCAATCAGTGTGACAAAATTCAGTGTTTCAGATATTTTCCAGGCATATTCTTTATTGTTTCTCATAATTTGCATTTTATGTCAAGCATTCCATTTTATGTCACCAGGCAGAACTTTTTAATGGCTTCTGAAGTGTCAGTCTTCCCCTTGTTTTCTTTCCAATAAAGCTATTTCCATCATTTATTCAAGTGTGCTAATTTTCTATCTAATAAATGGAAAAGTAGCTTGCCCCATTTGTTGAGAAATCCAAATAATACAGATGAGGAAATGGCATGTCCCAATTAATGTCTTTTGAATCTATGGCTAGAAACATTTCCCCTAGGTATTATCAGAACTGCATGTTCCTGTGGCCTAACATTTGTGTCTTGTGTTAAGGTGGATTTGTACACCTACCTGATAGCTTTAGCAGGATAAGAGTGCCCAATTTGAGCATACATCAATTCTCTAGGTATATCTGTGCAACCAAAACATATCAGTTTCCATCCATTAGTGGATACACCTTCTCCCAAAGAATTATGGGAGCAGTAGTTTCATGGGAGTACTGGGAGTTCTGTTAGAGACCCTATACCCCTCTCCTAGGCAGTAGGCACAGGCTGGCATTTCCAGCCAGGGCTGGCACCAGCACTTGGCATCCCTAGTAAGCTGCTAGGGCCCTGGCACCTTGGCAAGGGCAGCTGTTGAGAAATCTTCCAGACCAGAGCTCCAAGGCAGTCCACCATGTCAATTTCCCATAGTGCACCTGTTTGTGTCTCCCTAGTGGATGTTGTGAAACTTAAAATGTCAGCTAGATTCAGCCTCCAATGATTCTTTTGAATAATAATAATAATAATAATAATAATAATAATTTATTTGTACCCCACCCATCTGGCTGGGTTTCCCCAGCCACTCTGGGCAGCTTCCAACAAAGATTACATTAAAATGTCACACATTAAAAACTTCCCTGAACAGGGCTGCCTTCAGATGTTTTCTAAATGTCAGGTAGTTGTTTATGTCTTTGACATCTGATGGGAGGGCATTCCACAGGGTAGGCGCCACTACCAAGAAGGCCCTCTGCCTGGTTCCCTGTAGCTTTGCTTCTCAGAATGAGGGAACTGCCAGAAGGCCCTCGGCGCTGGACCTCAGCGTCTGGGCAGAATGATGGGGATGGAGACGCTTCTTCAGGTATACTGGCCCAAGGCCATTTTGCTTGCTTCCTCTACTATTGAAGCCCGCCATAGTTGCCCCGATGCAAAAGGTGGCCTTCAAGAGGGAATTTTATCAAGGGCAAAATCCGTAAGATCAGGAGCTCACCCTGTTTCTGCCTTACCAGTTTAAAACTGCTCTGCTTGGTTTTTGAACTCAACCTCTTTATTAGCCAAAAGGCAATTTTCATTTCATTTGCACTCATTTGAATGAATCCCAACATTCAAATGAAATTGCAACTGTTTTCTCCTCATGGACTGATGCACAGACATCTTAACCATCGAGAGAAAGCTATATTTCTTTCATTAATCGCTTGTGGGGAGATCTGTTGTGATGACATTAGATGAAAAACCCAATTCAGACTTGTTGCATGTAGAACATTGACAGTATATTTTGAATAGAAAATCAACCTTTTCCCAACAGTCTTATGGCCAAAATCCATACATTCAGTTGCTCAGGTTTCAGAAAGATGCCCAGTGATTTGTTTTAGACTTAAGTGCTTCTGAAAGGCAATTTGGAGAAACCTTGAGAAAGGGGTAGATTTAAAATTAACCCAAATGCTTTAAAGCAAATTCCATAGCTTTGAATTAAATCCTTCAGCTAAAATGTAGGGATATATTTCTTCTCTGCAGCATACCCAGTTTTCGGAGTGTTCCCTGTGTTTTATAAGGAAAGGCTATAGCTTAATATTGTCTTGATTAACGATGGTCTGCTCATTCATCACACTTGCCCACATGGAGGTAGTGATGCTCAGTTTTTCCTGAATTTTGAGATGCTGCACATGGAACAGAGGTCAGTTGTTGGAGCCTCTTGCTCCATGGTTCACACTGCATTTGTTGAACCCTGTGGACATAATTTAGGCTGCTTGTTTTGGCCAGGAAAGCCCTAAATCATTTGGATTTGGATATGGCTAACTCATATCCAGGACGTGGGTGGTGCTGTGGGTTAAACCACAGAGCCTAGGACTTGCCGATCAGAAGGTCAGCGGTTTGAATCCCTGCAACAGGGTGAGCTCCCATTGCTCAATCCCAGCTCCTGCCAACCTAGCAGTTCGAAAGCACACCAGTGCAAGTAGATAAATAGGTACTGCTCCAGCGGGAAGGTAAATGGCGTTTCCGTGTGCTGCTCTGGTTCGCCAGAAGCGGCTTAGTCATGCTGGCCACATGACCTGGAAGCTGTACGCCGGCTCCCTTGGCCAATAAAGCGAGATGAGCACCGCAACCCCAGAGTCGGTCACGACTGGTCCTAATGGTCAGGGGTCCCTTTACCTTTACCTTTAACTCATTTGCCACTAGCATAGTATGGTATCACTATGACTTTCCTGTGATTCAGTACAGTGGAACTTTGCTACCATTTGGATGATTGACTCACATGTGTCGCTAGGTTCAAGCCCTTGGGGGCAGCACCCCCCGATCTGGTCCATGGCTAATGGCATGAATGGTACCGTACAACCTCAGCAATCGCATGTCATTCAGTCGTCCAAATGTTATTAGTGTGCATTTAACCACAGGGAAGAGACAACTGTATCACTTAAGAGAATGTATGAGCCAGAACAAAGATACTGTAGTCTGTTTGTGCATCATCACAGAACGAATTCAGATTATTGATTCAAGTTGTGCAGGACTTGCTCTAAAAATAGACATGGTATATTTTGTCTGGTTATGGGAATAGGCTATGTATTTGTGGATCTGGGATGCGGAAGATCATATCTGTTAATATGCCTCCTCTAACAGCACTTTGATGATCTCTGATCTCTGAAACCCAACGTTTGAACTGCAGACCGGAATGCATCATCAAAAGGAAAGTGTCTTTTAGTAGATCCTGAAAATTACATCACTAAATGGGTGGCTGGCTTCGCTGCCCGTGAATCTAAAAACTGTTACGAATTACTGCAGGGAAAAAATGGTTAGCTGTAAAGGGGAGGTCTTTTTGTACTTGATTGCGTAAATTGTATTGATTTAACTTTTTTTTTTTATCTTGTATTGTGGGAAGGGTATCAATACATTTTAATATTACATACTTGGTTGTGTTTAGATATTATGATCACTCATAACCCAGACTACAACAGGACTGAACCTGTTCTGTGTACCCAATCTTCCTTTCCATTGATTGCTATTTTTTCTCCTGATGATAAATTTCTGTCCCTGAGAGCTAGTTTTTGGTGCATGCTTCACACACTTAGTGCTTGCAGTACTTTTGTCATTACAGTACACATTCCCACTCCCCCTTTCTGATTTTAAGACCAGATTAGCATTTTTATTTTATTCTATTCAATACAAGGTGGTCTTTTCCAAGGAGGAGGAGCACGAGGTGGGCTGCTAGGTCTCAGCACTGAAAAATGTGCCGCAATTTATGAAACAATGGCCTTGACAGAATGAAATGTTCCTTTTTTCATTCTCAACTGCCTCGTCTCAAAGGTGGAGGGAACTAGGTGATTGAGCTGAGCGAGGCATGAGCCAAAGGAGTAAAGATGGAAGAATGATAATAAATAAATGTCTATAGTAATTGGACATCCTTTTGCTTTTAACCCACAGGGCCCTGTACCCAAAGCTTACAATCTAATTAAAAGAAGTAATACAGTGGTACCTCAGGTTACATATGCTTCAGGTGACATACGCTTCAGGTTACACACACTGCTAATAGTGCTTCAGGTTAAGAACTTTGCTTCAGGATAAGAACAGAAATTGGGCTCTGGTGGTGCAGCGGCAGCAGGAGGCCCCGTTAGCTAAAGTGGTGCTTCAGATTAAGAACAGTTTCAGGTTAAGAACGGACCTCCAGAACAAATTAAGTACTTAACCTGAGGTACCACTGTAAAGTGACTCCAGCCCTTCTGAAAGAAATACCCCAGATCTCTTTGCAATGCACAGGGGTAGCCAACATGGAAGCTGGGAATTGTAGCGCCAATATCTGGAGATCATCACATTGGGTACCCTTGAGCCAAGAGCTGAAGCCGGGATCTTCTGAGACACCTTTTCACAAACAGCATTTCCAGTTCCAGGGACTCCATGAAGAAAGTTGCACTAGCAGGCAAGCACACAAACACACACACACACAAAACATGGGAGTTCCATGGAGTTGCACTCCTTTAGCAATTGTCCTGGTCCTTCCTTCCTTCCTTCCTTCCTTCCTTCCTTCCTTCCTTCCTTCCTTCCCTCCCCATGTTTTCCAGGGGTTAAATCGGGAATGGCCAGCAGGGGCAATGCTTGCAGGGTGCATTGCTGCTGGTTATTGAGAGGGAGAGCCGAGTGGGAATCCTGACATGGTGCGGGCATATAAGTGGAGCCAATCCGCTGCTCTCGTTGCTTGCCTCAACCCTCCCCTTCTAGGTAACTCACCATGGGAAAACATTGCCCTCCTCTTGGCTCTTTCATTGAGTTGCAACCTGGTGGTAAGATATGCCACTCCTTTGATGCAGGAGAGATAAGAACTCTCTCTGATTTGAATACATCTCAATGAAAGGAAATGTCAAAAACAATGCAGAAAATAATGCAATTTTTTATGCTAACACTTGCAGACTAAAATGATAGCAAGCACCACTCAGATATGCTCGTGTGATTTCTGTCCCTCACCTCGGACCAAAATGCGACTTGTGGAAATTTCTGCTCTCATTTCTGATGGAATCTTCTGACATCTCTAATGAAGAGCATGTGTCAATAGTTTTGTTGCACTCCGGTTTCACATGCTTGTGAGCAAAAGCCTGATCTGAGCCTCTACTCATGGTTGCATTTTAAAGTGGGGCAGGGTGAAAAATAAACCTGTGTGTGTTTCGTACTTTTTATACCGTTTGATTGTAATGAAACCTCAAAGCAGTTTACAAAGCCGCACTTGAGAATCTATATCTGAGTACAGAATGTCAAGTGAGAATTGACCCCGGTCCACTGGAAAAAGACTTTGTCTTGGTGGTAGGGTACTGTGAATAAACTTTACAAATAGACTGAAATGCCTCAGTAATAACACTTTTTTTGACCAGGGTTATAGACTTGTGTGAGTCTGTTGCAGCAAAATCAATGAAGAATCTTGCCTCATCTTAAAGACCAGATTATTACAAAAGCTTTCATAGACAAGTCCATTTCATCAGATGCATACAATGTTATTCTCAACACACAAGTTCAGAGGAAAACAATGTAAACAGTTTTTAATAATAATGCTGAAGATTTGGGCATCTCATCTTTTAGTAAAGGAATCCTATGGAACATGCTTTGAAAATTTTAACCTGGAGGAAAAGTGCTGCTTCAGAAAGTCACTTGCTTCATTCAATGGAAGCCTTTACTCCAAAGCAATGTCTTTGTAGCTAAACTGATCGGTCCGTGGCTACTTTCAGCGACTGGAGATGAAGCAAGTTTTCTCATTGGTCAGCTGTTCCCACCTTTTGCCAATGCTTGTTTAGGAATTGTTCATTTGTTGGTAATTAGCTGTCCGTTTCGCAGTTACTTGGTCACTAGTTGATTTTACCCTTTTCTCTAAAAGGATGCCTCTAGATCTAAAACAGTTTTACACAGTGGCGTCGTCTCTCATCCACGATTGCTCGCTCGCTTAGGCAGGCTGCCTGCACTCAGGAAGATTCTCTCGGAGGTGCATTAGTGCAATTGCTTGACTCTGTTCCACTTTAATTGAAGCAGGCCTTTCCCCCATCCCCTTTGGATTATCCTCTCCCTCTGTACTACTCTAGTTTGGTGTGCTTTTGTGTATGAAGAGGGAAAGAATGAGAGAAAGAGAGAGAGAGAGAGAGAGAGAGAGAGAGAGAGAGAGAGAGAGAGAGACGTTGGTCAGGCTTCTGCTGACAGATGACTTTTCCTCAGTTGCCGGTTTCCTTGCCTGTCAGTAAAGTGGCTGGTAAGTGGAAGAACCTGAGAAGGGGAGGGCATTTGTGGGTGGGTGTGAGAGAGAAGGAGAGAGAGAGAAATTCGGCACTGCAAGGAATGAGGGCTGCCTTTCATAGCACAGAGGGGAGACGCAGAGTGAGTCCAGCAAATGGCAAGGCGGATAACTGGGAGCTGTACATCTGCCAGTACTATAAGGCCTCCCATTCAGACAGCTTAATTGTCCGCAAGGCTTCCCCCCACCCCCTCCCTCGCCCCGATAAAGATCCCTCAGCTGGTATTACTGATTGTATCCTTGGCTTATTGTGTAAAAATAAAAAATAAAAATCTGTGGGTTGCCTTCAATCTGGAGATCAGCCTCTAATCCCTTCCATCACTCTGAGGAACATGGCATGCCACCGCAGCTGCCCCCTGGAGCACACCTGAAATTCTTTGCTCCTCGTGTGGAAGCCAGGGGTGTGCGTGGAAAAGGGGGGAGCATTTGGAGGCAGGAGGAAAATATGGTTGCTGCTCCTGGTCAGTGTTAACCAAAAAAAAGGAAAAAGGAAATTGGAGCGTGTGCATGTTTCGGGGGACGCATCCATTCTCTCTGAGCTTTGACCAAAGTGAAAACGTAGAGCTATGGAGTCTCCAACGAAGGAAATTGAAGAATTTGAGAGCAACTCTTTGAAATACCTGCAACCGGAACAAATAGAAAAGATATGGCTTCGCCTCAGAGGACTGTAAGTAACACTTTATCTTTTGTCTTTCCCTACTCTCTCTCTCTCTCTAGTTTTTATGGCAATGATTTAGACATCTGTTCTTTTCCACATACTTTTTAGTCCTGTCCAAGGACAAACCACACCTGCTTACTGCATATCCACCAACTTCCAGCCACTTACAGGGGTAAAAGAAACCCACGGTCTTTTCTCTGAATAATGCTGAAATTGCATGTCACAGTGAAGAAATGCCATTTATGTCAGCACAAACACAACGATGTTTTCATATGCAAGTGGGCATAAAAAAAAACAGCCACACCTCTGTCATATTAAAACTAAGCCTATACCCAGTTCTGTTTACCTCTGTGTTTGTTTGTGCGTTCCTCCCTCCCTCTCCCAAAAGCAGCTTGAACAAATGTGGAGGAACTTGGAAAACACAGTTGAAATTCACTTTTTAACGGCAGGAAACTCATGTCTATTTTTGTTAAATGCTTGTGATTCAGCATGTGTTTATTTACTTGAACTTTTGGAATGGGCATGATTTTTGCCATATTGGAGGTACAGCTAGTCCTAGCAGCATGACAGAGGAAAGGTGAGGTATGCAAATAAAAGTGTTATTCAATAGTTCTGGGAGGTTAGAAATGCATATATATGCATGTATCTGGGTCTCTTGTTTCTAAGTGTGTGTGTGTGTGTGTGTGTGTGTGGCAATGAAATTATTATTAGAAACTTTAATTCTGCAACCCTAGACACACTTAGCTGTAAGTCCCACTGAACTCAGTAGGGGTTACTTCTGAGTAGGCATGGATGGGATTGTGCTGTAAATCTGTTTAATGGCAACAGAGTATTTGCTTTATTCCTTTTCTGATCAAGCCTACATAGAGTGTTAGCATGTTAAGCTGCATCTGTCCAGATGTTCAGAACAGAATATTTTCTCTCTCATCATCTTAACAAAGCAGACTGTGATTTCACTAGGGAGAGATGCTGGGCATGAGGGGAATATATCGGGAAAAGTAATCTCAGCCCCCCCCCTCCCCACTCCACCCAAGAATCCCAGCTTAAAAAATTTGAAGCTTTCTTTCTGCAAGTTGTTGGCTTGTTATCGTTTTCTTTAACCTGGTGATATCACGTTTTATAAGAAATTATTCTGAACGTGTTGTGCTTGCTTTGGACCAGAAATGAATATATATCACTGTGAGGATCTGTTCCAGGAAGTCTGTTTTGTGAAGAAATGCAGTCAAGCCCGATGACAGCTGTTGTGTAGCAGTTCCAAACAGACTAGCTCTACAAAAACAACAACCCCAAACCTTTATTTTTCAATCTCTCTGCTGGTTATATATACATCTGTGATTGTCTAAAACATTCTGTGCAAGAGTTAGACTAACCCTCATGGTCAGATATGATGAAGTGTCTTGGTCAATAGCATAATTTCACGACAATCCACTCTGTAATAATCACTGGTGCAATTCTGCCCATACTTAGGGAGCAAAGCAAATTCAAAAGGACCCTGTTGTATTCAATTCAATGGCATCATCTTGCAAAGTGATTCTGTAGCCAGAACCCTGCTGGGGTGTGTGTGTGTCTATGCAGTATGTGTCACAATAGTGCTGTCCTTCTTTAGATAGTGTCAGGATGAACACCCAAGTGCAAAAGACAGCACACTTAAAAAGTACCTGCCCCCCTTTGACTTCTCAAAACTGCCCAGAAAGTACAATTTCCCTCTTTCTTTCAAAACTAGCGTGACTGAAATGTGTTTTTTCTTCTTCTTTGTTAATTGTGCTGCTTTTTGGTGGTGGCTTGGATATGGGACTTGGCACTTCGTAAACATAGTCTGCTGGCTGAGCTTCAGGCAATAGGCATTTCACATTTTATTTTATTTTCCTTTCCGATTCCCCCATGAGTAATTTGAAGGCAGAGGCTTTCAATCTCTTAAAAGCAAATGGATACCCATACAAAAAGACTGGTCCCTCAAAAGATCAAGCAGGATATTCCAGAAGGGCGCATAGTTCCGTGCAAATAAATGTCTTCATCCACCAGCAGGGTGGTAATAATTTCATCATCAGATTGTACCTCTGCATTGCAATTGCACAGGAAGTGAAACAGAACACAAATGTATACCAAGACACCAATGGCAAAGGGATATTAGCTTAGTAGTAGTAGTATTTTCTTACTGTGATCTTAGTAAAAACTTAGTGCACAAACCAAACCGAGTCTAAACACGATTATTTCAAGCCTGCCTCTAATAGGATCTTAACTCTATTTTGCCGTGCACCGGTGTAAAATACTTGCATGTATAGCCTAAGAATTGAGTACTATGGTGTCAAGTTTTGAGGGTGGCCTGGAGAAGACAATGAAGAGTTGCATATTTGGGGGGGGGGGGGTTGGGTATTGCCAAGAAGACATTGGCTAGGATCCAAAGGCCCATGCGCAGAGTTCCATACACAGTGTCCCTCTTTTATGTCACTGTTTCCCAAGGCAGCCCATCACCTACCCTATAAAGTTGCTCTTGAAGGTCAGGGATTCTCCAGAGTAGAATTCAGTGCAAATTGCAAAGAAAAACTGGCAGCTTCTCCTTTGCACCTGTGCTTTTCCTGTCCTCAGGACTATTTGGCCAGGAGGCCAGCACTTATGGGGCCCACTGCCCTTTACAACCCTGCTATGGGAGCCACATGGATCCATCCTATAGCCTGGCTCCAACCGTGTGGAAAGGGACATCTGCATGTGTCTTTCCCACAGTATTGGCAACCTGCCTACAGGGAGGGTAATAATTCTAGGGGAAAGACAACGGGATGGGCCAGGCCTGTGTCATTCCAGGCTAGAGCCATGCCATGGAATGAACTCATGGAACGTAAGGACATAAGTCCTTCTGGATTACAGCAATGTTCAGTGCAACATATGGCTACGATGCAGTGTCCAGCCAGATGCTTATGGGAAACACACAAGCAGGATATGACCCCGTAGTGGCTCTTGTGGTGAGGCTGTAACACGTAAAAGAGACATGCGCTAAGTGCTTTCGAAGGATTGATTCTAATAGATTTTCCCTCAACAGGGAAATGCACACGGTTGGATTGCAGGGAGCGCGGGGGGGGGGGGATCCATTTAGATTTTGTAAGAAGGACATGCCAGCTTCCTGCCTGTCCCTGCTTACATTTTCTTATTGGAAAATCATGCTCTTTTCATCCCTTGCGTTTCACATTCATATTGCTGCACGTGTGAACCTCTGCATAGAAAAAGGTTTTGTCAGACGGGCTCTTAGTGAAGAGATCAGGCCTTACAGAGGCGTTTTGCTGCCTTACCAAGATCTTGCCGGAACCCTGAAGCCGCTTCCGCCACTTCCGCTCGCTTCTCTGGCAGTGGCGCTGAGCTCCCTCAGAAGTGGCCCAAGGATTCTGCCACCCGAGGCGGCTGCCTCAATCTACCTCGTGGATGGGCAAACAGTGGACGTGAGCCTTCTCTCTCTAAAAGGACGAGTGGAAGGAAGAGAGGGCAGGGTGCCCATAAAGGTAAAGGTAAAAGGACCTCTGTCCATTAGGTCCAGTTGTGGCCGACTCTGGGGCTGCGGCGCTCATCTCGCTTTATTGGCCGAGGGAGCCGGCGTACAGCTTCCGGATCATGTGGCCAACATGACTAAGCCGCTTCTGGCAAACCAGAGCAGTGCACGGGAACGCCGTTTACCTTCCTGTCAGAGTGGTACCTATTTATCTACTTGCACTTTGACATGCTTTCGAACTGCTAGGTTGGCAGGAGCTGGGACCGAGCAACGGGAGCTCACCCCGTCGCGGGGATTCGAACCACCGACCTTCTGATCGGCAAGCCCTAGGCTCTGTGGTTTAACCCACAGCGCCGTTGTATAAAAGAAGAGTGTTCAACAGGCACAGCTTATCTGGACCAAGGATATGCCAAGCCACACGTGAAAATTCCCTCTGCCACATAACCCTTAGTGGTATAGAAGCCCTTCCCGCTACTGTACTGGATCATGTGACTAACCAGTCAATCAATGTGCAGCAACAGTGGTGGCGACCCCTGGCTGCTTCTGTGAGCTGGTCAAAAGAAGGGGTTGCTGCTGCCATGTGGCTACTGCCCCCCCCAAATCACATTGAACCCCAAAACAGGGCCTGTCCATGTATATGAGGCCAGTGGGGGCATGGAGCAGGGGAGAAGCAAAAGGATGAACACACTGACTCCATCCTCTACTGCAATGCGCAGCCTCTGGATCCTGTCTCAGAAGAGTACAGCTGCGTTTTATCAGATGGGAGCTTGTCAGAATGTACATGCAACAAGGAAGATAAGGAGGGTTCCTTTTCATAAGCAGTAAGAACACAGTAGTGAGTTATTGCTTGGTCAGTGGTTGACTGCAATCAGTTTCTGATCACAGAAACAAACACAGATTCTTCAACCCCAATCCATCTCCCGGACCTTGAACAATCGCATTCTTCTGCCAAAACTCTATCATCATTAGTGGTGCCATATGTGGAGAGCAGGAAGCAAAAACAGCACCAAGGCCAGACGTGCCTGGAGGACAAAGAGCAAATTGAGCCAGGCATTCGCTGATGACTCAAGCAGCGAGACATTTCAGTGAATGAGCAAGTGCAGCTCCTCTATTTATGCCACCTGTGCTCAGAGACTGGCTGGTGTGCGAGAGGTAGTGTTTGCTGGTTTTCAAAATGTGTAGATCGCCTTCCTCTCAAGGTACTCAAGGCGGTGTTTGAGTGTGTGTAGTTCAGTGTGATGCAATTTATGGGAAAGGCTGGGCAAGAGAATACATGGCGAGAACATAGAAGCTACCTTATAGCAATTCGGATCCATTGGCCCATCTCAACACAATGACTGGTTTGGCCCTTCAGGGTTTCAGACTGAAGTGTTTCCCAATCCTTGTTTGGTTTAGCTCGCCCGCGAAAACAACTCAGAGGTTATTAAGAAGAAAAATGATAACAACAAGAAGACTGGAAGATGTGATTTGTGAGCATCAAAAGCAGCAGAAATATGAGATGATTGGACCCTCACTGAGCTCGAAACATGGAAACCCCCAACAAAATTTAAAATTTGGCAAAATATTTGGAATACATAATATGTATTGGTATACTTTGGAATAATTAATGTGATATGATTGGATTGTTAAATGGAAAACTTAATAAAAATTATTATATAAAAAAAGAAGTGTTTCCCAACCCTAGTTGGAAATGCCAGAGACAGGCTTTCCCAGCCAGATAAATGGGTTTTTAACACAGGTGCCCACTTGATAAGTTTTTATTTTAAATGTATTCGTTGTATTTGTGTTTTTAATTATGTAAATCACAGTGGTTTAAAATGAAATGTGATTAAACTTAATAATAGAATCTGGGGCCCTTCAAGCGGACCATAAATTCTCTGGGAAATAGCACACATAGGACATTAAAGAAACATTCTGAAATAATGCTGCTGTTTCCATTCTTAATCCCCCTCCCAGTTTTCAGGCTATTGATAGTAAAAGAGCATAGGCTTAAT
The DNA here is from genome assembly GCF_964106645.2 of Podarcis pityusensis. Classification (NCBI taxonomy): domain Eukaryota; kingdom Metazoa; phylum Chordata; class Lepidosauria; order Squamata; family Lacertidae; genus Podarcis; species Podarcis pityusensis. The sequence continues at coordinate 52,233,381 of NC_138037.1, read as the reverse complement.
TTTTGCAAGTGAGATACAGTAAACATAGAGTAATGACCTCTGGAGCTTTGCGTGTGTCTGCATGATAATCAGCATAATATTAACACGGTAACTAACTGTTCCTTCCTGGAAATTAACATAAGGTTATGAAATTTCAGCAATTCTGGAACAGAAGTCCCTTGTGAGAATTCTACCATTCCTCTTGTGTTGCAAAGCATCTGGGCATCTCATAGATCTTTATATAGTGGTGATGTGTGAACATTTTACCACTTTCCTGTATGGATATTCAGTGGATTGATTTTTCGCAACTCAGAAAGATACATCATGGTACCCTTGGGTACAACAAAATAGTTTTAAAAGCCCCCAGGTCCTGGATCCTAAACAATTGCATCAGCATGTTGGCTCATAGCGCCAGTGTTACATCATGGTTTAATACTGGTAAATCACTTAGTTTTCCCATTAGGATCTTTAAGATGAGAGTTTTTTCTCTTTTTAGTGAAGAGTGCCACATATCACTAGAAATAACCCCCCCCCCCACACTTCCTTAGCTGAAGAGACTGATTTTTATAAGTCAACTGTCCCTGGACTGGTCCCCATGTCTCATAAAGCACTATCCTTATTTTGCCTTTGTGGGATCTGTCGGAGAGAACTTTTAAAATTAGTTTCTTTATATAGGATTTATACCTCATCTTTTTCATACCCAGTGCCTGAGCCTGCTCACACCGTTCAAGTAACAAAATACGATAAAAATGAAAAAGAAGAGCAGGAAGAAAGAAAAACATGGCATCCAGATGAAAGCTAAAAACAGGGAACTTACCATAAAGTAACAGGGCAGAAATCTGACAATTCCATCATCTCAAGGCCTGCTGAAACAAAAACATCTTGGACTACAAAAGACCATCAGCCTGGGAACTAGGTGTCCGAAGGAAGGGAGCTCCAGAACCTATGAGGGTCAAAATACATATTACACTTAATACTTAGCATGCAGGTATGTTTCTTGGAGGGACGCGGGTGGCGCTGTGGGTTAAACCACAGAGCCTAGGACTTGCCGATTAGAAGGTTGGCGGTTAGAATCCCCGCGACAGGGTGAGCTCCTGCTGCTCAGTCCCAGCTCCTGCCAACCTAGCAGTTCGAAAGCACGTCAAAGTGCAAGTAGATAAATACCGTATTTTTTGCACCATAACACTCACTTTTTTCCTCCTAGATAGTAAGGGGAAATGTCTGTGCGTGTTATGGAGGGAATGCCTACGGGTGGCATGCCTACGGATTTTCCTCCTCTAAAAACTATGTGCGTGTTATGGTCGGGTGCGTGTTATAGAGCGAAAAATACGGTAGGTACCGCTCTGGTGGGAAGGTAAATGGCATTTCCGTGCGCTGCTCTGGTTCCCCAGAAGCGGCTTAGTCATGCTGGCCACATGACCTGGAAGCTGTACGCCGGCTCCCTTGGCCAATAAAGCAAGATGAGTGCCGCAACCCCAGAGTCGGTCACGACTGGACCTAATGGTCAGGGGTCCCTTTACCTTCACCTATGTTTCCTGGAAGAGGGAGGCATGTGAACTCAGCCCGCCAGAGCGGGAGTGAGGACCCTGTCTTCTAGCCTGCCAGGGAAATTGATAAACTGTCCTTCCTCTGGCAGTGAACGAGGGGATAATTCCGCTTTCAAGTTTGTGGCAGTTAGCATAAAGGAGGCCAGAAAATGAGGAAAATAATCAAAAAGCTGCTGAATGCTTTTTTCTTTCCATTGATAGGGTTCCGACTTTACATTAGCCGTTTAAAATGGTAACACTTCTGTGCATGTCTAATTAAAAGCTAAAGATTGCCTTTCAGCTGGCTGAAGATCTTTTGTGAAAACTCGATGTGTTTTGCACGTTGAACCTATTGCAGGAGAAGTAAGCACTGCGAAGCTCACTGGAGCTTAGTCCCAGGAAACCTTATAGGCATGCTGATACTAATAAATTGAGTTTTTAACTACATGCTTCCGCTACTTGTGTGTGTGATAATATTTCACAACAGCTGCGTGCATTTTTTGCACTCTCCTAGAGGTCATGGCTAAGTGGGCTGTCTTGAGGAGCTCCTGCTTTTAAAAATCTAACACTACGTTGCTGCTTGTTTTTCTTTTAACAACCATAGCAGTGCTGTAGGGCAGCCTTGTGTCCTATTTTACAGAGGGCAGTCCTCCATTTGAAGGGCACCTGCTCACAGTCTTCTCCACGATGTGGAGCTTATTTCTATTAAAATGAGAGCAATTATTTCTAAGTGGGCACCTAGACGTACAAATGAGTGTGTGCATTTTTAAATACAAGTATAACTAGATGCCCTGCAGTCATGAGGGGTGGTTAGTGATGAGAAGGACTTTTGAAGGACTGGGGAGAAGGACTTTTGGCAGCAACTGGGATGCTATGCCTGTTGAACACTCTTCTTTTATACAATGGCGCTGCGGGTTAAACCACAGAGCCTAGGACCTGCCAGTCAAAAGGTTGGCGGTTTGAATTCCCGCAACGGGGTGAGCTCCCGTTGTTCGGTTCCTGCTCCTGCCAATCTAGCAGTTCGAAAGCACGTCAAAGTGCAAGTAGATAAATAGGTACCGCTCCAGCGGGAAGGTAAACGGCATTTCCATGCGCTGCTGTGGTTCTCCAGAAGCAGCTTAGTCATGCTGGCCACATATCCCGGAAGCTGTACGCTGGCTCCCTCGGCCAATAAAGCGAGATGAGCGCCGCAACCCCAGAGTCGGCCACGACTGGACCTAATGGTCAGGGGTCCCTTTACCTTTACCTTTACACATTAAGTGTAATGTGTAGTTCAACCCCAAATGTCCACTCCCTGCCCTGGGCCTCAAAAACTTAAATCCCAGAGTGGAAAATGGGCTGCACCTTGATTGTACTGCATGTTCCACATTGCTTAGTGACACTGCCAAGTGAGGATATCTGTGGGGTCTTGCTGTGCCTCCACTTTTTCCAGCAAGCAAAATAAAGGCCCCCCTCCTCAGAATGGAGATATAAATAACTTCATGAAATTTCTGCTTCAGCATGGGATGCATGTTAGCTGTCTGATATAGATTTGTCGAATTGTAGGGTTAGAAGCGACCCTGAGGATCATTCTAGTCGAGTCCACTTAAGTGCAGGAATATTCAGCTGTCCCATACGGGGATCGGACCTGCAACCTTGGCATTATCTGCACCCAGCTTTAACCACCTGTGCTATCCAGTCAACCATCTTGTAAACGAACCCTCAGTAAATTCACATGTGGAAACAGCCTATGCCTTATGGGAACTTTATGTTGACTGGTCTCTACATGACTTTCCTTCCTTTGGCTGCAAGGGACGACTGACAGCAGGTGACTATGGATGGAGCTATAGTTTCTGAATGAGCAAATAAGCTCACATAATCCCTCCTCTATTCCCTCAACTCTATTAGTTGATCTATGATGGTTCATTTACACTTGCCACTTGATGTTGCAGTCATCAAGACATTAATGTAGGGGTCGGCAAGGCTTACTGGGCACGGGCCGGATCACTCCCGCGGAGATACTCTGTGGGCCAGGCAGGTGCAGTGCGACAGTGGAAATCGCGTCTGCGCATGTCTGCGGCGTCGGATATCGCTTCTGTGTCTGCCCAGACACAGAAAATCGTGCCAGTGCAGAAGCGATTTCCGGCGCCTGGGCATGCGCAGAAGCGATTTCCAGAGCTGCAGAAGAGAGTCCCTGCGCCGGTTAAGCACAGTGTGTGGGGAATCGTCGAGTGGGCGGCTCAGTTCGGAGGCGGCTTGTGGGCCAATTAAATGGCCTCCATGGGCTGCTTCCGGCGCATGGGCCTTAGGTTCCCGACCCCTGCATTAATGTCTTTCTGTGTGCGGAGCAGGAAACACATATGCTCTGTTAGCCTCCGTTTTTCAACCTGAGGCTCAGTAGACTGATTTTCTGATTAGTCGGTTTATATTGACAGTAGTACATATACCGTAATTAATTAAGGATAGTTATCCAGAAATGAATTCATGTGGCTCTGACTTCTGATAGTTATTTTTTTTTTTATAAATACATCTACCATGCATAGTTCAGCATCTACATGACACCTTTTGATGTGAGAAACACTTGCATAATTTTTATTTTTTATTTTTTACAGTGGGCATCTATGTTCGGTTACTATTTATGTTCAACTTGGCATGTACAGCATATAAATTATGGGGAAAGGTTCTTTATGTTCTTTTCCTGGTAGCTGGATATAAAACTGCCCAGCTGCTTCTTTTATGTCTGCTTTGGGCAAACTCTATTTATTTCCAAAGAGAATTCTCTCATGAGGACTGACAAACTTACAAGGCTGTAAAAACTGTGTTCCGTAGACCATGCTGAGTGTATGTTCACAGTTCCTTGCCGCTACTCTTGACTGAGATGAGGTCTGAAAACTGTCCATTTCCCAAAGTGGAGAAAGGCTTACGGTTCACACCTTTCCTACTTGGGATTTTCAAATCCTCTTTCACAAATACTGCTTAATAGGTTCCCAGGCCAGCAGCAGAAAATGTGCTCTACCACACCAATGCAACCAACACTTTAGGATGGAATTAACCACAGTGCTGAGTAAGAGACCGGGGCGAGGGGGCTGTAGCCAAGCAGGGACCTCTGATGTTTTACAGTTTTCTCAGCACAGAATGTGCCCCCCAATGCGCTGAATTACTTTAAAACTGCTTTCACTTCTGAAAATAGTGACTATGCACCCGTCGGAGGATGAGAAGCAGAATACCAACAGCCCAGACAGCAGAAGTGAAATACAGAAAACCCTAAGGGAAGGATGTGGTTTACAGAGGTGGAGTTAATGGGGACAAGCAAGTTTTCTTGGATCTCCCATTGGTAAAACCTATTTGGTGTTTTGCAACTTTCTGACTAGTTGCAGGACCTTAGCCAGACCTAGCAGAGTAAACGCAGAATCCACAGAAGCAATTGGCGACTTGGCTGCAGACAAAGCAGGAACCAGGAACTTGTAGTTAGGTGTTTATTATATACAGTGGACTATTTACAGGAACAGAACACGGATATTTTGCTAGCTCTCTCTGATACGACTCACAGCTCCTACACTGACACAGAACTCTGAACTCACGAACACTGAACCAGTGAACTCTGACTGTCTTCTAAAAGTCAGATATAGTGGATGCTCAGGTTGCGAACGTGATCCATGGGGGGTGCACATTCGCAGCCCGCAGTGTTCGCAACCCGCGTCTGCGCACATGCAGGTTGCGATTTAGCGCTTCTGTGCATGCGTGACTGCCGAAACCCGGAAGTAACCCGTTCTGGTACTTCCGGGTTTCGGCAGTCCACAACCCGAAAAAACGCAACCTGAAGCAGCTGTAACGTGAGGTATGACTGTAGTTGTTTATTTCCTTGACATCTGATGGGAGGGCGTTCCACAGGGCGGGTGCCACTACTGAGAAGGTCCTCTGCCTTGTTCCCTGTAACCTCACTTCTCGCAGGGAGGGAACTGCCAGAAGGCCCTCGGCGCTGGACCTCAGTGTCCGGGCTGAACGATGGGCATGGAGACGCTCCTTCAGGTATACTGGACCAAGGCTGGTGGGGGGTAGCTGTCCTGTAACAAAGCCAAAGGGTTAGGATTTTGAATATTTTATCCCTACAAGCACTGTTTCTGTGGTGCTCTTGCTTGTGAGTTGTTACGGGATTTCACTTTTGGCAAGATGCTTATGTAAACAGCAGGAGTGAAGGCTGGAAGCAGAACAAGCTGATCCCACACAAGTGACCTCCGGGTTAACAATCTCACCCCAGCATAGCTTAGTTTTGTCATTTGGGTCATCCACCCAATCAAGAGGGGATTTTTTTTTTTTTGCTAATGCCAATGTGTGGCAGAAAAGCAGTAGAATGGTTGTTTTGTGTGGGCTCAAAATGGTAGGTTATTGGGGGGCCACTAGGGGGCGCATTGGAAGATGGCTGACAATACCATCTCTCCGACCCACACGGGGTAATTAAGAGGCTGTTATGGGAGTAGGCAGCCTCCCTTGTTGCCCCAAGGAAATGGGGAAGACTGCCCTTGCCTGCTGTGCCCATAAATCACCCCCTAATTCGAAAGAAGGGGGTGAGGGCCCTAGGCAGATTGCCCCCGTGTGGACATCGGCTCTCCTGGACGCTGTCTCTGATCGCGCACTAGTTGCAGCAATTTGGAATAATTAATTACAAAAGAAGCAAATGCACATATTTCAAGTGAAGAAGGGGAGTGAAGTCTGCTAATTTAAGTGACCTCTGCGAAAGAAGACGACGGGCTGGAGAAACAGGAATATTTTACGATGAAGATACACCAAAGGCGGGGTATGTTGACAACGGGGCTGAATGGGGGGGGGAAACTTTTTTTACTTTCCTTCTATGTGATTTACAAGAACCCCTCCTCATTAGAACCATCGGTTGAACTGACCCAAGCAGGATGATTAAGGTCTGTGTGGAGATAAACTTTAACCAAAAGTATGCTTTATGGAGACCGAGACGCAATAAGAGCTTTTGGGAATGGCGCAGCAATAAATTTGGAGTTGCCATCTTGCCAAAGGATTTATAGCCGGGAGGAAGAACGGATTTGTTTTCAGACTGCATTCCTAGTGAATCTCCTCAGAGGTTTTAAGAAAGGAGGCAGATTGGTGAAGATTAATAACGCTAAGACTGTTTTGATGTATGGAAGTGATGTTATATGGAAAACGTCTGGATATGGCTACTGGATAAAAAAATTAATATCCACGCAGGATTACAAACTGTTCTAACCAGCTTGCGGAGACTATCAGAGGTCACAAAGAGAAAGGAAAAATATATGAAAATAACAACAAGAGATGTGGAAAAATAATAAGAAAGGACTGGATAGTACTGTGAACATCATAAGGTTAGATTTGTGGACATTAAGACAGCAGTAAGAAGCAAGAAGTTGATTGGATCCCTTCGGAACTTGAAATATGGGTACCCCCAACAAAAATTTAAAATTCGGCTGTGTAATTTGGAATTTATGTAATTTGGTTTGATTTGATGTGATTGGTCGGTTAATAAAAAATTATTCTTAAAAAAAAACCCCAAAATGGTAGGTTATCCATGGGCGTAGCTGGGGGGGGCAGCTCCCCCCAAATCAAGTAAGGGCAGGGCTTGGAGGACAGGGTGCTTGCAAGCATTGCTCACCAGCTGATAGACAATGCCTGCAAAGCCCTTTTCAAAGTGCTTTGTGTGGAGCTTCTGGAGCTCTGAGAATCAGCTGATTGTCATATCTTCTCCAGAAGCCCCATTCAAAGCACTGCACAAAATAATAACAATAATCATCATAATTTATTACTTATATCTCGCCCATCTAGCCGGGCCTCCCCAGTACACTGGGCGGCTCCCAATAGAATATTAAAAACATCAAACATTAACAACTTCCCTAAACAGGACTGGCTTCAGATATCTTCTAAAAGTCAGATAGTTGCTTATTTCCTTGACATCTGATGGGAGGGCATTCCACAGGGCGGGTGCCACTACCAAGAAGGCCCCCTGCCTGGTTCCCTGTAACCTCACTTCTCACAGTGAGAGAACCGCCAGAAGGCCCTCAGAGCTAGACCTCAGTGCTGAACAATGGTGCTTTGAGAGGCCTCCTGAAGACCCTTGCAGGCAGCAAAGTCATGTGACAAGCATTATGACGTGAGATGATTGACAGGTCCCAGATGTCAAATTTGGTCCACAAGAGGTAGAGGAGATGAAAACCTGCCTAGAAAGGTTTCAGGCCCCTGATTTAGATGCATTTAAACCTGGTTTCCTGCCTGTATGAATAAAGTTTTCCAGAACCTTCTCAGGGGTGGTTTCACATTTATTGAACCCCTTCTCTCAGGAAAAACAACTGATTCCCTCCTTGCTGCCTTTAGTAGAACCTTTCTTTTTCTGACTGCTTGTTGACTGAGGGGTCAATTTGGACTGTTACTGTTTCTTGGTGGTCATCTCTTTAGCCCATTGGCTAGCTTGCTTTCTCCTAATATTATTGTGTTATTTATTATTTTCATATGCTTTAAACTGTTTTGATTAGCTCCTGCATGCTGCATTGGAAAAATACAGTCTTTTCTAAGGTAGCTAACAAATTTATTAAAGGTATAAATGCATGTGTAAGTATTGCACACAGATTACTTTTCTGGCAGATTTTTTTTTTTTTGCCAATTTAGTTGAGCTAAAATGTGTGTAAGAATGATTTTCCCCGCTGCCTTTCTGCTGCCATCCTCTCCATTCTAGATAATACAGCCTTTAAAAAGCATAGCTAGTCCCCCCTCCCCCCCCCAGCACTGCAGAGGAGGAGGAAAGAAACCGGTTTTAATCTTCTTGCCTGCCTGTGGGATTAGAGTGCTAAATTGCTCGATTCATAATGGCTCTTACTCCATCCCTAGCATACTCTCAATGCGGCTGAAAAGGAAATGACAAATGGGGTCTCTTGACCAGTGGCGTAGCGTGGGGGGTGCCAGGGGGGCCGGCCGCACCGGGCGCAACATCTGGGGGGGCGCGCTCGCTGCCTCCGGAGTCGCCGAAGAGCCTCGGGCGCAGGCTGTAGCAGAGCCCCATGTCTCGTGGAACCGACGAGCTGTGCGCGCGCCCGGGCTGAAGGCGTCCGGCAGGCAGCGGCTCTCAGCCCCGTGCGTCAGGGCCGCGGAGGACGTGCCAGGCAGCCCCTCCTCACAGCCCCGCCTCCGCTGCTGCTGCTGCAGCTGCTGGGCCATGTTGCATTTTCCTCGCCTCTCTGCCCCCCTCCTCCTCCGGGCAAGCGGCGTGGTTTGGGCGGCAGCGCCAGCAGCAACTTGACTCAGATCGGCAGGTTAGGGGTTGGGGGGGGCGCAAATTACTTGCCTTGCCCCGGGTTAGGGGGCGCAAATTACTTGCCTTGCCCCGGGTGCTGACAACTCACGCTACGCCGCTGCTCTTGACGGAAACATCTGACCACCTTTCTTTCCTAGCCCATATTCTCCCTTGAACCGCTATGTGGCCTCTTGCTTTTTCACACAGCGGATGAGCACAAATAATATATGCCACAAACAGTGGTGGCTCCTGAAATATTGGCCAAGCGGAGTTTTCAGTCTCCTTAAAGCATTCCCTCTGTTTTCCTTTACTTACTCAAGGAAGTCCCTTAAATTCTGCAAATATTTGAGCTTTCCACTGCAAATGCTTATTTAGGAGCCAGCCAGGTTTTGTAGGAATGGGAATCGGGCTCTTAATTGCTTTTAGCATAGAAAAACCAACCTTTTGTTGCCTGAAGATAATTTGCTGAATGTGTGCCCCTGTGGCATCTGATATAAGCAAGCATTTGTGAGTTCCACAATCCACTTTCTTCTTTCAGGACAAGACGGTACTGCAAATACTGGTAGTCTCTGCATTCTCTTTTTCAGTGATCTGTCATGACGTGATTGGCGGGCGGCAGTGGCGGGGGGGGGGGAGAGAACCCCCTGAAATGGTGACTAACACAGTAGGCCTTGTCCCCTAGGTATTTTAGCTGGCACCAGGGAGTGGAGGTTTTCAAAGGCCCTCAGAAAGCCCTGCTTTGTCTGGAGATCTGTAAATTATTCAATTTTTAAGTTAAAAAAAATATAAATATGCTAATTCTTTTCCAGAGGTGTGAGAGCTGCTACTTCTTTCTCTGTCTCCACTCCCCGCCTTCCTAAATCTCTCTGGAGAATTTGGCTGTATAACAGAGTCAATGTGCAAATGTTTTCAGTTGCAGCCATTTTAACCAGTTCTAAGAATCAAATCTATGATGTGAATGAATAGAGCAAGGGATATTTTGTCTATGAATTCAATGACAGAAGACTCGACTGTGTTGGCCAATGTGACTCGCACATTTCTGTCGAGATGCAAAAAAGGAGTGAAACTCTTGTAAATTCACTTTAAAGCCATTTTGCATGTTGTTGGGGCAATAAATGCTGTGCCTCGGTTAACAACAGGCACACAAGTTGTGGCTTCAATCTGGCGAAGTTTATTCATACAGACAGTTTAAAAAGCAACATGTGCAATAATCTATAGCCAGATCCTATGCAGATTTAGTTGGAAGTAAAACCCACTGAGCTTAGTTGCACTTATTCCCAAGTAAATGTTTATTGGATAGTAGCCTTAAAGCCTGATCTTTTGCATATTTACAGTGGTACTTTGAGTTACAGACGCTTCAGGTTACAGACTCCACTAACCCAGAAATAGTACCTCGGGTTAAGAACTTTGCTTCAGGATGAGGACAGAAATCGCGCGGCAGCAGTGGAAGGCCCCATTAGCTAAAGTGGTACTTCAGGTTAAGAACGGACCCCCAGAACGAATTAAGTTCTTAACCTGAGGTACCACTGTATATAGAAATAAATTCAACCAAGTTCAATGAAAGTAAAAACACAAAGGATTTCAACCTAATTATTGGCAAATTCCACTGAAATTAGTGAACATGTTTTGGATTGGGGTGTAAATTAAATTTATTCGGTGGTTTATTGATCAGGAGCATTTATAATTTGTTCTTTATCACACTAGATTCCAGGGCACCATGTAAACAATCTGAGCAAGCCCAGAAAAGATGAGGCTTACAACATGAAAAAAATTACATATTTACAAACATAACAAAAGTGCTCATAAACAATAAAGCATCAAAAGGTTCACAACCAAATAAAATAATTTCCACATACATCGTAATAAGATCTAAAATAAAGACACAAACAATTAATATAAATAACAGCAACAACCCACTCTGTCCTAAATGATACCCCAACCCAAGAGTCTGTTCAGCAGCCTCAGCTTTTGTAGCTGGAGTCAGTCCAGGCCTTGCCCTCCCAGGCGAAGTACGAAAAGACTTGCAAAGCAGGGAACAGGTCTTTCAAGACTCGCAGCAATATTGTTCTGAAAAGTGCAAATTGGAAAAGTTTATTTCAACTCCTCCTTCTGATTTAGACAGATGAGGGATATATCCTAAGGCCGACATTTCCCTTTTAAGACAGACCCCATAACCTCAGTGAGCCTGGATCCTGTGGCTGGTGGCTCAGACTGTCAGTTGAAGAAGCAACGGAGGAAGTCAGAAGTATGCATTATGAATCAATCAAAAAAATGATATGTCAGGCAAAGTTAATTAAAAAGCCCAAGATCCTGGAAGGTGAAGGAATGATAAACTTCACCTCAGTCCATCATGCAGTTTATTATTCAGTCATGTCATTTTATGTCAACTTAAATCCATGCTGGCAAGAAAAGACGAGGCAGAACAGTTTTGTTCAGCACTTCACTGTTGACTAGGAAATAATGGGCATCATCTCCTCAAAAGCCAGGCTAATAAAAAGCACCTAACTTCTTTGCTCGTGGCAAACATGAATCATACCCACCGCCTATCCAACAGCTATGATGTCTTTTCCAAGCTTAACGTAAGTAAAACATTAAATAAACAGGCTCTTTTCATCCGTGTGCCACCCAGGAAATATTTATATTGAAGCTTGGAATATATACAGGCTTACCATAAATAAAATAGCAAAAGTAATGAAAACAAGGTTGACCATAATGAACCTGGGCAAAGCACTGGGCTCCCACTGGGGCTGCCCAACCTGCTCGCCTCGCACCATGAAAAATGGGAAAGGCATCTTTGCACTTGTTCCTGCGTGTGGCCCCTGTTTCAGCTTGCTGAACAGTAATCCCACTGTTTCAGCCTCTGTTCCAGAGTTGGGAAAAGGGTCTGGCACAAACACGAGATTTATAATTCTGCATCATGCCAGCTGTCAAGTAGCAGACAGGCGAGTGGCAGCAGCGGCGGGGGGTGGGGGTGGGCGCAACAATAACAAACAAGAGTCTGATAGGTTTACCAGGGCTTAGAGCAAGATGCGGATTTGCTTCTGCGACTTTGAAAGCCGTTGTGGCCTGGCCAGATGCAATTCCAAACCTTTGGTTCTTTCCCCAATATTCAACCCGGGTGGCGGCAACTCCTCCTGTTTTTTTAGCTACCACCCCAAACAAATTGAAACTGGGCAACTGTCCATGGGGCTTTGCAGAAGTTTCCATGTGTCAACGAATGCAACACAGGGGCTCTGACTGAGCCATGAAACCCACACCCTTTCATCCCCCTCAACCTCCCCCCACCCGGCCGTGTTCTTTAAGCAGGAGTGGGATGAAAGCAAAAGATGCTTTCTTGACTTTGAGCAAAACAACATGTGCTGTCACGGCTTGTTCTGCTGATTGTCCTTATTCCCAAATGAGAGGCGGGGGAATTTGCCTTCCTCCCCCATGACAAAAGGTGCTTTCGTAGGTTTCGTTTTTCCTAGGCAGGTCGGGAGGATGCAACTAAACAATGTAAAGGAAACACGTATGCACCCTCTGTGCTAAAAATATAGTGAGATCAAGGAAGCCAATTTGTATCAGCGATGGGTTTTTGGTCTTGCCATGCAATGTATTGCACATTTGTCGGGGTTTAAAGAGGGGGGAAAGTCATTTCCACCTCTCTGTTCATTCCTTAAGAAGCTTTGCAGTTTGCCTGTTGAAGGAGAAGCTGTAATTAAAGTGGGCGCAGTAGGGGTGAGAATTTGCAGGGAGAGGATGACCCACATGTTCCATCACTGCAAAACAGATCTAACAGATAGCTACTTGAAAACACCGGATCATATTTTTAATCTTAGTGTGAACAAATATGTCTTCAAGCAGCAACCGGTGACGATGTACACAATAGTTACATTGGGGTGAGTTTGTGTGTGGGGATTAGAAAACACGATGGAGAATTATCTCAGCCCTTAGTTTTTGCGATTTTCTTCAGTTTTTAATCAAAACCCCACAGCGATTTGATTAATAGCGTGTGTGGAATGCAGACAAATGTGCATTATATATCAATCAACAGGAGTAGGGGTGCAGGGGAAATTTGATTTGGTGCGAATTTATAGCTAAATCTATCAAATTCACACTTTCAAAAACAATATGAAAACTGAAATGCAGCCGTCCTTTGAAGTTCATGCTTATTCCTCCCCTAAATGAATAACTGTAGTTGAAATACCAACAGCAAAGGACTTTGAATACTCAAAAGTATTAGAGAAATGATAAACACTAATTGCAATTGTGGTTTGTTGTTGTTGTTTGTTTAAAAAAACTATTTCCCTTTTTCTATTAGGCCTAGGTAGGTGGCAAGCTCCTGAAAATCCCCCAAATTAAAAAAACAACCCTAATACCAATAAAAAATATAAATAAAAGAACAAATCTCCAGTTCTCTAACTGCTTCCAGTTGTACAGAAGCTGGAATATACTGGCAATCAGTTGCAATTTGATTTATGCTGTTTATTAATAAAGGCAGTAATACTGTTTAGTTTATGCACCATTAATTTTACTGTAATGGCAATAGCATTAGTAGAAAATGCATGGGGTATTGATTTTGCATATTGAGCTGCCTGGCAGAGAAGATTTCAATTTATTTAAATGACCCCATTAGTCTGCAGGGAGTTTAACTCTTGACATAGGTGACTGTAAAAATAAGAGTTGATAATCAATGGAGTAAAATAATGGCTTTACAAATATTATATTCCTGCTCCTCTTGCTTCCACCACCATTGGTCCGGATCCAAAGGTCTGTGCAACGTACTCTGATATGCACAGTGTAGGTTCTCTGCTCCCTGTACTGGAAGCAGCCCGATCCCATGCTAACCTAGATAAACCACTTCCTGCCCCCAAATTCATATACAGTGGTACCCCGAGTTAAGTACTTAATTCGTTCTGGAGGTCCGTTCTTAACCTGAAACTGTTCTTAACCTGAAGCACCACTTTAGCTAATGGGGCCTCCTGCTACTGCTGCGGCGCCGGAGCACGATTTCTGTTCTCATCCTGAAGCAAAATTCTTAACCTGAAGCACTATTTCTGGGTTAGCGGAGTCTGTAACCTGAAGCGTATGTAACCTGAAGTGTATGTAACCCGAGGTACCACTGTATATACAGCTGACACAGCTTCTGGGCAAGAAACTGTTTGACACAGCAGCAGATGACAAGGCAGAGTCTGGCTTCCTCCTCATGAGCATCCCTGCTGCTTACCAGGAGGCAAGGGGTGAGGGGCGGGGAGGTCAGTGTGGTACGGGGATGGTGGCAGGAGTGTTGGGTCACCTCTGCCACTATGTTTGCACTGCACTGAGCTCCCTGTGCATCTCCCCTCTGCCTCTTAGCAAGTCTCTATGACACCACCCAACTCCCTGCTGCTGGTCAAACACGGAAATAATAACTAGAAAATTATTATTATTATTCAGTATACCTGAAGGAGCGTCTCAATCCCCATCATTCTGCCTAGACACTGAGGTCTAATGCTGAGGGCCTTCTGGCGGTTCCCTTGCTGCGAGAAGCCAAGTTACAGGGAACCAGGCAGAGGGCCTTTTCGGTGGTGGCGCCCGCCCTGTGGAACGCCCTCCCACCAGATGTCAAAGAGAAAAGCAACTACCAGACTTTTAGAAGACATCTGAAGGCAGCCCTGTTTAGGGAAGCTTTTAATGTTTAATAGGCTATTGTATTTTAATATTTTGTTGGAAGCCACCCAGAGTGGCTGAGGAAACCCAGCCAGATGGGTGGGGTATAAATAAATTATTATTATTATTATTATTATTATTATTTACTTATAACCCACCCATCTGGCTGGGTTTCCCCGCCACTCTGGGTGGCTTCCAACGGGAGATTAAAAATACATTAAAACATCAGTCATATTTTTTTTATAAAAAAACTTCCCTAAACAGGGCTGCTTTCAGATGTCTTCTAAACATCAGATCGTTGTTTATTCCTTTGACATTTGATGGGAGGGCGTTCCACAGGGCGGGTGCCACTACTGAGAAGGCCCTCTGCCTGGTTCCCTGTAACTTTGCTTCTCGCAGCAAGGGAACCGCCAGAAGGCCCTCGGCACTGGACCTCAGTGTCCAGGCTGAACGATGGGGGTGGAGACGCTCCTTCAGGTATACTGGGCTGATGACCGGTGTATGCATGTAGCTGTGCACATTTATATAGCTTTGCATTATATTATATTATATTATTATGTTTAAATCACTCCTTCCCTTCAAGGTGCTCAAGACCACACATATAGTGCCACCTCCGTGTAATTCTAACCCTGTGTGATAGGTTAAAAACATTTTTAAAACTATAAATCTGCAGAAATATATTTTTCTTTCCATGCCAAAGCATTCAGCCACACAATCTTCCACATGTTATCTGAAGTGGCACAGTCCCCAAACTAGTTTAAAACCTCACTTTGTTGTTTGTGTTAACTCTACTTACCTATAGTGTTCTGCAAGACGTTCTGATGTTTAGATTGTTGTGTTCAAGATGCAAGGAGAATACAGTATGGAGACAGACATGGCTGGGCATGCGTTAAGTGGTCGATATGTAAATGTTGACAGATATTCCAAAACGATGAATTATAAATCTCATAAAAAAAGAATTATCACATCCTAGAGAATTAATCCAGTTTTAAATGCTCTCCTTCTATTGATCTCATTTGAGCTCCACATGTTCCTTGAAAATTAACAGCTAAAAGAAGAGTGTTGTGAATGGAGTTTTTCATCTCATGTGCTATCAGCAGCAATTTTGCCAAGGCTAGGGATGGGGGCGGGTGTGTGTGTGTGTGTAAATGTGATTGTTGGCACAAAAGGTGAACCTAGCTAATTCACACTTTCTAAAACAACAGATGAACTAAAACTCAGCCATCCTCCTAAATTCGCACATGTCTGTATTTTGCAACGCAGTTCTCCCACCAAGTAATGTGTACAAAACTGCATATTACTAGTGTAAAGTGTGCATTAAATGGCTATATTACTGAACGGTATGAGATACAAATGCATTATAAAGGGGAACTTGCTTTGCAAAAATGTGTTTATTAGGTTAAAGCACATACAAACATGTGTATATTGGGATAAATTTGCTGAAGACTTTTAATGACATACAAATGAATTTAAAATTGGAGGAAAATGGAGAGAAACCAAAATTGAGAAAGTCATCCATCCCTAGAGAAGGCCTACAACTCCAAAGGCTCAAACTTTGACATGAGTAACATTTGGATTCTATAACATGTATAATGCCATGAGTCACCATACTTTAAAAACTGGTGATAAATGTACAAATTAACTTTTAACATGACAGGTTCAAAGTGGCGCTCACTTGGCTGGGAAACAAAAAAGATATTCTCACTTGCAAATTTGCTCAATTTACTTAAGAAACATCAGATACAATAAATAGAGAGACGTGCAGTGTCAATTACTAAAGAGTTATCTGGAGTTGAGCTTAACTTAAAGCAATTCAGATTATTTTTAAAACCTGAGTAGGAGTGAAGAAGCAACTCGTTTGACTAATATAAAATCATGTGGTAAAGTAGAAGGGGGACTATTCTTCTCGGGAATTGACTCCTCCCCCCCATTATTTTATGTGGAGAAAAACCCTTCCACTTTTTTTTCAGATCCCTTCACTTCCGACGGCCGCTTTGTATGGTCTGTTGAAGTTGTGAGCTGCAGTCACATGAACCAATGCAAACCTCTACATTTGACAGCTTTCCCTCACATTGTTCTGCTGTCATAATTAATTGCAAAGTTATCCCTGCATTGGATAAATCTGCTGTAGGCAGTTGTGTCCCAGAGAGGCATGTGTGAATGGTCTTGAAGATATTGCCATTTGATCACAGTAATGGGCAAATCCAAGACGCTGGCTAATTCCAGTCCTGAGAACTTTAATGCATCTTAGACAAAACTGCAGCAATCTTACCTTCTTAAAGTGAAATGATCTATTTTTTCCTTTCTTCTGACTTCTTTGAACCTCCTGCACCCACATATTGCAGCTTTCCATTGTTAGCAAGAAGGCTGGTTTTTATGCCTCTGTATATTCCTGACGCGGGTGGCGCTGTGGGTTAAACCACAGAGCCTAGGGCTTGCCAATCAGAAGTTTGGCGGTTCAAATCCCTGTGACGGGGTGAACTCCCGTTGCTCGGTCCCTGCTCCTGCCCACACTAGCAGTTCCAAAGCACGAAGTAGATAAATAGGTACCGTTCCGGCGGGAAGGTAAATGGCGTTTCCGTGCGCTGCTCTGGTTCGCTAGAAGTGGCTTAGTCATGCTGGCCACATGACCTGGAAAAACTGCGGACAAACATTGGCTCCCTCGGCCAGTAAATTGAGATGAGTGCCACAACCCCAGAGTCATCTGCGACTGGACCTAACGGTCGGGGTCCCTTTACCTTTACCTGTGTAATTTTTAGGACTGATTGCACCTCTCACCACTCAATGATTATTAGGTGATCTGCGGAGGGTCTGTACCTCTGTAGAAGAGCACATGTTTTTAACAGTCCCAAGTTTGATTCCCAGCATTTACACCTAATGAGCCTTTGGTGACAGGACTGCAAAAGACCCATGTCTGAAACCCAGGAACAGCCCTGCCAGTCAGAGCAGACCACACCGGGTAATTAGATCAATCACCCTTCCCATATGTTTTGGACTACAAATCCCATCAGCCACAGCCATGGGGGCTGTAGTCCAAAATATAGGAAGGGCACCAGATTGAGGAGGGTTCAGACAGCCCCTTGGTCTGACCCAGCAAAGTATTTGATCTGCTAAGACATATGCACACATTGTTATTTGATGTTACAGTCATCAAGTGATTGGCATACACGTGATGCTAGTGACTTTCCCCAACTCCTCTCCCCAATTTTGCCCTCTTGCCACTGCCCTTAATTGACAGGGGTTTTGCCCATTTTATCCTCTCAATGGCCTCCCATTCAAAGTGATTCCCAATACTTCCCCTGAAAAAATGTAAGCTGTTGACGCTCCAAAAGTCCCCGATACAATGGTAAGAACTTGTTGCTTGAACTTCCTTTTCCCTCCTCAGTACAGGAGCCCAGAGTCGGACCACTGGGAGCGAGTTTTCAACATGCCCTCTTTGTTCATGCCTTCTCTTAGAGATTGACAGCAGATCTTCGAAACAGCCAGCCATGGGATGTCGTAATAGTCAGCGATACACATAGACTGAAAGCAGGAATGTGCAAATTCCTGGAAATCAGGAATATAAGGTAAAGGGACCCCTGACCATTAGGTCCAGTCGTGGCCGACTCTGGGGTTGTGACGCTCATCTCGCTTTATTGGCCGAGGGAGCCAGCGTATGGCTTCCAGGTCATGTGGCCAGCATGACTAAGCCGCTTCTGGCAAACCAGAGCACCGCACGGAAATGCTGTTTACCTTCCCGCCGGAGCAGTACCTATTTATCTACTTGCACTTTGACGTGCTTTCGAACTGCTAGGTTGGCAGGAGCAGAGACCAAGCAACGGGGGCTTACCCTGTCGCAGGGATTCAAACCGCCGACCTTCTGATCGGTTTAACCCACAGCGCCACCCACGTCCCCTAAAACTTACACAAGAGAGTATAAATTGTCTTCCTGTAATATGTCTGTCTTTCTCTTTGTGGCAGAATCATATATAGGTGATCTGTTCAGTATGGAAATCCCTGATGTAACAGGGCACCAGGCCTTTAGCTGTGTATTCCCAATTTCCATGTACATAGGGCAGGCACCAAATCTGATTATATTCTGGTCCGTGCTAAGAACATTCTTTTTTACCTGAGACTTATCTCATTTAAGGCCCACCTGTACTCCCCCCCCATACATTCTTCTTGAAGTCCATATATGTTGCTGTAATTGTGATTCATGATTTGTATTTTAACTTATTACCTATTTTGTGTGCAGAGTTTACTATACACTGCTTATATGCATCAGTTTAAAGTGGTATATTAATCCATTGCCCTTCAGTTGACTTTCGTACTGTTCTTGGGGGTTGCTGCTCAGAGGCTGCTTCTGTTCACTTCAGTTGCTAAGTTCTAGACAGCCTTGGTGATCAGACTTTTGTGGGAGTTATGCTGAAAATACAAACAAATAAATGCCAACGAGAAATGGGAGGTGATCGCTGCTATATAGACCAGACTGGGAGGCAACTGCTCTTGTGTCTTGTGTTGTTTTCAGCTGTAACATGCAAATGATTTATAATACTAGGGATTTTTATTGCCTGATGACTGGAATGGTGGATATGCATGGCCGAAAAATGGCACATTTGTTTTGATTTGACTCCAAGGAGTTACCTGCTCTGGAGGCTCCTCACCAACAAACTTGTCCTTTGGATCTTATGCTAAAGCTTCACCTCCTCCCATTATTGAAAACACTGATCCATTCACCATCTCCATCCACATCCTAGGCTGACCCTACTTATTCCTCATGTTTATTTATGTTCTTTTTCTGCAGGAGAAAATATAAGAAAACGTCACAGAGGTAGGTATCGATCGCAGAAGAACTCAAAGGCATTTGGCGGCTGGGGGAGTCGGCAGAAATTATTTGTTATTGTTTTAGCATTGGTCTTGTTCATGCTATGAACCTACTGTACCAAGAACAGGCAAAGTAAACCCATGGATAGAATCCATCCCACTAGAGCTTTCGTGCCCCTGATCTCTTACTTCAACTCACCCATGGGTTGGTTGTTACAAAAGCATTACAGGTCCTGCAAGGTCTTGTGCTCCCAACTTCCGCATGATACAAACTGGTATCGGCTGGTTGGGAGTAGATCTGTATTGATTAAACAAACCCCTTAGGGATTCAATGGGACCTCTGATTAAATAAGAAATGTAGCATTTGACATGTATGTTGGGACCTTAATAAACCAATACCCACTTTCTTTGGAGAAATCTGCCTGCTTTATCTTTTATTGTGCTTTAAAACAGACATCAGCTGTGACCTTGTAATTATCAGATGACTCTGCTTTATATAAGGAAATACTTGAAATCATGTTGTGCTGTAATGATAAGAGATAATGCAGCCTAATATTATGCATTGCTACACGCCACCTTAATCTCTGAGCGGTGCAGGATTCCAAGGGTACAGGCACTTTCCCAGAGTTTGTGTTTCCTTTGGAAATGAGGCACAACACAGACTGTGGTGTCTTTATTATATATGGTTTATTCACACATATATACAACCTGAAGCTATGATGGTGGGGCTCACACCATTATTCTCCAAGAGGTTCTTGCTTCTCCCATGCCAGCAGAAATCAGCCATGGTCTACTGTTCCTTTGTCTAGCTTCATGCATTTAACAGATTGCCACATCTATCAGGCGTTATGGGGAATCTGGCACCCCCTAACCCTGGCACCCACAACTCATAACGTTATTACCACTCAGAAGTCAGCCCCACCAAGTCCAACAGGACTTGCTCCCCTAAGTATAGATAAGATTACAGTTGTTGTCAGCCTGTGCACATTTTCTTGGGAGTAAATCCTCTTAACCCCAATGGGATAGGACTTAAGGAAACATTCTGAGTAAACACGTAAAGAGGAGGCTGTTAGTTGTCTTCCTGTAACTTTGCCAGGGGAATCCTAAAAAAAGGCCTGGTTGATTTTGATCTTGACTTTGTTCTTTCTGACGCTTCCTTATGATTTGCTTTTAAATATTATGAGTTTGAACCAACAACAGTAAATTTAGTGCTAAGTGGCTCAGTGTTTGCTCTCTCTCTCTCTCTTTTCTTGCCCCCCCCCCAATAATAATGGGAAAAGGTGGATCCAAACTATCATGTTTTTCACAGGGTCACTGAAATTTCATGTGGCTGCCTAACCTTTGAAAATGTTGATTGAAAGTTGGGTATGCTAATGGCAACTTTCCTTACCAATGGAGATGTTATCTGAATCTTCCTCCGAGGTTCAGATCATTCCTGTAAGTTGCTGACAACTGCCAGTTCTCATTAGCATCTCCGGGATCTGAAGGTATTTGGCACATGGAAGAGACAAAACCTCAAAGACTCTACTTAGAACTTATCCACACTTCCTTTTGTTCCGCTGCTTTTCCCCAGGGAAAACCTCTCTTTAGCATTCATTCTGAGCAAAACAGTAGTTCAGGTTTTCTCTGGATTGACATTTTCTCTGGTTTAGAGCTAAAGAGTGGCTTTTCCCTGGGAAAGGTGTGGGACAAGGGGGAAACCATTCAGAGCTATGCCTAGAAAGTGTGGGTCACTGAGTGGCAGAAAACCACTCCGACCCATGTTTTCTAGGAACAGGAAAAGCAGAAGTGTGAACAAGCCATGAGTGTGTTATTCTATGTGGCTTGTAGGCTGCTGTGGTGAGTCTTTTATGCTGGCTTGAGGATCTGTTTGCTGAACTGCAGAGCAGAAGAACTAGTCCTTCTGTAATAAACTGGGCCTCCATTTCTCACTACAGTGCACTGATTATATACCTTTATGCAACATAATGTTGACCCCCTTTCAGGTTGTAAGTGTCTATATTTTAGGAACTGCCCCATTATCTTGATTGTAACTGTTGTAAGTATTGTATTTTAAAACTGGTTTTGCCCACCCTGGAAAGGAAATCTCCTCCTCCTCCTCCTCCTCCTCCTCCTCCTCTTCTTCTTCTTCTTCAATGAAGTCATATTGCAGTAAAAGATTCACAATTTTGCAAAGATTTGGGATGTTGTATAAAAAACATTTGGTGAAATGTAATGTTAAATGCGTGAAATGTTTCCATCTCCTTCTTATGGGTAAGATGTGGAGCAAACTTTCTACACATTTTGTTTGAAATTTGTCTGGACTGTTTGGGGTCAAGTAGAATTGCACTGGGGTTGGATTCTGTCCATATGCTAGCCTCTGGTTTAGGCCTATGCAAACAAAGAAGGTTTGAAGAAGACTTTGGAGTGAATGAGTGAGTGAGTGAGTGAGTGGTGAGGTCCTATTCTGTCCTGCAATTAGCACTTTAATCAGCAATATCATGTGCTCCTGCTGTGTCAACTTAATGCCTTTGAAAACAACTGCAGGCTGATAATGTTTTCATCATAAACATGGACATTTCACAGCTCTCTAGGCAAAACCCCACTTCATTAGTCTCA
Organism: Podarcis pityusensis; assembly: GCF_964106645.2. Classification (NCBI taxonomy): domain Eukaryota; kingdom Metazoa; phylum Chordata; class Lepidosauria; order Squamata; family Lacertidae; genus Podarcis; species Podarcis pityusensis. The sequence continues at coordinate 52,211,601 of NC_138037.1, read as the reverse complement.
AGTTCAGAAGGGCACTTGATCAGCAAGCTATGATGCCAAGCAATCACTGCAACGCCAAGAAACACAGTGTGTTTAATTAGGATTGCTCATTTTTCTTTTTTCTTTTTTATAAGATATTTATTAAGATTTTCAGAAAATTACAATATAAAAATGAAAAAGAAAAAGAAAATACAAAGTTACAATATAAAAATGAAAAAGAAAAAGAAAATACAAAATAAAAATGATTAAAAACCACTCAATTTTTCCATTACTTATTTTTCCTTAGCTTGTTTCCCGGACCTCCTCATACCTCCCTTTTTTGTATTCCAGTTCAATTTGTTGGTTCAGCAAATCCTTACCCTCTTTATTTATCCTAATCTTTGGTCTTAAAATAGTAACGTTAGATTTTTACCTATTAACAACCCATTTTTCATATCCCTTAAAGCATTACAGCTGGAAACCACTTAATTTCTATCCAATATCATTCTAACATTCATTAATTTTACAATATTTCTGTAGATAGTCTTTGAATTTCTTCCAATCTTCTTCCACCGACTCTTCTCCCTGGTCTCGGATTCTGCCAGTCATTTCTACCAGTTCCATGTAGTCCAAGGATTGCTCATTTTTCACATCCAGGTTGCTTTGGTTAAGAGAAGGCTAGCCAGCTATTTAGATAATTAGTACTTTGAGGTTTACTTTACAGAGTTGGGTGATTACTGGAGAGAAGGGGGATGGAATTATCTAGAACTGTCTGGTGTCAACCTGTCTGGCATAATTTTGTTCCATTCATGGGGAATCTGAACATTTATGAAAATATGTTCATTCTACAGAGTGCGCTTCCTAAATTAACATCAAGTACCTGGCAAGGCTGACCTGGCAAAAAGCTGGTTTAATGACCCTCTGATGAGTGCGTGGAAATCACTAGTGCTGCTTAGGAGCACTAAGTACATAGCTGTTCACTTTTCCCTTTTCTTGCGAGGAATCCTATTCGGAATAAGGGAATTTCCCTTTAAAAAAGGGAAACGTTGACAGCTATGACCAAGTACCTTGAAGTCATTTGCATGCATAGTCTTGTGAAATTGATTTCAGAATATAAATTTGCAAAAGGCTTAGGTGCTACTTTGTTTGTACAACTTATTGCAAAACAAGAGGTGTTAGGCATATGTCATGACTGTCAGTAGTATTTGGAGAAGAGTGGGGGGGGGGAGTCTATATCATATCAGAAATATATTAACATCCAATATTATGCCCCATTTAAAAATAGCCTCAGTTTGTTGTTCCTTAACTTTGGCTTAATTTCCTTTTCACTTCTTATTTATTGACCTTGCAGAGTTATCTTGATTATCTAATTATTTAAACTCCCCCAAGTAATTATAATGCTGCTCAGCTCAAATGAAGCAATTCTGGGTGCGTGTTTCCCCCCACAAAAACTTTATTTAGTAAGACGACTGAACAGCAGTATGCTATGTGAAAAGACTTGCCACCGTACTGAATGATCACTTTGATTTGAATTAAGATATGGTTGGATTAAAATGTTGTAAATAAATGAATGTATTAATTATGAACAGGAAAACCTGTATCTATTTCAAAACAATTCTTCTGCAAGAAACTGCAGTCTTTGGAATGATGTTAGCAACCCTCAGGGTCTAGTGGTATAGGACTGACAGCACATAGCAACTCGTAAGTCGAGCTGTGTCCTATGCAAGCGTACCCAGAAATTAGCCATATTTTGAGCAAGCACACACAGATGTCTGTGTGCTTCAGACCCTAAACAGATATGTGGGCATTTTTTCTCTACACTAGGTCAGTATTTATCAGCCAGAGCCAAGCAACTATAAAGGGGATCCTTCAGTGTGGGAGCCAGTGTGGTGTAATGGTTAAGACCGGTAGACTCGTAATCTGGTGAACCTTCCCCGCTCCTCCACATGCGGCTGCTGGGTGACCTTGGGCTAGTCACACTTCTCTGAAGCCTCTCAGCCCCACTAACCTCACAGAGTGTTTGTTGTGGGGGAGAAAGGGAAAAGGAGATTGTTAGCCGCTTTGAGACTCCTTCAGGTAGTGATAAAGTGGGATATCAAATCCAAACTCTTCTTCTTCTTCTTCTTCTTCTTCTTCTTCTTCTTCTTCTTCAGTTCCCCCAATCCCCTCAGCAGCCATGGCAGCGGCCTCGTAGACAGGCCCCACCCCCTTTGCTCCTCCGTTCACCCACTTTATGGGGGACCAAGCGAATGAGGATCAGAGAAATGGTGAAAACCTTTCTTAGGGGCATTTAGGTGTCCCAGATTTTGTTCTCATAAAAACAGGAAGTGACGCCATATTGACTGGAGGAGGAAGGGAGCGGAAGGCATAGATCTAAGAAATGTGTTAAAGGGATGCATGGAACCGAACTTCCAGTAACATGTTGAAATGCTGTGCCAAAGGGAAGACCCTTTGGAAATTTGGGACTCTGTGTTAAAAAGTGGAAAGCCGTGATGGCTTAAGGGCTTTCAAGACCATCTCTGTGTTTTCGGGGCAGTTGGAGGGTATGCTGTGTGTTCAGATCATGCACTGAGATCCTGCTTTGTATGTCTTTCCTTTCTAAGGCTCTGTATATGGTTACAAAGTGTAGGGTCTTCTTAGAGTGGGGGCCCTCCCTGGGGAATGATCTCTTCTAGGCTGCCAGGCAGTCCTGCTCTTGGCTGTCTTTTAGGAGGACTGCAAAGGATTTTCACCTGATTGTAAGGGACATAAATTCGAGCTGCTATGGTGGTGTTGCGTTCCCTGTGGCTTAATTCGTTTTACATTTTTAAATGATGGTTTACATTGCTTGGGTTTATTTTAAATTATTCAGTTTTTTTTTATCTTGAGTGTAAGTTAATGAGGATCCTATTGGGCACAACTGCAACCTATACTTTGTGAGGAAATACATTAACAATTGTAGTAAGCATAATATTGAAACTAAAGCCATAGAAATGGAGTGAGTCTATGTGCATTGCGCCCCTATTTCGCCAGTCTGGAAAATGTGTTAGTTGTCCTGTTGTTTAGAAGATCCTGGATTGTGTCAATTTGAATAAAGAGTGTTGTACAAGATCCACATTATTTGAAGATGACATAACAATTAAAATCAGTATGCTGTTACTCTAGAATAGGAGTGGGGAACCCACAGACCTCCTTATTTGCTGGACTGCCAATCAGTGCTGATGGAAACGGACATCCAGCAATCACTGGAGGACCACAGCTTTCCTACTGCTGCCCTAGAATTAACCTTTGCTTTAGGAGAATGTTGTGTTTTGAAGAGCCCCACGTGCACACGCACAAAGCTAAGCCTTTGTACGATCTGCCCTTATGAATCTGTTTTCACAGATTGCTCTAAAGAATCTTTACCCTTAGATCCTTGTTAGCTAACACGAAGATGGCTGCAATCTGGGAGCATTTAAAGCCGTCTGTTGTTCACCCGTGTTCAATTTAAATAGCAGTTCAGGGAGCCAGGGAGTTTGAGTTATGAAGCCAAGAATTAATATATTTGCAGAGTGTAAATATACTCAGAAAATGTTAGCTGTGAAATAAATTTGCCAGTTATCAACCTTGCAAAATATGTAAAGGTGGTTTTGGATGCTTTAATTAAAAAGAGCTTTGGATCATGTTCCGATATCTACATGACCAGTTCAAAGGCCACAAATATATTCTGGGCTTTGGGGGTGGGGGTTTGGGGGGTGGGAGGGGCAAATGAACAAATTAATACAGCATACTTTCCAGTATTCAAAGAAGCCAAATAGAAACTGGCTTCAATGTCATTTGTCCCAAAATCTCAATGAAAGCTTCATGTTCGTCTGCATTATGCATAGGAATAGGGTTTTATATTATCCTGCAGTCCCTGTCCTTCTGCCTGGTGTGTTCCATGCAGTGTTGGCCCAGCATGGTGGGCCGGAAGGCACTTAGTTCCTCAGGCCCACAGGGAAGCGTCTGTGAAGGTTCTGGTATCTATGTTATCTGGTGTCTATGGTATCTGGTCCAGGGGGCTCCTGCTTGGCAACCTTCGATTTAGTGCCCCACAACAGACTCAAAGTCACAAACTCAGTCTGGTTCACTAGCAATGTAGTGGGTGGCCAGTATAAAATGTAGCAATTTACTTGTCATTCAGTGAATATGAGTATACTGTATATCTTATCAATCTGCATTGCCTACAGTTGCTCCGAAGAAAATCCAAGCGAGAATCTTGAACGAATTGTTAGTGTGGTCTGTAAAGGAGACTCATTAATTTGAGCAAGGTAAATCTTAAAATGAACTTCATATATACAATATATATACAATTGTCATTGTCCCATGCAGAACAATGTAATTGAAAAACTACATAAAACATTCAAAAACCCCTAAACACTCTGAAACCCCATTTTAAAATACACTATACTATAGAGACCCCTTATGCTGCGTTTAGAACCAGAATTGCATTTGCGTAGAAACTGTTTCTCAGGCAGCTAGTCTTGGCCTTTATAACCCTATACCTTCTTCCAGAAGGCAGAAGCTGAAAGAGATCATTTCCGGGGTGCGTACTATCCTGTGCTATCTCTGCCGCATCCAATTATTCTCTCTGCAGTCTTTACAACCCTGGACAGCATTGTTTTTTCCCTGGCCATGCAGCTCCCAAACCACACACAGAGACCATAAGTTAATACACTCTCCACAGTGCAATGGTAAAATGCCATTGTTCTCCTTGTTCAGTCCCCACAAGAACCCTGTGAGGTAGCGACTGGCCCAAGGTCACTGTGATGGCCTGGGAATCCGATTCAGAGGCTGAACCGGAGGAATCCCAGCCTGCACAGGAGTCCCCGCCTCCAGGGCCGGCTGAACTGGGGCAGGGCCTTGATTCTGAAGCGCCTGCACCTGTGCCAGATCCTCAGGAGCAGGCACCAGGTGAATCCACTCTGGCTCCGGAGGTGGTTGAGGACTCAGTGCCTACAGGTGAGTCTCCCCCTGGGTCCAGTAACTCTTCAGCCTCTCCTGAACTGCAGAGGCTCAGGGCAGAGAGGCGGAGGGAACTGGTTTCTCCCAGGAGGAGTGCTCGCCTTAAGGCCAGGAGAGGCGGGTCTCCTGGGGGCCGGGGCCGCCCCTGGCCTCAGAGAAGATAAAGGCCAGTCAGCCCGGTCCCAGGTGGCGGGAGCAACGTCGTTGAAGAGCTGTTTCGGCCAGCACCCAGTCCAGTTCCCCCAGAGTTCCTGTCCTTGCCCGGCTCCTCGCTGTGGACCCCGCTTCGCCCGTGGAGGACTGTCTGCCAACCCTCGACTCAGGTCCTGGACCTCGCCCTATGGTAACCTCCCCCCTGGACCAGCACAGTCACCCAGAAAGCTTTGTGGCTGAGTGGGGACTTCAACTCTTTTCTCTCCCAGGCCCTAGTCTGATACTCTAACCGCTACACCACACTGGCTGTCTAAGTGGAGATTGTATTTACCCATATTTGTGCCAATAGGCACTCTAGGTAAAGGTAAAGGGACCCCTGACCATTAGGTCCAGTCGTGACCGACTCTGGGGTTGCGGCGCTCATCTCGCTTTATTGGCCGAGGAAGCCGACGCACAGTCATGTGGCCAGCATGACTAAGCCGCTTCTGGCGAACCAGAGCAGTGCACGGAAACGCCATTTACCTTCCCGCCGGAGCGGTAACTATTTATCTACTTGCACTTTGACGTGCTTTCAAACTGCTAGGTTGGCAGGAGCAGGGACCGAGCAACGGGAGCCACCCCGTCGCAGGGATTCGAACTGCCGACCTTCCGATCGGCAAGTCCTAGGCTCTGTGGTTTAACCCACATCGCCACCCGCGTCCCAAATAGGCACTCTCCTACATTGGTAATGGCCTGTGAGCAATAAATATTTATTGGATGTTGGACTCAAAGTCAGACACTTGGTCTGGTTTCTTAGCCGGTGACATTGCAGCCTCTGACTCCATGCCTTGCTCGGCTAAACTCCGGGGCCAGATGCATGTGTGAAGCTGTGACGAAACCTTGCAAGGTCTTACATGCGAATGCATGTACTAACACCATAATGATGATGACATTGCTTGTAAATGTGTCTAATAACACTCCTTTCGCCCAACAACAGCAGCAACAAACTTTGGCGCTGAAACCGTTGTTTGGAGGAATCGGCGGAATTTGGGAAGCTGCAGATTAATCTCAATAGCTTGCTTTGACAACATTCCAAATGTCATTCTGTATTCAATTCACTCACTTGAGTCTGTCATGCCATTTTGTGGATAGGCTTCCTGGAACACATTTTAACATGTTGTTTACGATAACAGACGGGCACTTGAGGAACTATTACAACCCAGTGCTGGATATTTTAAGGGGCAGGGAGTTGTTCAGCCTTTTTCCTCAGTTCCTCCTGGATTGTCCTGACATTTTGTCTTTATTCGAAGCAAGACGCCTCGTGTTTAATGCAAGCTAGGAAAAGACCTTTGGGGTTTCAGAGAACAGCGCTATTATCAGTCTTTATGAAGCTTCAGTTCATGTCGCACAATGAGTCCGTCCTCCGGATAAGGGACCTGGGGTGGCAAAAGGGCCTATTCTGTCACATCACCTGTCATCTTGCAGAAGTGATAATGCACCAGAGCAAAAGACCAGAGTTGCGCTACTTTCCTCTGCCATAGGAGCACTGTTCAAAACACGCAATGGCTTCAGAAGAATGATTAACTGATTCACCTTGATACTGTTTGCAATATCTGTCAAACTCTGTTGCCTAGCATCATTTTATCTGCATGTGTCAGATAAAAATAGGTCCTCCTGTTTTATATTACATGGCAGGGTTCCTCCCTGGAGCTAGCTTGGAGATCAAGTGAGTGGAATGAAACATGTGCTTCCATGGGCACTTGCTGGTCATGAAAGGATCCTGGATCACTTGGCTATTTCAAAGAGGCTCCTTTTGCCTTCTGTCTTATATATATGAATAGTAGTGAACTCAGTTTTCTGTCGGGCCTGGAGCGGAACCATCCACACAGAAGATGGGAATAGCAGCAAGCCCGGGGGAACCCTGAATTGAGTAGAAGTTCAAAAACAAAACAAAACACATTGGGGCAGGGCCCCTAAACAGGAAGATCTCAAGTGACTAAATTACAATTGATGGTACATGTAGTATTATTTGAATTTGTAAGTGGTAGGTGGGTCTGTGAATGTTTGCACAGTGAAAGCAGGGCAACCTCTGCCATAATAATAATAATAATAATAATAATAATAATAATAATAATAATTTATTATTATTTGTACCCCGCCCATCTGGCTGGGTTTCCTCAGCCACTCTGGGCAGCTTCCAACAAAGAGTAAAAATACATTAAAATGTCACACATTAAAAACTTCCCTGAACAGGGTTGCCTTCAGATGTCTTCTAAATGTCAGGTAGTTGTTTATCTTTTTGACATCTGATGGGAGGGCGTTCCACAGGGCGGGTGCCACTACCGAGAAGGCCCTCTGCCTGGTTCCCTGTAGTTTTGCTTCTCGTAGTGAGGGAACCGGCAGAAGGCCCTCGGCGCTGCTTCCCTTCTGCTTCCGAAGTGGCTCAGTCAGTGCACATTTCCTCAGGCCCTGCTGCGATAACTGCTGTGTAGCTTCCTTTTCTTGGTCCACCGGGTTCCAGTAGCAATAGAGAAAATGGACAGCAGGAAGACCAGAAAATAAGACAGTGGGCAGACAGACAGAGCCACTGCTGGAGACCAGAGCGCACAAGGCAGGGGGCACCCAGTGCAGTGCAGGCTTGGGATATTCCTACAGGGCTGGACCTATTATTACGCAGAGAGCAAGTTAGGTATGCGGGTGGCGCTGTGGTGTAAACCACTGAGCCTAGGGCTTGCCGATCAGAAGGTTGGCGGTTTGAATCCCCACAACGGGGTGAGCTCCCGTTGCTCGGTCCCTGCTCCTCCCAACCTAGCAGTTCAAAAGCACATCAAAGTGCAAGTAGATAAATAGGTACCGCTCCGGCAGGAAGGTAAACAGCGTTTCCGTGCACTGCTCTGGTTCGCCAGAAGTGGCTTAGTTGTGCTGGCCACATGACCTGGAAAAACTGCCTGTGGACAAACGCCGGCTTCCTTGGCCAGTAAAGCGAGATGAGCGCTGCAACCCCAAAGTCGTTTGCGACTGGACTTAACTGTCAGGGGTCCTTTACCTTTACCTTTAAGTTGCTGCCGCCAGATTGGGAGTCCTCCATGTAGGTAGCCTGCTCCCTTCAGGTGCAGTGGAGGATGCTGAAGTAAAAATAAACAGTCAGTGGGTGGGAGATGCACTATCAGATTCTTTGCCTCAGGCAGCAAAATGTATTGAGCCTGAACACCTCCCCCCACGCCCCCCCCTCAGTATTCTCTTGAGGCATTAGCTTAATTGCTTTCCCTGTTTTGTTCTCCCAGGGTCACCATTTTTCTTTCAAAATGGCACGTATGCTATATTGCTGGTGCGTACAGCTGTGATTTTTTTATTTATAATAAAATAAATAAAAGTAACATGATGAAGCAGGAAGTGAAAAGGAGAAGACTCCTCACACCAGCCAAAGAAGGCCCTTAACTGCAGAAGTGAAATTGACAAGAGGATTTTCCAAAGTTCCCTGAGCAGAAGAAAAGCGGGTGGGAGGTTGCGATGGCAGAAGAAGGAGCAGGTGATCAGCACATCATCGCTGACCAATGCAGAAAAGCATCATGGATCAGTACACCCAGGAGATACCTGGTCTTCTCCCTCCCTCTCTGGTGCCTGAGTAATGACGTTCGAAGTGGGGGAGAAGCATTACATGAACGGGTGTAAAGCCCATTAACTGAAGCGGAGGAAGATTCCTGAGTGAGTGGAAATTAAAGCACTTTAAAACAAAGGTGGGGTGAGTAATCAGAGCACAAAGAGCACCTGGAAACACTTGACACCCCCCCCCTCAAACAGAGCAACTCAATTTAAAAGCAGGCCTTTCCTCAGATGGGTGCTCACGCCCCATCTTTGCCTATCCCTCCCTTTCCTGACAGTCCCATTTCCCAATAAAAAGAGGAGGGAAGTGAGCAGCAGTTCTGGTTTTAGGGCAGTTCCCCCACACAGGGGGCTGAGCCGAGTGGGCACAAAATATAAATAAAACAGGAATTATTGTGAAAATAAGAAATATTTTTTTGGGGGGGGATTGTCCTCACTCAGGGCGTCATATTACCCAATTCCACCCCTGTGGGCAGTGGAGGGATCCTAGCAACAGTGGGGACAATTCTGACTTATTTTGGAGGTGATGAGGAGAGGCAAGGAAAGCCCTTTAAAATGCATGTGTCATTTTGGTCTCAGGCAAAGCGCTCTCTTCTGATCTGGCATTGCAAGAAATTCCTGTTCTGGGGTTTTGAAGTCTTGGGATAATGTGGAGCCTGGCTATTCGTACCTACGGGACCATCTCTCCTGGTATGTCCCATGGAGGACCTTACGGTCTTCAAACAAAAACATCTTGGAGGTCCCGGGCCACAGGGAGTTTAGGCTGGCCTCAACCAGAGCCAGGGCTTTTTCGGCTGTGGCCTCGATCTGGTGGAACACTCTGTCACAAGAGACTAGGGCCCTGCGGGACTTGACATCTTTCCGCAAGGCCTGCAAGACGGAGCTGTTCCACCAGGCCTTTGGCCAAGGCACAGTCTGACCCCCTCCTTTGGTAATCCTCACAGAACTCTAGCCCAATGGTTGCCATTAATCTGATTTTGAACTGATTTTAGAACGGATTGATTTTAGAATGCTGTGTTATTTTATTGTTGTTAGCTGCTCTGAGCCCAGCTTCAGCTGGGGAGGGTGGGATATAAATAAAATTTATTATTATTATTATTATTATTATTATTATTATTATTTGTTAGCTTTTCTGACCAAGCGGTAGGATCTGGCCTCGGGTGCAGCGTAGCCAACAAGTGGATGGAGGCACTGTAGACGGGTGATTCTCAGGTCCAGATTATTAGTCAACTGCCTGTTTTGGGTGGGAAAATAAAGGTAAAGGTAAAGGTACCCCTGCCCGCCAGGGCCAGTCGTGACCGACTCTAGGGTTGCGTGCTCGTCTCGCTCAAGAGACTCTCACCCAAAGAAAGGGCTTGTAGCCTGTGTGTGTTCCTGGATCCACCTTTGTCGCTAGAGGCCCAAATGGATAGGAGGGTCTTCCACCAGCTTTGGCTGCTAAAACATCTACAGCTGTTCCTTGACCATGGTCATCCATGCGCTAGTAACTTCCTGGCTGGATTTCTGTGATGTACTCTATGTGCAGCTGCCCTTGAGCTTGGCCCAGAAGCTTTAGCTGGTGCAAAATGCAGTGGTTTGACTGTTCTCGGGGGCAAAATATTACCACCCACTAATACCAGTGCTGAAAGACCACTAGCTGCCAATTAGCTCCTAGGCTAAGTCCAAGGGGCTGGTTTGGGTGTGTAAAGCCCTATTCAGCTTGGGACCAGAATACTTGAAATATTGTCTCACCTGTTGTATACCCAATGGATCACTGTGTGATCAGTAGGCAAGGACTTACTGATCATCTAAGGACTTACCATCTTATCAGATCCATTGTGTAGAATATAGGAATTGAGCCTTTAGTCTTAAGGCATGTACCCTTTGAAATTCCCTTCTATTAAATATTAGTCAGGCACCATCTCTATTGTCTCTTCAGTGTCTACGGAAGACCTTTTCCAGTCTGCATCTGTCTTGTTGTTGTTGTTTAGTCGTTTAGTCGTGTCCGTGACCCCATGGACTAGAGCACGCCAGGCACTCCTGTCTTCCACTGCCTCCCGCAGTTTGGTCAAACTCATGCTGGTAGCTTCGAGAACACCATCCAACCATCTCGTCCTCTGTCGTCCCCTTCTCCTTCTGCCCTCCATCTTTCCCAACATCAGGGTCTTTTCCAGGGAGTCTTCTCTTCTCATGGCCAAAGTACTGAAGCCTCAGCTTCACGATCTGTCCTTCCAGTGAGCACTCAGGGCTGATTTCCTGAAGAATGGAGAGGTTTGATCTTCTTGCAGTTTGATCTCAAGAGTCTTCTCCAGCACCATAATTCAAAAGCATCAATTCTTCGGCGATCAGCCTTCTTTATGGTCCAGCTCTCACTTCCATACATCACTACTGGGAAAACCATAGCTTTAACGGAAAACCATAGCTTTAACTATACGGACCTTTGTTGGCAATTGTGTAGAATATAGGAATTGAGCCTTTAGTCTTAAGGCATGTACCCTTTGAAATTCCCTTCTATTAAATATTAGGCATGTTAAGGCATATTAGTCAGGCACCATCTCTATTGTCTCTTCAGTGTCTACGGAAGACCTTTTCCAGTCTGCATCTGTCTTAGAATTCTTTTAAAGATCTTTTTAGATGTTTTTAATTGTTGTTATTCTGTGTGTGCTTGCCATTCTCAGCTCCTTTGGGAGGGAGGGCGGGATATAATTTTAATAAATAAACTGATAAGAAAATAGGTCCTGGAGTAAGTCCTTATGTGATGTGCAGAGATGTTATATCTGTATAGTTTTTGGAGCTTTGGTCTGTTGAGCTGTAATAAATTGTATTCAGCTTGGCACATTGAGTTTCATGTTGAATTCTGCATTATTTTCAGGCGGCTCTTTTCATGTTATTGCAGCCCCTGATGTATGGAACAAAAAGAGGTGTGATTAATAAACTGCTGAACAGTAATGAAGATATCAGTACAATAAATTCCCTGCTTTATCAAAAGGCCAATTGTTAAATGTACATGACTGGGGCTAGCTCCAGGCAGGGAAGGAAAGCAGCCAGTTTGCTGACAAATGAGACTTACATTTAAAGTAAAATAGAATGGCAGTGTAATGCACACTGAAATTTGCTCTTGGCTTTAACTGCAGAATCGCTTGGGGTGGAGAGATTGAAAAGCTGGTGACTATGCTATGCTTTGCATAGTAATGCCATATTTTAGATATAAATCTTTGTCAAGGCTAGATCCCAGGACACTATGGTCCGTACAGTGCATTTGTAAAAATGCCACGGTTTAAGGAAAAAGGAATGAAATTGCTGCTAACAGTTGTTAAGCTGTTTTATTACTAAAGCCTTTCTCGTGTAGCACAAAATGTACCCACGCTGAAGGATGCTGAAAGATTCTGAAAGCTTGATTATTTATTTTCTAGGCATTATTGAGGGGGACGGACACTGGCGATCCACAAAAGTTATAATTATTGCTTCAGTTAGAGTCATTTACTATATTTGTGTTATCGCTTCAATTAGAATACAGTGGTACCTCAGGTTAAGTACTTAATTCATTCTGGAGGTCTGTTCAGAATATTGTTTGTGAGATTTGATATTAGCAGTAACCAAAGATATTCTCAGTCCATGTGATGTGTTTTGTATACACCGTAACGTTTTAATTGTTAACTGTTCTCCTCCATTGTGCTGTGTAAATTATTACAGTGGTAAAGGTAAAGGTACCCCTGCCCGTACGGGCCAGTCTTGCCAGACTCTAGGGTTGTGCGCTCATCTCACTCTAGAGGCCGGGGGCCAGCGCTGTCCGCAGACACTTCCGGGTCACGTGGCCAGCGTGACAAGCTGCATCTGGCAAGCCAGCACAGCACACGGAACGCCGTTTACCTTACTGCTGGTAAGCGGTCCCTATTTATCTACTTGCACCCGGAGGTGCTTTCGAACTGCTAGGTTGGCAGGAGCTGGGACCGAACGACGGGAGCTCACCCCGCCGCGGGGATTCGAACCGCCGACCATGTGACCGGCAAGTCCTAGGCACTGAGGTTTTACCCACTGCACCACCCGCATCCCTATTACAGTGGTACCTCGGGTTAAGTACTTAATTTGTTCCGGAGGTCCGTTCTTAACCTGAAACTGTTCTTAACCTGAAGCACCACTTTAGCTAATGGGGCCTCCCACTGCCGCCACGCCGCCGGATCACGATTTCTGTTCTCATCCTGAAGCAAAGTTCTTAACCTGAAGCACTATTTCTGGGTTAGCAGAGTCTGTAACCTGAAGCGTATGTAACCTGAAGCGTATGTAACCGGAGGTGCTACTGTAGTTTATTTTATTTGTGTGCTGTTAGTTGGCCAAAGAGCATTACATTTTGGATTACAGTCACATACCAAGTGATTTGATATAATAGGCTATTCTGTGTTGAGCTCTTGTGTATCCGGATACAGAAGGGCTCTCTTCCCAAAACAGAGGATAAGCTAGAAATGAAAGGGAGAAAGAACGGAGAAGATGCAGAGCCAATCAACATTCGTACCTTGCAAATATAAGCAGCAACCTATTCAATATGCCTACATTTTTAATTTGTGAAATAATTGTAATCTTTCCCCAAGATAGCACAGAAGAATCATATTATTAATCATGAGAAGCGCATATATTAATACTGGAGGACCTCATCTATACAATAACCTCAGTGTTTGAGTCTTACATTGCATCCCTTTCTGCTGTTCCTCTTTAACGATTTGATCCATCTATTAGTGGAGCCTTTCCATTGACCTCAGCAGACTATGGATGGGGACCACCAAGAAAAGCTTATTAATGCACTTTTTCTGTAAGTGATTAAAGTATAGAACTGGGCATCTGCCCTTGGTTAAATCTGAGCTTAACTGTAGCAGAAATGACTTGCCGTTTATGTAGTAAACTCTACGAGTCGCTGCAATGAAGACTGGTGTGTATCTTGCAGAAAGGCAGACTAATAAAACCTCTCTAATCGGGGCTGTTAGATTTCTTTAAAGGAATGCCATTGCCTAAAAGGAGGCTTTTTGTTTACTTTATTCTGTGGAAATTCGAGGAAGCGCTTATAGCTCAGTACAAGAAACAGCAAAGGTCTTAGATTGACTTCTTGGCATATCTAGACAGAAGAATCATGCAACCAGTGATGTGAAAGACCTCTTCACTGGGATGCCAGTCAGAGTCAGTACTGGGATAAATGCACAAACATTCTGACCTCGTTTTAGGTGGCTTCCTTTTTAAAAAAATACTAAACATGCTGTGAACTTTTGAAACCATGTTCTTGACTCCTTTTCACTTCTGACATTCTCTTTCCAAGTGACCCCCCCCCCTCAACTTGAGCTGGGAAGAATATTAAATCTTAAAGTGGGTGCAAAATGACTTATGGTTTATTTACAAGTCCTTTCCAGAAGAAATAGCACTGTGACCTTTCGGTCATGCTACTGGCTGTTAAATGGTGTTTCTAAAATTAAACTGTTCCTCTCAGTCTGTGGTAATTGGTAAATCCACTTTGCAGGACGTTCCTGTGCACATTTGCTCAGAAGTAAATCCTGAGTTTAGAATTGTAAACTAATTACTCAAACAGGCCTATAATTCTTATTTTGCATTATATGAACAAAGAGTTGCTCATGTGGTTCTACAGAACGAAGTCCTGTATTGAGTTAGAATCCATCTGACATTTAAACAGTTATACAAATATTTTCATTTTAGTAATGTCTGTCTACAGTTTTACCAAAAAAGTATATATTTTTTCTTTCCAATATGGTATTGAGAAACAGTCTTTTTCTGCGTAATGTTGCTGATGTTCTAAATAAAGCACTTTGGGGGGAGATGCGTCTTGATGAAGAAAACGCAAAAGCAAAATATCATTTGGCAATTTTACAGGCAGAGATATAACCTGATCTGAATGCGATAAATGCATCCCACGTGTGAAATTAACTGAGATCTAGGTAAAACATCTATCCATACTGAGCATATCGGCTTCCTCTTCAGTCATTCGTGTGCATTTGCAACCTGCTGCTCTTTTATAAGCATGTTAATTAAAACGTGAAGGCAGATGGCGAATCTGAAATGGAACATATTAGGCTAACCGCAATACCTTGGTGTAATGTAAATTACCTAGCCAAACCCAAGCACTTGACGAACATAAATAGGTACTGTTGTTCCTATACTTAGTCGCAGGATGGTTGTTGTGGAAAGGAGGCTGTAGGGATGGCCCTCTCAGGGATATTCCAGGCCCCTCCCTGAATGTTCAGTTTTCACTAAGAAAAAGAAGAAATTTAAGTCACCCTTAAAGGTAAAGGGACCCCTGACCGTTAGGTCCAGTCGTGTCCGACTCTGGGGTTGCGGCGCTCATCTCGCTTTATTGGCCAGCATACAGCTTCTGGGTCATGTGGCCAGCATGACTAAGCCACTTCTGGCGAACCAGAGCAGCTCACGGAAACGCCGTTTACCTTCCCACTGTAGCGGTACCTATTTATCTACTTGCACATGACGTGCTTTCGAACTGCTAGGTGGCAGGAGCAGGGACCGAGCAATGGGAGCTCATCCCGTTACGGGGATTCAAACCGCCGACCTTCTGATCGGCAAGTCCTAGGCTCTGTGGTTTAACCCACAGCGCCACCCTTACTCATGGCAATATGAAGGAAAGTGTGCATGTAGTATTCCACCCAGTTGCCCAATACAAAGTCAAATTGCTCCACTTTCTCCTTTGCACCCTAAAGTGTGTTCTCCTTCATGGAGAGCACGTGTTGCGGTGGGGGCTAGCAAGACACCCACTGTTGCTGGGTGGGGAAAAGAGTTTGGCCACCATTATCATTGAGCTTACTGTTGCTGGGGAGATTTAAATGTTGCCATTTCGTGATTGACAGCCATAGCTTTTAAATACCCTGCACACAGCGTTGAGCTTCCTCTTTTCACTGTGCGCATTGGATCACCCACCCTCCCTCCCTATTTTCAGGTTGTTCTAATTGACCTTGCTGTGCCTGTCATGGGGTCGTCTGCTTTTGGGGCAGGGGCCCAGTAGAAATGTTGTCCATTTGGCTGATTGGCTGGTGCCATTTGGTTTTTGCCTAAGGTAAAGGTAAAGGGACTCCTGACCATTACGTCCAGTCGTGACCGACTCTGGGGTTGCGGCGCTGATCTCGCTTTACTGGGCGAGGGAGCCGGCGTACAGCTTCCGGATCATGTGGCCAGCATGACTAAGCCACTTCTGGCGAACCAGAGCAGCACACGGAAACGCCGTTTACCTTCCCGCTGCAGTGGTACCTATTTATCTACTTGCACTTTGACGTGCTTTCGAACTGCTAGGTTGGCAGGAGCTGGAACCGAACAACGGGAGCTCACCCCGTCGCGGGGATTCAACCTTCTGATCGGCAAGTCCATCACAACTTGTAAGGTTGCTGTTAGGCATTGGTTTAGGAATTGGTTGGTGGAGGGGTATGGATTGGCTGTGCCTGTCCCTCCAAAATGCTGCTGTTGCAAGGGTTTTTTATTAAAGGAACCAGGGGCTCGCCATGCTTTTGTCCGAACACCTGTCAAGGGGCTAGGGCCACGCAAGAGCCCCTGGGAGCATTTGGGGAGAGGTGAGGCATGGTCCCCAGTCCCGTCTCTCTCCCCCAAATGTTTTCCCATTCTGACTTTGCGGGTGTGCGAATGTCAGTCTGTCCCCATGCGGGGTCTGAAAGTTGCAACCAATGCCTAAGCAACCACTCACATTGCTTGTAATTTTAATAAAGTTGTGGCCAAAATTATGCCAAAAACCTTAAAACTAAAATCTTGTGTCAACTGTGTTTTATTGGTGTCTTGGGGACCTTGACACGCAACATTTCTAGTTGTGGACTTCCTTAGTGGAGTTCTGCTCCCTTGTGTGAGCTACGAATTCAAGCCAAAGAGCTTACAACATGTGATCCCAACGCTAGCTGATCTCTAAAAGGAAAGGGGGCTGTGTATTCTATGCAGCTTCAGAAATAATAACATCTTTAGGCCCCGTGAACCAGCAAGGTTTGTGCTTGCAGTTCCTCTGAGGGGCGACTCCACTTGTGCAGCTTCTTCGACGCTCCCTTCTCATTGATGGATGTACCACAGGCAGGATCGGACAGCTAAAGGAGCCCAACGAAGCAGAGGGCGACTTTGATCAGGGGCAGCCAGTTACACATCAGCTCTCACCTATCCTGCTGCAACTTTTAATGAGTGAAGGCAGTGAAATGGTTAGCACACTGTTTGGGCTGGCTGGCTGTCTGGCTGGCTGGCAGATAGATAGATAGATAGATAGATAGATAGACAGACAGGTGTGTGTGTGTGTGTGTGTGTGTGTGTGTCACTGCTGGCTTCTCTGTCATTCTGAATCTTCTATAAGCCAGAGCAAGAGGACTCTCTTAATCTCTAGCTTGTTGCTGTTAGCAATACTAACATCCTCAATGAATCAGCCTACAGCTGAAAATGGCAGGTACTGCTGTACTCTCTGAGCTTTCCCCCACTTGACCATGGCCATGCCTGCTCTCTTTCCTTATACAGTGGTACCTCAGGTTACAGACGCTTCAGGTTACAGACTCCGCTAACCCAGAAATAGTACCTTGGGTTAAGGACTTTGCTTCAGGATGAGAACAGAAATTGTGCTCCGGCGGTGCGGCGGCAGCAGGAGGCCCCATTAGCTAAAGTGGTGCTTCAGGTTAAGAACAGTATCAGGTTAAGAACGGACCTCCGGAACGAATTAAGTACTTAACGCGAGGTACCACTGTACATTTGAAGCACATTTGAAGCACATCCCTCCCCTAAGAATTCTGGGTACTGTAGTTTACGCCTTAAAGTGTTCCAATTCCCAGCAGCACTTAACAAACTACAGTGCCCAGAATTGTTTGGGGGGGGCATTGCTTTGAATGCACTTTAAAGATATGCAGTGGTACCTCAGGTTACATATGCTTCAGGTTACAAACTCCGCTAACCTGGAAGAGTTACCTCGAGTTGAGAACTTTGCCCCAGGATGAGAACGGAAATCATGTGCCGGCAGTGCAGCAGCAGCAAGAGGCCCCATTAGCAAAAGCACGCCTCTAGTTAAAAACAGTTTCAGGTTAAGAACGGACCTCCAGAATGAATTAAGTTCGTAACTAGAGGTACCACTGTAATGTGTACATAAGCCGTAATGATGAGAATCCAATAGAAGACATTGTCACAGCTGGGCTTTTTTCAGTGTAAAACCAAGTTAGCTAATAACAGAAAGTAGAAACTCCAGTATTTCCCACCAATGAACAATGGTTAATGACTTTTGACCAATGTAAGAAGCTGACCATATTAAGCATTTATTACCAAGGTGCTATGCATTGAATTTATTTCCTCTTCATTGCTTGACACTGGTGCTGTGAATCAAATACTTGCTATTTGCTTTCCATTGTGCAAGCAGTTTCCTTGATATACTGATAATCAAACAACACATCTTTACAAATTGACGCTACATTATTTTGCAATTGGTTTAAGGGACAATGAAAAACTGAAGCCCATTTCTATTTTATATAGTCTCATATTTATGGCACTCTTGTACCATAAATATTGCTTCACAAAAGAAAAGAAAATAACCAGTTTTTCTCCTGGACAGTAAATTCTCTACAGAAGAATATTGGATTGCAGTAAAAACAATGAATTTAGCAACCTTGTTCCAAGGAGAAGAGTCTGTAATGAACATCATTTTACTGTAGTAGCAGAAGAAAAATAAAGTATGGGTACCATCCAGACAGAGTGAAGAACCTTTAGGCTGCAATCCTATGACCCATATACAGTGGTAGCTCGGAAGTTGAACGGAATCAGTTCTGGAAGTCCGTTCAACTTCCAAAACATTCAGAAATCAAGGACCTTTTCAATTAAAAAAAGGATAAAAGTGTTTTGGAAGCCAGGACATGCATCAAGCTAACAGCATCCATAATGTGGTTGGGCTTCTAAGGAACTTCACAAAAAATTGGTAGTTTGATCACAGGTGTATATTTGAATCCTGAATAATAGACTCAGTGACTCAGTTTTGATGCCATGATTTTCGACTCCAGGGATGCATAGATTCCTCTACCTCTTTGTAGACTGTGTCTTAGATTAAAATGACTAATTTGTTTTTCTCTTGTCTTTATCGACCATCACGGGGCATCAGAAACTTCCTTTTTTTAAAAAACCTTCTCCCTTCTAATTAAACCAGTTGGAGCTTTTAAAAATTGAATTCTTTCCTTTCCCTCTCAGCAGAAATCAAAATAAATGGATTTTGCCCAGGGCTACCTATTTTTACCATTACTAATCTGGGGGCTCCAACGCTATGTTTTGGACTATGCCTGCTTTCTTATGATATTGTTGTTGCTGTTTAGTCGTGTCCGACTCTTCGTGACCCCATGGACCAGAGCACGCCAGCAACATCTGTCTTCCACTGCCTCCCGCAGTTTGGTCAAACTCATGCTGGTAGCTTTGAGAACACTGTCCAACCATCTCGTCCTCTGTCGTCCCCTTCTCCTTGTACCCTCCATCTTCCCCAACATCAGGGTCTTTTCCAGGGAGTCTTCTCCTCTCATGAGGTGGCCAAAGTATTGGAGTCTCAGTTTCAGGATCTGTCCTTCCAGTGAGCACTCAGGGCTGATTTCCTTAAGATTTCCTTATGATTTCCTTATGATATAGGCATCAAATAAGACCCATTGGGTCAAATCGAGCCTACTAGCAAAAACAAGTTTATTGATGCCATAGTAGGTAATTTGGTATGATGCATGCACAAATATTTCGCCAATGCAGTGATCCCACAGACCAGACCATACTTTCCGTCTTAGGCATGTTGTTTTGTTGTTACCTACGATTGCATCTGACTTTGCAAGATGGTGCTATATCTTTAACAGTAGCAAAGAGAGAGAGAGAGAGAGAGAGAGAGAGAGAGAGAGAGAGAGTGTCGGCTGGTTTGTAGCCTCTTCCATCATTGTGGCAGGAGAAACCACAAGTTTCTCTGCCATTGATCCATGGTGGGCAACCCTGGCTGTTCACGTTGGCTTTCCATCCCAAGCCCTTTGGCCCTGCGAAATCGAACCGCAGTGATGTCGATTGCTGGAGTATATGCAGGGAGTGAAAGCATGAATGAATGAAAAGAGAACAGGATTACTGGTCGGAAGTGGGAAAGCTTCTTTGTCATGAGATTCAGCACCTAAAATATGGATAAGAGGATGTGGTTGTGCTAATCCTGGCTCTGAGATGGATTAACTTTTTCAGAAAGAGATAGGAAAACGCTGTTTCTGCTGCACAAGGCTGCTTTTTGATGTCGCATGCATAAAAGGCACAACCTGGTTTTGGTTTTTGTTTATACTGCAGGCATAGATGTGCTGCTGCTTAAATGGCTATAAAATAGGCAGGCTTAACATTATTTTGGTTTGGGTTTCTGCCTTGTTATAAAAAAAAAAAAAAGCTGGAGCTGAGGTGACAGTTCTAAGAAAGTCGAGGGTAAAAATATAAAGCAACAACAATGAGAAGTTCAGGAAAGCAGCAGACAGCACAGTAAAACCAGCCAGTGAAACCCCAGATAAAATATATGTAAACAGTGAAAAGCAGGTGATCTATCAGTCGGCATGAAAAGCCACTAAAAGCACAAAATAAAGGCAAGTCCACATGTCTAGGGAAAGAGCTCTACAATTTGGTACCACTATTGAAAAGGCTCTCATGCAGGAGGAAGTCTCCAGAACAGGTTGATATTAGTGGGTAGGTTTGTGTGTCGGATTTCTCCAATGCTATAAAAACATTTCAAAATAGGCATCCTCTCATCTTATTCAGGTGCAATACCTGGAGTCTGGCTTTTTGCCAGCGATCTGTCTTTCAGTGAGGTATGAGACAAATACTATGTTCCATTTAAACAATGCAAACTTGAAACAGGTACAGTGGATGCTCGGGTTGCGAATGTAATTGTGCGGGATGCACGTTCGTAAAACGCAGTGGTGCGTGGGTTGCAATTCAGGGCTTCTGCGCATGCACAAAGCACGATTTAGCACTTCTGCGCATGCGCAACCACCAAAACCCAGAAGTAATGCATTCTGGTACTTCCGGGTTTCGGCGGTCTATAACCCAAGGTGTGACTGTATACCCATAAGCGAAGAAAGTTACCAAGTGGCTTTCAGCAAATCATTGCTGCAATACTGAGAAATGCAGGTTTCTTTGTTGTGGGTTCACCATAGCCTGGAACAGACTAGGTTTTATATATAGAAAAAGCTCAGGAGCACTAGCTCTGAGGAAATTGAAGAGAGAGATTTCTGGCAGGCTTTTCTCATGCCAAATATGTGTTTTACTACAAATAAAGTGGTTTGGTCACCATTGTTCAATGTATAGAGTACACCCTACAGTGGTGACAGGAAAACTATGAATTCATGCTGAGCACTGTGAGGACTTCTGACTGAGGTTTACCTCACAGACCAAAGCCTCTCCATAATACAGTGGTACCTCGGGTTACATACGCTTCAGGTTACATATGCTTCAGGTTACAGACTCCGCTAACCCAGAAATAGTGCTTCAGGTTAAGAACTTTGCTTCAGGATGAGAACAGAAATCGTGCTCCAGCATCGTGGCGGCAGCAGGAGGCCCCATTAGCTAAAGTGGTGCTTCAGGTTAAGAACAGTTTCAGGTTAAGAACGGACCTCCGGAACGAATTAAGTACTTAACCTGAGGTACCACTGTAACTGCTTTCAGCTTAACCAACCTCAGAGAATTGTTACTATGTTATAATACGTGTTTGGTTCTCCAAGATCCTTCTATGTAGAGTGAGATATAAATATATTTTTGACAGAAAACTATTACGTACTTTCCCCATAAGCCAATGCTACTTTCTAAAGCTTGGGTGAAGTATATTGTATGGCCTTCCAAAGTTTTGAAGCCTATGCTGAAATTATCACAGAGTTAGAAAATTAGCATTTATCATTCATTATGAATATGAACCACAAGCCATAAATTGCCATCCTTTATCAGACACTCTAATTTGATTGTCTAAGTGCAACAATTACTGTTTTCTCTTGAGTTCAGTCTTCAGAATATATTAGGATAAATAGACATTTTAAAACATGAGGCATTAGTCTTTTTGGAAGAAATAGTGGATGGTCATCTATCAAGAGTCATGATTCAACTGACAGAAGTGTGTTAGCTCGCATCTGAAATCATCATTATCGCTGTTCACCAGACTCTATAGATTCTGAGATGAGTACTTAAGTAAAGAAATAATGTGAGGTTTGTGAGGTAGTGAATGGGACAATGGATTTGAAGGGAGATTTGCCTCACAAATTGCCTCCTTTTCTAATTCTCCACACATCTCCCTTATTTGTGTTTGTAGTGATAGTTAAGAAACTCTTTTCTATCTCTTCCAATTCAGTTCTCCTTTTTATTATTATGTACAAATAAGCAATACTTTCCCTGTTGTCCTGGTGACTTTTTGCTATGTGTGTACTTTCCAGGGGAAGATTAGCCATTATAGGCAAGCTTGTATTTCAAGGGAAGCTTGTCTGCCATTAAGTGATGGTCTCGTTGTGGAACTCCTGATATGCTTTTAAGAAATCCAAGGATGTGGTTTGAAAACTTCTGCCTTTAAGTATCTTGCTCCTCACCATTTTTATTCCTTGGCTCATAATTTCCATTGTACTGAATTAAATGCAAGTTGCCTAGACTTTTGGTGCCTGGCGTCTAAAACTCTCAGTGGAGACATCATGGAACCAAATCATTCCATTCCTTTTAGGTCTTTCTGTTTCAGGAAGCATTTTCTTCTGGTTTATTCGCTCACCGTTCCTGTAATTTACAAGAGAGCTTTACTACCTGCATTCTCTTAGCAATTTACTTTTTCAGCAGTTTCATAACCCTGCCTAACCATCATTATGGGGGCTTTTAGTAACCGTCAGCTATTGATTTGGCAACTTCTTTCTCTCTTATTAACCAAGCCGTTAGCTACCTTCTGCCAGCCATCATGCCACTCATAAATCTTTCACTTCAAAATAAATTGCAAATGCTTCTGCACTTTAATGTGATAGCCTAGTAATAGCTTTTGGCTATTTATCAGTTGCATATTGATTTTTCCCTAACTTAATTATCTCCTTTTCTCCAACTTTTTTCTCTAGAACGTATTTCCATTCCCCCCCAACGTTGTTAAATAACATCTCATGAGAA
The DNA here is from genome assembly GCF_964106645.2 of Podarcis pityusensis. Classification (NCBI taxonomy): domain Eukaryota; kingdom Metazoa; phylum Chordata; class Lepidosauria; order Squamata; family Lacertidae; genus Podarcis; species Podarcis pityusensis. The sequence continues at coordinate 52,188,846 of NC_138037.1, read as the reverse complement.
CTCTTCCTAAATGAGAGCTCTTCCTAAATGAGGAGATATGTTAAGCGAATCTATGAAAACTTCATTTTCATTTCACCAAATGCATTCCTTGTCAAGGACTTGAGTATCAATTTGTCAGCCGAGAGAATGTGAACTGAGTTGCCAGATCTGCAAGATCAATTCTGTGTACCTTTGATTAACCTTTCTCTCAACCCCCCCCCCCCAATAGTACAGCCTTGGGGAAGTGGAATAAGGCTGGTGGGCTGGATTCCTATCTCCCCCACTTTCTGTGGTCCCATGAACTTTCTTGGTTGTGCCAACTCTGTATGCTAAAGGAACCAGATCTCCTGCTGCCACCTTTTAAAAAACTTTTAAGAACAGGACAGCTGGGAACAGTGCCACTGATGTCCTTGAACATATTGTTGTGCACCATCCCAATTATTATAATGTAATGTAATATATAATATAATATAATATAATATAATATAATATAATATAATATAATATAATAATATACAGTCAGACCTCGGTTGTTGAATGTAATCCATTTCGGAAGCCTGTTTGGCTTCCAAAACATTCGACAACCAAGACACAGCTTCCAATTGGTTGCAAAAGCTTCTTGCACTCAAGCGGAAACTGTGTCGAACATTCGGGTTCCAAAAAACGTTAGAAAACCAGAACACTCACTTCCGCCGGGCTTTCGGCATTCGGGAGCAGAACGTACGATAACGGAGGCATTTGGGAACCGAGGTTTGACAGTAATATGAGGTTATCATTTTTTAAAAAAGTAATTGTACTTTTATAAAGTCTACTTGCATGAATTGCCTATTTGCATTAATGAGATGGTATTGTACAGAATTATTGGTTAATAATAATATATATCATAATTTGTAGGATATGGTTACGATGTTGCTGTTGATGAAAACAACAACACAGCAATAGCCCAGATGAACCATTAGCTATTGGATGAACAAGAAAATATGTCACCTCTTAGAAACGACTAAGTGACATGCATCTTGATTTTGTAGAAATACAGCTCTTAGTGAGTTGTCATTTATTTTTTACTGTGTTGCTCAGGTTTCCCATTCATATCTCCCACGTCATGTCTGTTTGTGTGTGTCTACACACACACACACACACACACACACACGTGTATTCCTAAAAGGTGAAGAATAGGATTTGATGTAGTAGTTTCATTTTAAGGGGGGGGGGAATCCTTTGAGAAGCTAAGCAGCCTTCTTGCCTAGTATTTAAACTAGGTGAGACATTTGGATCACTGCCTTTGCACTGGTCATAAAAAGGCTTGTAATCTTTCTTTCTTTCTTTCTTTCTTTCTTTCTTTCTTTCTTTCTTTCTTTCTTTCCCTCTCTCTCTCTCTCTCTCTCTCTCTCTCTTTCAAAAGCAGTTATTGCAAAGACTCTTTGTCACTGCTCAGGTGTTCCTTTTGGCACTATGATTTGTCACTCGAAGGCGTTGTGTCGTCAAACAGTCTCTCTCTGCTTCTGCAAAGGAGCCTGGGGCACATGTCTTGGAACATGCGGTGCCTTGTGCAGTCTTTAATAGCAGTAGAGCAAAGAAGAATTCAGCATGCCACAAGGTCCGGTGCCTTTCCATGCCAGCGAGTGCTTGTACCTGTTGAATATTTACCTGACACGCAACAGTTAAAAGCCCCAAAACTTCCTTTCTTCTGTTGGTTGGTGAAGACTTTCCTATCTTGGAAGGCTTTTGCCTAACGTTGTTTCTCTCCTGAACCTTTCTTTGTTGTGCTTCATATTGTTTCTTTTATACTGTTCTATTAAAAGGTTCTGAATTTAAGTATTCTAACTTGCCCTGAGTAATGAGCATGTATTAGAAAGGGTGGGATAGAAATATATGAATATGAAAAATAAACCGACTTGTTCTCACCTACTTTGGGTCACAGATACTTTGGGACAATTCATTGCTGTAGCCTGAGATTTCATCATGCCATGCATTTGGTCCCATGGCATGCTCTGAACACATGAGATGCAACAACCTTGCTAAAGCTGAGCAGATCTGAGTCGGGTCAGTGTCTGGATGGGACCCCACCTGGGAGCCCCATATATGCCATTTGTGTTCCATGCACAACAGATAAGAACATAAGAAGAGCTCTGCTGAATCAGGGTGGGGGTCACTACTGAGAAGGTCCTCTGCCTGGTTATATAATAATAATAATACTTTATTATTTATACCCCGCCCATCCAGCTGAGTTTCCCCAGCCACTCTGGGCGGCTCCCAATCGAGTGTTAAAACAATACAGCATTAAATATTAAAAACTTCCCTAAACAGGGCTGCCTTCAGATGTCTTTTAAAGATAAGATAGCTGCTTATCTCCTTCACATCTGAAGTTGGTTCCCTGTAACTTCACTTCTGCCAGTGAGGGAAATGCAAGAAGGCCCTCAGAGGTGGACCTCAGTGTCCGGGCAGAACAATGGGGATGGAGATGCTCCTTCAGGTATACAAGGCTAATGACATTTTGGGCTTTAAAGGTCAGCACCAACACTTTGAATTGTGCTTGGAAACGTACTGGGAGCCAATGTATGCCTTTCAGGACCAGTGCTATATGGTCCTGGCAGCTGCTCCCAGTCACCAGTCTAGATTAGTTGTAGTTTCCAAGTTATTCTGGATTAGTTGTAGTTTCCAAGTCACCTTCAGAAGAAGCCTTACGTACAGTGCATTGCAGTAGTCCAAGCAGGAGATAACCAGAGCATGTACCACTCTGGTGAGACAGTCTGCGGGTAGGTAGGGTCTCAGCCTGCATACCAGATAGAGCTGGACACAGAAGTGACTAGCCCCTCCATGGACAGCTGTGAGTCCAAAATGACTCCCAGGCTGCACACCTGGTCCTTCAGGGGCACAGCTACCCCATTCAGGACCAAGGAGACCCCCACACCTGCCCGTTCTGCCCCCCAAAAAACAGGGGAATCAACCTCAATCCATTAACTATAATGAAACTGGGGGGGATTTTTTCAAGGACTTTGTGATGGGGTATACGACTCTTCATATCAATGTCAAAAGGTGAAAAATCCCACTGACCATGCCCAAGCCCGAGGCTGGGCCCAGGTGGGGCAGTGATTTTTGTTTACCTCACTTTGAAACTTCTGTAATTAAATGTTATTTAAATACCCTGGGAAAAAATGCAATCAATCCTTGCTTTTGGTATCTGAAGTTGCTCTTTGGGCTTTTCAAACATGCTGAAATAAGATTGTTTCAAAGCAATGAAATGCAAATAATTTCTGTTTCAGCATGGTTAATTGCAAAACTCTTGTTGACATAAGCGACAATAGTAGAAGCATATAATGGCTGACGTCTGCCTACAGATTGCCAACACGTTGACTGCAATGGCAGGGTTACATTTCAAAAAGCATTCGTTATGAATAATGCAATATGAACATCAAAGCCTGTTTTTCTTACATTACAGCTTCTCTTCCTAAATTAGAGCTCCTTTGGAGTTAGCCATGACATGACTATGACTGATGCCTAAATAATGTATTATTTAGATTTCTTTCATTCTGGAGTTCTCCTAGGTAAGGGCAGTGTCCCAAGCATTCAGTGTTTCATATTTAACCCTTGTAGAGTTATCGTTTGCAGTCAACTTAAGGTGAAGTGGTAGAGTTTGGTATAGTTAAGAGCATTTGAATTGGACCTGAGAGACCAGAGTTCATATCACCACTCAGCCATGAGGCTAGTCACCCTCTTTCAGCCTTGTTGTTGTTTAGTCATTTAGTCGTGTCTGACTCTTTGTGACCCCATGGACCAGAGCACGCCAGGCACTCCTGTCTTCCACTGCCTCCCGCAGTTTGGTCAAACTCATGCTGGTAGCTTCGAGAACACTATCCAACCATCTCGTCCTCTGTGGTCCCCTTCTCCTTGTGCCCAACATCAGGGTCTTTTCCAGGGAGTCTTCTCTTCTCATGAGGTGGCCAAAGTATTGGAGCCTCAGCTTCAGGATCTGTCCTTCCAGTGAGCACTCAGGGCTGATTTCCTTCAGAATGGATAGGTTTGATCTTCTTGCAGTCCGTGGGACTCTCAAGTCTCCTCCAGCACCATAATTCAAAAGCATCAATTCTTCTTTCAGCCTAGCCTACCTCAAATGGTTGTTGTGGGACTACAATGAGTAGGGGGGACACCACCAAGTAGGGCACTCTGAGCTCCTTGGAGGGAAGGAGGGGTATAACTTTCTAAAATAGATAGATAGATAGGTAGATAGATAGATAGATAGATAGTATTGAGTGGCAACCTTTGGGGAAAGTTTCCCGGTTGTATTTTAACAGCCAAAGGAGGAATCTAGACCTGGAGTTATTATTGCGTCAATTACCCCTCAGGCTATAATTTCACGTAGAGAAGAGGATAGGACAGGGGAGTTAAGTTTGACCTTCTTCAAACCTTGTATTTCCCTGCAAAGGATACTGCCACAAGGTAACATGGAAACCTAGTTTCACAGAATTAGAATACAGCAGTACCTCAGGTTACAGACACTTCAGGTTACAGACTCCGCTAACCCAGAAATAGTACCTCTAGTTAAGAACTTTGCTTCAGGATGAGAACAGAAATCACACGGCGGCGGTGTGGCGGCAGTGGGTGGCCCCATTAGCTAAAGTGGTACCTCAGGTTAAGAATAGTTTCAGGTTAAGAACGGACCTCCAGAACGAATTAAGTTCTTAACCCGAGGTACCACTGTACTTCCACCCAGTAATCCCTGTGTGATCTGCCAAGATGAATGCGATAAGATTGCTACTTGAAAAGAGGACTTTTGTGGCTTTACAAGGCAATACAAGTCCCTGTATTTCCTTCCTTCCTTCCTTCCTTCCTTTTCTAAAATCAACGTTGCTATAGCATTTTTACTTGTCTAAGTTTGTGTTTGAACTAGCAGAAGAAACAGCTTCAGTTGTTCCAGGATGTAGATAAGCTGTTGCTTTGTCGCATTATTTCTTAGCGACCCCCCACCTCCAGGATTGGATCTCACATGGGAGTAGAAGCAGGGTAGTCTTCAGAACACGTGTTTGTCAGAAGCCCTTCTTACCTTTCCTCTCTCAAGAGGTTTCAGTGTATCTTGTTTCAGTGTATTAGTTTCAGCTTATTTGTAGTGGAGCCATAGGTAGGTAGGTGGCAGGTATATTGACATTTATGGCACAGTGACACATAGGCCATATTGAACCGATTATTATTACAGTGGTCCCTCTGGTTAAGAACTTAATTAGTTCCAGGGGTCCGTTCTTAACCTGAAACTGTTCTTAACCTGAGGTACCACTTTAGCTAATGGGGACTCCTGCTGCCGCTGTGAGATTTCTGTTCTCATCCTGAAGCAAAGTTCTTAACCCGAGGTACTATTTCTGGGTTAGTGGAGTCTGTAACCTGAAGCGTCTGTAACCTGAAGCATCTGTAACCTGAGGTACCACTGTATTACCATTTATTCCCAGCCCTTCACCCTAAGGTCCCAGGGTGGATTACAACATTAAACACCCTACTGAAAACTGTTTAAAACAACTTACAAAAATAAGGTGGTGGGCATCCAAGCTGAAGCTCTCCCCACCTTTCCTCATCATGTAAAAAGAGTTTGTACTCATATGCCTGACAACTTCAGCGCACTAGTTCAGAGGAATTTGAAATTCAACAAATCCATTAATCTTTTCCTGTTTCCCTCCCATTCCCTGCCCCCTGATCTGATTTGCAGCAACATGGGGGGAAGGCAGTCAAGTGCAATTGCAGCTCTATCTAGCCTGTCCACCGTGATGAAACACAATTGAGGCGTTCCAGGGATATTTGATTTTAATCCAAAGTTTCTTGTTTGCGGGTTCTGGAGATTCTGTCATGTCCCTTTCTGCCTGTCTGAAGTATTAGTGAGTGGTGCATTGCCCCTTCGCTGTCTCTTATTAGTCACATTCTGTTCACCACTATAAGTACGTAAATTACTAGCTTTCTTGCATTTTAATTTTTTTAAAATTGGCAAATAGCACTCCTTCAGAAAGAAAGAAAGAAAGAAAAAAACCTAGTAATATTGCCATGGGGAAGAGACACTGACAAATTAGGGGGCAAATTACAGCAACATTGGAAAGACCCTTTGCTAAATGGGACTTCCTTCTGAGTAAATATTGTGGAGGAATATTAGCCATGGGGAAGGGCATGTGTGGAATTTTTAGTTTAATACCAATTTAAGTGAATTGTTGAAAAGCAATGCCAAGTAGAGCTAAAGGGCTTAGTGAGGGAGCAACCTAATACTGTTACCCCTAGTTCTCAGCAAGGAGAAAGGTTATTGTGAAATTCCTAAGATCATTCCCAGGGCATTGCTACAGAAATGGAGTCTGACTTAATCTCATTCCCAGCCTCTAAATGAATTTTTGCTGTTCATGCAGGGGTCATGCAGGTGTTTTTTTTTTTGGGTGGGGTGGGGCGGTGATAGGTGGTAGCTACAGCTTTATATTAAAGGGGTAAAGGGGACCCCTGACCATTAGGTCCAGTCGTGACCTACTCTGGGGTTGCGGAGCTCATCTCGCTTTATTGGCCGAGGGAGCCGGCGTACAGCTTCTGGGACATGTGGCCAGCAGGACTAAGCCGCTTCTGGAGAACCAGAGCAGCGCACGGAAACGCCGTTTACCTTCCCGCTGGAGCGGTACCTATTTATCTACTTGCCCTTTGATGTGCTTTCGAACTGCTAGGTTGGCGGAAGCAAAACGGGAGCTCACCCCGTCATTGCGGGGATTCGAACTGCCAACTTTCTGATTGGCAAGTCCTAGGCTCTGTGGTTTAACCTACAGCGCCACCTGCGTCCCAACAGCTTTATATTACCAGGGAGTTAATTCTCTCATATTGAAATCCTTTTGTTGGGAAAGGGGCAGAAGGAGTTGAGAGAAGAGAAGCCAAGGAGAGAGACGCTCTAGGGAAGGGGTGAGAAACCTATTTGAGGTTGACGGTTTCATTTTGGGGGCTGCATGCCAGCAGTGGGGCGGAGTCAGAGGAAAAAGTGGGCAAAGCTACAGATGTCACATTTCAGCTGTGCAAAAGGTTTTGCACACTCAGTCTGTCCTGGTCTGGTCTGCTGTTAGGCAAGGCAGGCCAGGGGTTACAGGACCATGGATAGCTCCAGGTGATCAACTTGCTCCAGCAAAGATGAGAGCAGATTGAGCCTTTTAAAGCAGGGGTCAGCAAACTTTTTCAGCAGGGGGCCAGTCCACTGTCACTCAGACCTTGTGGGGGGCCGGACTATATATATATATATTTTAAAAATGAACAAATTCCTATGCCCCATGAATAACCCAGAGATGCATTTTAAATAAAAGCACACATTCTACTCATGTAAAAACACCAGGCAGGCCCCACAAATAACCCAGAGATGCATTTTAAAGAAAAGGACACATTCTACTCATGTAAAAACATGCTGATTCCTGGACCATCCACGGGCCGGATTTAGAAGGAGATTGGGCCAGGTCCGGCCCCCGGGTCTTAGTTTGCTTACCCATTGTTTTAAAGCTTCTGCCTCTCCCAGGCTCCACACCTTTGTGTATAACTTTAGGATTCTGGCCTGAAGATGGGTCCTGCTCCATTGCATAGCCTTGTGCACTCCCTGCGCTTCTGAATAAGGGAAGTGGGAGAGCTTTGGTTTCTCAGTTTCAGGGGAAGGTGCCAGTAAGATTCTAGAGATTCTGCAGCCTCCAGCTCAAGAGTCTTGGTTGTTGTTGAACTCTGGGGTAAAGAGACGTGATATATTTTAGCCAGGCAAAATGACTCAAGGTGAATGCATAGCAGGGTTGGTGTGGAGTGCAGCCTTCATAGAGGTTCCCAGTCCTTGCTCTGAGAAAAATCTCAGGGTGTCTGATCAACCTGCCTAAAATCCATTTTTGCTTGCTCAAGTGCAGAAATTAGGGTTGTCTTGCAGAATGTATATTTGGCAAGAGGTTTTGGATTCTTGGGCACAAGTTCTGGTGTAAAATGTTTGATAAATCCAGTCTTTCTAGAAGGATTGCATAGGGACATCTGGATGACTGATAGTTTTCATTGTAGAAATGGTGACTATCTGATGGAAATTCATTTGTTGTTGTGAGTGACCTAGCTAATTTGGACAGAATATTGTTTCTGAGATTTGACATTAGCAGTAACCAAAGATATTCTCAGTCCATGTGATGTGTTTTGTATACACCGTAACGTTTTAATTGTTAACTGTACTCCTCTGTTGTGCTGTGTAAATTATTATTTTAAATTAATGGAGTATTAAATGGAAGACCAGAGCCAACAGATCAAAGTTTCTGTTTCTATGGAAATTTCTTTTGAATGTCATTTGGAAAAAAGCATCAGCATGGCAATGTAATGAAAATGAATATGCAAAAAAAAAAAAAGTCTCATTAGTTTGTTATACTTAAAACAATAACACAGATGTCTTCCCTATCACATTTATTCAGTGTAATTACACTGAGTACTTGAGACCTTGAGCTTCTGTTAGGGTTTTATTCATAACAACAAAACAAGCTGATGGTTTCTGCTGTGGGATTCTGCACTGGAAAGTGGCAACCCAGGAAGAATCTCAATGATTTCTAGCTTTGCAAACGCTTGTAACTCTAAATGCATAGTAACTTTGGAGCAAGCCCTGTTGAATGCAGTGGGACTTAGAAGTTACAATCAAGTAGGAGCAGAACCAAAGGAGAAGACAGATTTCTAAGAACAGTGATTGGCCATTGATGCACTGCCTCCACCCCTCTCTCAGAGTTGGGATACCAAACAACTCACTAGGACCATCCCCATTTCAACTGCCAAACATGCAGGTAGACAGAAATGGCAGTGGTGAAACATCCTGGGGCATAGAGAAGCTGAGCTGGCCTGTCTCATGGCTGGGATTGGGACTGCAGCCTTAGCCTCCAGTTCAGCTATGTAAAGATTCTAAAAAATATATACATTGCAAAACATCATTGGACTCAATAACTCTGTCTCTTTTTCTTTCTCTCTTACTTTTCCAATATTTGACCATTGCCCAAGTTGTCTTGTATTTTAATACTTTGTTGGAAGCCTCCCAGAGTGGCTGGGGAAACCCAGCCAGATGGGCGGGGTATAAATAATAAATTATTATTATTATTATTTCTATTTAAATGCCAACCATTACCCATCTTGGATTATCAATAAGGTCAGGATGCTGTTAGCGGTTCCTGGCTGGTTGCCCAGGAAAGTATAAAGACAAGGAAAAGTTTCTTACAGTCCTTTTTTATTTCAAACTTTATAGAGAGAGGCTATAGAACCCAGCCTCTTGGATAATGGCGTTCTCCCGAGTGAATCTCCACCCCCCGTCTCTCCCTCTTCCTCCTTCGCTGTTGTCATCATCACCTCCTCTACGGGTGCTGCTATGTGCCCTCTGTCTTTGAGCTCTTTGCTCTCCTACTTTCAAGGCTCGCCGGGTTCTGGGAGATGGAGAGTCTGGAATGCTTTCTAATGACAACTTGTCAGCCGGGTGTTGCTCTGGCTCTTCCACAATTTCCCAACTGTCCCCCTCATCTGCCTCTGAGCTGCGACGTCCTTCAAACCCCTGTTGTAAATCTATACTGTCTTCCTCTTCCTCCTCCCTGGAAGGGTCAGGATCAGGTCAGGAAGCAGCCCCCAGCATTCCTCCTCTGCCCAGTCCCTGTCATTATGAGAGGGTGATGTCATGTGTCAGAAAAAGTCATGCTCTGAACAGTGCACCTCAGCTCTTAGAACACTGTAGCAGCAGGAGGTAGGGATGAGCCAGGGATCTCCTTGAGACTGTAGGCAGTGGATCAATTTTTGAATGATACTCTTTTTTAAAAAAAAAAAAATCCTCCTGTTCATTCAGGAGCTTTAAATGCATTCTGAAATACCTAATGAAGTGACTGGACCATAGGACTTGGGGTTGTTTTGTGTTCTTCTAATGAATGAAGACTTGATCTGTGTGTTCTGGTCAGGTGAAGCAAAGGTCCACTTTCTGTATAACAGCACTGCATTGCAGATTTTACATTCTGAATAGGTACCTGCTTTAAAGAAGCTTGCCTCAAGTCAAATATTGAGAATTCACAAAACGTCCCTTAAAAATTGTGGGTTGTATCCAGTATAAGCACTCCCACATATATGTTTGCAGACTAACTGTTCCTCCATGTGCCTCTTCTGGGGGTTGAAGATTCCTTAGGAAAAACCTGAATTATGGAGTGGGGGGAGGGCAGTGGGAAAGGCAAGCTGGAAGGGAATGGGATCGAGGTACCTTAGGCACATGGAGAATTACAAGGCTGCATTAAAATACATTTATATTTCACTTACTGGAGTGAAATATGATATTCTACAGCAATCTGGAAGATTTTTCAAGTTTCACCCTGGCTGCATTCAAAATCCATTGCCAAACTGGCTTTGCAGTATGTGAACAAGAAGCAGTAAACTTTATGCTCATGTTCTACCTTCCTCTTGCCTGCAATAATTTCCTGACTTCTAATTTATTGGCAATGGTTTCTTGGCAACCCATAATTGTGTGTGAATGTGCCAGACTATGGTTTGGTCAAGCCCTAGTTTGTCCACAAACTAGAACCACACAGTTGTCAATATGTGTGAATGTAGTCTCTTTGTTCACGTAAATGGATAGACGTTGTTGTAGCAGGATCATCATACAGTGGTACCTTGGGTTACATACGCTTCAGGTTACATACGCTTCAGGTTACAGACTTCGCTAACCCAGAAATAGTACCTCAGGTTAAGAACTTTGCTTCAGGATGAGAACAGAAATCGTGCTCTGGTGGCGCAGCGGCAGCAGGAGGCCCCATTAGCTAAAATGTTGCTTCAGGTTAAGAACAGTTTCAGGTTAAGAACGGACCTCCGGAACGAATTAAGTACTTAACCCGAGGTACCACTGTATTGACAAAGAACCCTAACAACTTTCAGCATTTATTATGCTAAAGGAAATTGTGGCGTTTTGTCATATTCCAGCAATTTCATTCTATTGTTTCATCTATTTTGACAAAAATAAAAGTTATTCATGCTTGCTAACCCTGAAGCCTCAATGCTCCTGGTTTTGATTATTTAATCTATCTAGCCTGATGTAATCGGGCTTGTTGACTTCATTTGAATCTGTTTGATATGTTTTGTAATGAAACTGCTCATGGCGTGTTTTGTATTTATTTTGAGGCATGGTCCACTGGAAAAACAAAGAATTTAAGAAGTTTACCACAGCATTCCACTGTAGGTGGAAACTGAAAGTTACAGGGCTATCATGTAAGACAGATCAAATTCCCATTCCTGTTTGACAGTTTTACACTGAAGCATTTCGCTAGGTTTAAAATTGGAATGATTTTTCACTTCAGCACTGGGGAAAACAGACTTTGAATTCTCGTTGACAATGTATGTGTTCCATTGGATTAAAATGTCAGCTGCTGAAACATGTAGCTGAGCCCCTAGCAAGTTTATTGTGTTGGATTTTTTAAAATGCCAAATTGTGATAATATATATATATATATATATATATATATTATATATATATATATATGGAAGGGGCAACATAATATATTTCAAATCAGTGAAGAAAGATGTAGAAACAACATGCTCTAAAACTGCTGGTGTTTAGAGAGACTCCATGTAATGACTCCTCCATACTAGTTCATGATTTCTATTCTGTTTGTGCCCGTTCCTTGATTGATCATGATAACTGTGTGATGGGGGAAAATTGGCCTATTAAACTGGCGCCTGACAAATAATCTCTGCTCGTAATTGCTTGTGATTTGCAAAATGATCTGCTATTGTAATACAGAGATTGATTTTCACACTTAGAGATGGACAAGGAGCAATTTTCAGAAGAGCCTGTTGAAACAGCACCTGGTGGCTAACATCAGGTTATATTTTATTGTAGAGAAGTGTGTCAAGCTTGGGTTGGTATGCACTAGGGAAAACCCCTCTTTCTCTTCACAAATAAATTTATAGAAACGTAACCTGTACTCGGGTAGCTTTTAGCTGACAACCCATTGATCTTCATTGTGCGTGAGAGGTCTTGTTTTTCCTGTGCTGTTTAAATGACAAACTTTCCCCTGTTCCACTGTTGGGATTTAGCTTCCAAATACATATACAGTGCTTTTAATACTGCCAAAGGTTTTGTTTTGTAGATGGCCACATTTTATGTGTATCGTAAACCAGGGTTCTGTTTCTAATGTTTCTATTTGTCCATCTCTACTTGTAGCATCCTGTGTGACCAAACAGATTTACAGGTAGAGTTGCCCAACAGCTACATCACAGCTGGGATAGCTCAGTCAGTAGAGCATGAGGCTCTTAATCGCAGGGTTGTGGGTTTGAGCCCCATATTGGGCAAAAGATTCCTGCCTTGCAGGGGGCTGGATTAGATAATAATAATAATAATAATAATAATAATAATAATAATAATAAATATATTATTTATACCCTGCCCATCTGGCTGGATTTCCCCAGCCACTCTGGGTGGCTTCCAACAAATCACTAAAATACAGTAACCTATTAAACATTAAAAGCTTCCCTAAACAGGGCTGCCTTCAGATGTCTTCTAAAAGTTTGGTAGTTATTTTTATCTTTGACATCTGGTGGGAGGGCGTTCCACAGGGCGGGTGCCACTACCGAGAAGGCCCTCTGCCTGGTTCCCTGTAACTTGGCTTCTTGCAGCGAGGGAACCATCAGAAGGCCTTCGGTGCTGGACCTCAGTGTCCAGGCAGAACGATGGATGTGGAGACGCTCCTTCAGGTATACTGGACCGAGGCCGTTTAGGGCTTTAAAGGTCAGAACCAACACTTTGAATTGAGATGGCCCTTGTTGTCCCTTCCAGCTCTACAATTCTATGATTCTAATGCAATTGCTAAGAACTGTGAGCCAGGAAGCCCCAGGTTCATATATTTCCTCCTCCTCACTGGCTATATGGCCTTGAATTGTTTGTCTTTAGCTTTTGGGTTGGCACTCACTACTAGGGTGAAGCCTGGCCTAAGATGGGCCACCCCAGCAATTTATATTATACAGTGTTACCTCAGGTTATATATGCTTCAGATTACATACGCTTCAGGTTACAGACTCCGCTAACCCAGAAACAGTGCTTCAGGTTAAGAACTTTGCTTCAGGATGAGAACAGAAATCGTGCTCCGGCGGTGTGGCGGCAGCAGGAGGCGCCATTAGCTAAAGTGGTGCTTCAGGTTAAGAACAGTTTCAGGTTAAGTACGAACCTCCGGAACGTATTAAGTACTTAACCTGAGATAAAGGTAAAGGTAAAGGGACCCCTGACCATTAGGTCCAGTCGTGACCGACTCTGGGGTTGCGGCGCTCATTTCGCTTTATTGGCCGAGGGAGCGGCGTACAGCTTCCGGGTCATGTGGCCAGCATGACAAAGCCGCTTTTGGCGAACCAGAGCAGCACATGGAAACGTCGTTTACCTTCCTGCCAGAGCGGTACCTATTTATCTACTTGCACTTTGACGTGCTTTCGAACTGCTAGGTTGGCAGGAGAACTTTGCTTCAGGATGAGAACAGAAATCATGCTTCGGCGGTGCGGCGGCAGCAGGAGGCGCCATTAGCTAAAGTGGTGCTTCAGGTTAAGAACAGTTTCAGGTTAAGTACGGACCTCCAGAACGAATTAAGTACTTAACCTGAGGTACCACTGTACAAATATGTGGTATAAAATCGAGTTGCTCCTGGAATGTATTTTTGGGCTAAAGAAGGGTCCCAAACCTGAAAAGGTTGAAGACTTAGACTGACCACATTGTGACTCGTCTACCTGATAAGAAAATTATTCAGGTTATGTGTGCGATGTTCTTTAAACACTGCAGATACGCTCTATGAATGCAAAGCCATTACTCTATTTTCTTGATACATTATTTCTGATGGGGAATTCTTCTTTATGCTTTCTGACTTGATCCACCGGCTCTTACATTTTCCAAATGTTCTGATGTAGTTCTCAGCCCTAAAATAACCCATATAAAATAGGTACTTTGAGATTTCTTTTTTTTAAGGGTTGTCTCCAACTATGTTCTACTTAGAATAGATCCAATAAAATTAATATACCAGTGTTAGTCATGCCCATTAATATCAGTTGGTCTACTCTGAGTACAACTAGCACTGGATACAACCGATAATGCAAGCTTTCATATTTAAGTTTAGATTAATGAAAAAATGAGACAGATTGAATCATGTTACACTGACAGTGCAATCTTGTGCATGTTTACTTGGAAGTAAGGATTATTGTCTTTAATTGGGTTTACTCCCAGATAAGTCTGCTGGGAACTGCAGACTTGCTGTGAAATCCTCTGCATGTAAGACCCATTGCAAAAGAAAGTCCAACTGAGTTCAGTGGTAGAACTTTCTTCCATGGTGGAATCCAGAAACATATAAACAACGCTGTGAAAATGCTTTTTTTTAAAAAAAAAAGTTTTGAAAAATATATTGAATTTGCCATAGCTCATCATCGCCATCTAGTGCACTTTACAACACACGTAAAACATTTTATTTGCAGCTGTATACCTGAGTCCTAAGTAACCTTAGATTTCCATTTTTGAAGGGTGTACTTATTCTTAGAAACATTTTGCTTTTCTGTTTTGCGGTTTTTGTGTGTGAGAGAGATAAGGGAAGAAAAATGATCCCCCTTCTAGGAAGGAAAGCATGTAAAAGTACATTTTGCACTTCCAAATTTTACTTGAATGAATGAACATAAATCCTTACACACCCATCTCCTTCTTTGAAGTTATTTAGAAAACAGGCTTTCAGTAGGGAATATATAAAGAGCTGATTTATAGAAACCCTTCAGTGTGAGAGATAGGATAGGGGGGAAATCAAAGTAGGGTTGTTTTTTTTTTTTACTATATTTCAAATTCATTTTGCACATTCCCTTTTAAGGCAGTAACCAATTATTGACAGAGTAAGTTATAGGTCTACAGAGAAATTCAGTAAATACAGAAGCTGAAAAGAATCTCCTGCAGCCTTCCTAGCTTTTCCTGTATATCTATAAAAACAACTAATATTAACTTGCCTTTGGCAAGAAACCTTTGAATGATATATATTACTGTTGCTTTGAACTTATTTGTGAGCTCTTGTGCCCTTTCTTGTGTATTTCCCCTGGAAAAAAGTCCTATAGGTTTCCTGAAGAGAATAATAATGTAAGGATCTAACCCAAATGTGCAGCTGAGAACTGGTGAGGTTTTTCGTTGGATAGAATTGCTCACGAGAGGACTTACACTTCAAGGTTCGGGAAGACAAAAACTTACCGTCCATTATTCAGTGGTCTGAACATCTTCCTACTACAGTGGTACCTTGGGTTAAGTACTTAATTCGTTCTGGAGGTCCGTACTTAACCTGAAACTGTTCTTAACCTGAAGCACCACTTTAGCTAATGGGGGCCTCCTGCTGCCGCCGCGCCGCTGGAGCCCGATTTCTGTTCTTATCCTGAAGCAAAGTTCTTAACCTGAAGCACTATTTCTAGGTTAGCGGAGTGTGTAACCCGAAGCGTATGTAACCTGAAGTGTATGTAACCCGAGGTACCACTGCATTTCCAAATTTGAAATAGTACAGTCATCAGTCTTGTTTAGATACCTATTTGGGCATAGAGACAGCTTATATTAATGTATATATTTCAATTAGAATTCATGAATTGTTCTTACATTTTTTAATGGATTATTCTTATTTTTAATGGAGGTGGCGCTGTCCCCTTCTTTTCTCCCCTTATATTTGCAATCAAGTTTTTTAAAAACAAAAACAACATGTTTTTGAATCATGCATTTGTGAAATCTCGTTTATCAAAATCCAGGCTTTCCCTCAATTCAAATCAAGGTCACAGCGCAGAATGAAGTGTTCTTACCCTCCCATGTGCTACCTTTTCTTGTGAAAATCACCTGCCCAAGGCTGGTAGTTGTTCCATTTTTTCTCTCTTTACCAAACTCCTTTGATTTCAGAAATGTTCTTCCTAGACGAAGGCACTCCTTGCCTCGCCGTTCAAGCAAGTCCTGGAATATACATCGTGTTGCCTTGCTTATGAGTCAGATGCAGTTTGGTAATGGGAAATAAAAAGGTAAAGGGACCCCTGACCATCAGGTTCAGTTGTGGCTGATTCTGGGGTTGCGGTGCTCATCTCACTTTACTGGCCGAGGGAGCTGGCGTACAGCTTCCGGGTCACGTGGCCAGCATGACTAAGCCGCTTCTGGCGAACCAGAGCAGCACACAGAAACGCCGTTTACCTTCCTGCTGGAGCAGTACCTATTTATCTACTTGCACTTTGATGTGCTTTCGAACTGCTAGGTTGGCAGGAGCCGGGACCAAGCAACGGGAGCTCACCCCGTCGCGGGGATTTGAACCGCCAACCTTCTGATTGGCAAGTCCTAGGCTCTGTGGTTTAACCCACAGCGCCACCCGCAGCCCAATAAATACTTCATTATTATTTTTATTTTTCTAAATAAAACACATTTAATCCTTGGAGCCATTTAGCATCTGGAAAGCAACTTGTTAAAAACATAAAGCACTTCTAATCCTGTGAGCTGCTCAGAGGCTAAAA
Source organism: Podarcis pityusensis (assembly GCF_964106645.2). NCBI lineage: Eukaryota > Metazoa > Chordata > Lepidosauria > Squamata > Lacertidae > Podarcis > Podarcis pityusensis. Next base: position 52,172,394 of record NC_138037.1, on the reverse strand, counting down.
GAGCTTTCCCCCTATAGCATGATTAAGTCACATCTGGGGAAATGAACTTTGATGGGGGTGCACTGCCCAGGAATTCAAGGCCTTTTATCCTTCTTGGATGCTCATACTGGTAGCTGAGGTGGCAGGCCTTTGTCTGAATAATTCTGTTATCCCTATAGAATAGCACTAGATTTTTCTAGATGGAGCTGGGGATCACCGACTAACCCAGGACATTTTTCACTCTCGCCAGAATAAGCTACTGGCAAAATCTAGACTCATTAATCTGTCTTTATTAAGACTAGAACTGCATTGTGATAAAGTGTTCTCTTTCAAATAACTCTGGCTCTGTGCGAAAGCATTCGTTGAAAGCTGGTGGTAATTTTCTCTCCCATCTGCTTAATAGTGATAGGTAGGAGCACCAGTAAGTAGGTTGGTATAACTTAGGGAGTTGGTCCAGTGCCGGATTTACATATAAGCTAAACAAGCTATAGCTTAGGGCCCCACTCTATTGGAGGCCCCCCAAAAAATTAAAGGGGAAAAACCTGGATGTACATTTCCAAAATATAAGATAAAAAACAAATAAAATAAAACCTACATACAGCAACAGTCTTTTGTGTTGTGTAGGCACCTATTTGTTATGTGCAAATGGCTTTAGATACCTGTTAGGTCCATAAATTACCATCTAGCATATATTCAACACAAAAAAACAGCGACAAATTGCTGTTGACAAAGGACAGATGGACATATAAAGGGCCCCATTACCTTCAGTAGCTTAGGGCCTCGTCAAACCTAAATCTGGCCCTGTTCGTGACATTACCTTACTTGTTCATACAATTTAGCCAGTTCACACTAGCACGGGCGGCAACTATGGGGGGCCCTGGGCACCCACAAAAAATTGAGCTCTGAGGCCCTGTGAAACCTTGGAAGTGACGTCAGAAGCCCTGCCAGGTCTCCGACGCAAACTCTGGTAGAAACTGGAAGTCGCATGAGACTTAAGTGTCAGGCAACTGACCCATAGTGTCAGGCAACTTTTAAAAAACATGTCAGGCACTTAAACTAGGACTGTGAGCAGCATCTTTTCTGTAGTTTAAGAACAGTTTTCAACAGTTTTGAAGAACCTGATAAAATAGTCTCTTTTTTCATACTTTGTACTCTGTTTTGTTTGCCAGCAACTGCTTGGGGAATGTTGTTCTGCCTCAGCCCCAGGCGAAAGTCTTGTCTTCAAATTAATGGGTATTCCATTTTACTTTATAGAGGTGATGTTAAATAGCCTGCAAAAAGTAGTTTTTAGAAAAGTCTTGTTCTGGTTACTAATTCAATCAGAGGTGTCTATATCCTCATTTATCCAGCCATAGACAATCTGGCCAAAAAGTCAATTAGCAAGCATTTGTTTCATTAGTAAAGAGGCCTTTTCTTTTTGAAAGATTTAAGGTCAAGTACGATGGCAATATTACTACCTTATACAGTCATACCTCGAGTTGAATGTGCTTCAGGTTGAGCGCATTCAAGTTGCGCTCCGCGGCAACCCAGAAGTAACGGAGCATGTTACTTCCAGGTTTCGCCGCTTGTGCATGCACAGATGCTCAAAATGATGTCATGTGCATGCGCATGCGCAGAAGTGGCAAAAAGCGACACACGCATGCGCAGACATGCCATCGCTAGTTACGTTTGCTTCTAGATGCGAACAGGGCTCCGGAACAGATCCTGTTTGTATCTAGAGGCACTACTGTATTGAAAGCTGGGACCTAAGAAGGCTGTTCCAGTTGCATGTGCTGTGGTTTTGAGCTATTTTCGAAGGATGGCTGTGCTTCAGTTCACATATTGTTTGGGAAAGTGCAGGCTTGATTTCAGTTTTAATAATAATAATAATAATAATAATAAAATTTATTTGTACCCCGCCCTCCCCAGTCAAGGCCTGGCTCAGGGAGGCTAGCAAGCAATTATAAAAACAAGTTGAATGAATACAACTTAAAAACAAGATTAAAATACAACATTAAAACATTGAAACATTAAAATGCAGCCTGAATTGAAATTCTCCCCCATCCCTATCTTATCTCGACGCCACTTTACCTGTGCCTGAATCACTTACCATTGATGTATCTCATCCTCTTCATTAGAACATTTGCAAAGTTCAAACTGAAATCCCATGATTCAGCTGTGCTACACAATGTCCTTCAAACCACATCAGTGCTGCCTCACATTGTCTCTGTGTGGATATAGAGCAGGCACAGTGCCGGATTTATGTATAAGCTAAACAAGCTATAGCTTAGGGCGCCATTCTCTTGCCCCCCCCCCAAAAAAAATAAAGAAAGAAAAAACCCTGGATATACATTTCCAAAATATAAGATAAAAAAACAAATAAAATAAAACCTACATACAGCAACAGTATTTTGTGTTGTGTATGGACCTGTTAGGTCCAAAAATTACCATACAGCATATATTCAACACCAAAAAACTGCAACCATTTGTTGTTGACAAAGGACAGCTGGACATATAAAAGGCCCCATTACCTTCAGTAGCTTTGTTGTTGTTGTTTAGTCGTCTTAGTTGTGTTCGACTCTCCATGACCCCATGAACCAGAGTTGGAAACTCTCACTTTCTTCTCAAAGCCTCTCCTTTTTATGTCCATGGAGTTTTCTTGGCAAAATACTGGAGTGGTTTGCCAGTTCCTTCTCCAGGTGGATCACATTTAGTCAAAACTCTTGGCTATGACCTGTCCGTCTGGGGTGGCTCTGCGGGGCATAGCTCACAGCTTCTTGGGGTTATTCAAGCCCCTTCGTCATGACAAGGCTTCTCCTCCTCCCAGAGGGGAGGGGTTGTGAGCAGGAGCAGCTTCCCGCAGCGGCAGGGAGGCGTATTCGGCTCCCTGCTCCTGATTGCTTCTGCTGCCGCGGCCAAGCCTTTCAGCCGACCAATAGGGCTGGCTGGTGGGCGGTGCTAGCCATATTTAAACAGCCACAGCAGCGCTCAGTTCCCATTCAGGTTCGGAATCTGACGGTCATGGATCCTGTCCAATGCCCTGCTCGTGGCTAGGGCCATGGTACAACCCCCAGTGACGTCATGGGGGAGCTTCCAGTTGTATTTGCATCAATAAGCTCCTCCCATTGGTTGTTAACCCTGATATGACTCCCTGCTGAGCGGGGTGGAGTCTTGTATTGCTGTTTCATCCAATGCCTAAGCCAATACTACTCACATGCTGTAACCAATAAAAGCTGTGGCCTAATTTTGCCCATTAACCTAAAATAATGTGTCTTTGTGTCTTATTATAATCCTATGTGGGTGGCGGGTCCTCGACTCACAAGGCAGTGATCCATGAAGGGGTTCAGTAGCTCAGGGCCTCATCAAACCTAAATCCGTCCCTGAACAGGCAACACCATGTCTAGGCTACCTCATTGTGGTCTGAAGGAATTCCCTACTGCTTTTCCTTCTATGTATGACTTTCTTTTGGTTCCTGGGACGTTAAGGCAGAGCCCCTTTACCCAGAGCTGAAGTGAAACAAGAAATGTGTCTTGATTTATGGAAGCTTGAACTGGGTTGGGTAATAAATCCATAAAATCAATTTCTTGTCCGCTCTGAAGAATAAGCCACTTCTTTTCCTCTGGCATAGCCAGATAGAGAAGATGTAACCCAAATGAAATATTGCTCTTAATTAAGCATCACTAATGTAACCGGGTTTTGCAGTGGATAAAGTAGATGGTGAAATTGGTGAGTGTGCCAGTATTTGGAGAATGCATCATCTTCAGTCCAGCATTTGACACCTGAAGATTTGTCAGTTAATGTTTGGCAATGTCCGACAATTGACATGCAGCAGCATCCGGTATCTGAGAGGATCTGTCATGCAGAACTCAGTGTTCAACAATACATGCCAATTAAGGAGGTTGGATCCAGAGCAAGCTAGCTGCTCTTAAGCCCCATGGAAATCAACGTACCTGTCATGAATTAAATGTAAATCCAGTTGTTTTCAATGGAAGCTAAAAGCACTGAACACTTAGGTAAAGGTAAAGGGACCCCTGACCATTAGGTCCAGTCGTGGCCGACTCTGGGGTTGAAGCGCTCATCTCGCTTTATTGGCCGAGGGAGCTGGTGTACAGCTTCCGGGTCATGTGGCCAGCATGACAAAGCTGCTTCTGGCGAACCAGAGCAGCGCACGGAAACGCCGTTTAGCTTCCCGCTGGAGCGGTACCTATTTATCTACTTGCACTTTGACGTGCTTTCGAACTGCTAGGTTGGCAGGAGCAGGGACCGAGCAACGGGAGCTCACCCCGTCGCGGGGATTCGAACTGCCGACCTTCTGATCGGCAAGTCCTAGGCTCTGTGGTTTAACCCACAGCGCCACCCGCATCCCTATACATGGGAATAAATCACATTGATTTCAGTGGAGATGCACTGTTACTCTGGATGCAAGCCAGGGTAACCACTTCACTACTTCTGATGGCAGATTTTACAGTGTTTTCATTTTCATTTTTCCTGTATTGGCTTTTGTGCTAATTTTTGTGTCTCTCTGTTCTAATTCATTGCATTACAGGTGATTTTATCTTTTTTTTAAAAAAAAAAAATCACCATGATTTTTTCGTTTGAATTGCCCTGTGTGGTACATTTGCATTTGACGGGTAGGATGTAAATAAAAACCCCCAAAGAAATAAGAAAATGAAAAATAGACATATACAGCATCAAGCATGCAGAGATCAATATCTGACTGTATATGACATGTACGTAAAGTAGCAATCAGCTTTTACAGCATATATAGGAACTGATTTAGATTAATCTATTTTATATGAGCTTGGTTCATCAAAACGTTTTAAAAATCCAATTCAAAAATTTCATTTCAGCCCAAATAAATGTTATAAGGAGCAGATTATACCTTCAGGTGAAGAAAATTAATTAAAGTAGGTTTGCTGTGCAGACATGCCAGAGTTTGTCTTTTATTTAGTAAAGTGAAGCAGATCTAAGCATGCTTAATGCCACTAAAATCTACAAACCTAAGTGCTCTTAACTTTGTTCTGAATTGTGACCAGTATCTTTAAAAGAACTTGTAACTTGATGCAATGGATGCAAAAGTAAGGATTAAAATTATACACTGAAATATTAAAATAATTGATTTTGGTGTGGTATGACATGTTTTCTAGAAAAGAACACAAGGAATGCATTATGTATGTATATGTATGAAATTGGTAAAGGTAAAGGGACCCCTGACTGTTAGGTCCAGTCGCGGACAACTCTGGGGTTGCGCGCTCATCTCGCTTTATATTGGCCGAGGGAGCCGGCGTACAGCTTCCGGGTCAGGTCATGTGGCCAGCATGACTAAGCCGCTTCTGGCAAAACCAAAGCAGCACACGGAAACGCCGTTTACCTTCCCGCTGGAGCAGAACCTATTTATCTACTTGCACTTTGTGCTTTCGAACTGCTAGTTTGGCAGGAGCAGGGACCAAGCAACGGAAGCTCAGACCGTCGCCGGGATTCAAACCACCGACCTTCCGATCGGCAAGCCCTAGGCTCTGTGGTTTAACCCACAGCACCACCCGCGTCCCATATGTATGAAATAGGTTCACAAATAATGATAGGGTAGCTGAATGCAACCCTTCTGGCATGCAGTTATCCTTCGGGGAACTCTGTGCTGTGAAAAGCAGACAGAAGGTTTATTTGTCCTAGTTTTTAATTTCACTCAGTAGGGTCAATCCTAAAAGACTATGACAAACATGGGGATTAGTAGAGGATTTCCCCTGGCACATGGTCACATTAGATCACTCTCCTCCCAAATTGGTGTCCCCCTCCTGCCCCCCCCACTGCCCTATTGCTCTGCAAACATGTTTTCTACATAAGGTTTGATTGTTTTGCCCTGTCAGCTTCTCTGTGCAATTTAAAATTTTGATCCCTCTCCCGTTTTGTAAAAGAAGCAAGTACAAATTCAACCAAATCTCATCCTAGGAACTATATGTGCGGCCAGTGCTTTTTCTGAAAAAAAATAATAATGTTTAGGGTTACTCTCAGTTTCCTACTCAGATTGAAATACTGCCCCTCAAGGAGGCCAAACTTAGATTCACAAAATGTTTAGGGGTATACGTACCCCTCCATCCCGCCAGAAAAAAAGCACTGTGTGTGGCTACGTCTTCTGATGAAAAAAAAAAAAGCAGTGTTTAGAAGGACAAACCAAACCAATGTATTGGTTAGAATAATGGACTAGGACCAGAAAGACCCTGGTTCAAATCATCAGCTGGCAATTCGTCAAATCAGTTCCTTAGAAAAAAGCTGGGAAATAAAGTCAATAAAAAAATATAATATAATATAGTATCAATCGATATTATTTATTTATTTGCTCTATCCCCCAGAATTTCTAAGCAGCATACATAGAGATTTTTAGAAACCTGTTGGCTAAAATAAATGAAAATTAATCATAAACACAGAGAACTTCTTTAAAATGCCTGCTGAAAAAGAAAAAAATAGTTAATGAGCTGGATGCCTGCAAATTCTCATCTTTTTCATCTTCCAACATCCATTTACCATTACCAGATCAAAGTTTATGGCTTTGCAGGATTTTAGAAGTATTTCTTGTCCATTTTCAGAACTTGATTCACTAGTAGAAGCTGAGGTCCTCTACAAGTTCTGAAGCCTCTGCCAGCGATTGTTTCAGGTCACTTGTGTACATCCCTTGTTATTTGCATCCAGAAGAAACTATGCATTGCCAGAGGGTGGTGCTGGGAGCCTGAAAGGCAGCTTTCTGTGGGCTCCTGCAAAAGTGCCCAGAACCAGTAACTGTCACAGGCTTCTGAACCAAAGTGGGCTGTTCAGCAGCTGCAGTGTGAACTGGTGTCGATTCTTAGTTCATTAGGCAACGTTCAGACGTTATGTTCCCTCCAATCTCTTCTGTGGAGTATGAAGCTCAGCATTCGGCATTTTTCAGACAGAGCAGGATGAGAGCCAAGCCACTCCAATTCCATTTCCCCCTTTTGCTGGGGAAAGCAGGTGTCAAGTTTCTATTTTGCACTGCATTTTGTATTATCATGGCTATCCAACTCTGCATACATATTTTTATGTGTCAGATGCATAGGTGGAACTGCTTCCGGAATCTGCTTCCAGTAGTAGCCTGGGCTGGCTGAGTTCCAGTAATAAACTGTGCGCTACGTGACAGATCTATATCAAAAAGGACAACTGATACCTTCTTGGTTAGAGAAAAAGGAGTGGAAGCTATTGAGTTTGTGCTGTCATTATCTGGTTTTTGGCACTGCTTTAAAATGCACTTCTTTCTCCCAGACTTCTGGGGGAAATAGATTTGTTGAGGTCTATCTGCTGTATTGATATTTTATAGTTTTCATGTTTGTAAGCTGCTCTGGGATCTTAACAGAAATGGAGGTGATCAACAGCGACAACAATATTTGTCATGGCAATTGAGTCAGAAAGATATGCATAAAAGGTAAAGGGACCCCTGACCATTAGGTCCAGTCATGGCCGACTCTGGGGTTGCGGCGCTCATCTCGCTTTATTGGCCGAGGGAGCCAGCGTACAGCTTCCGGGTCACGTGGCCAGCATGACTAAGCCGCTTCTGGCAAACCAGAGCAGCGCACGGAAACGCCGTTTGCATTCCCACCGGAGCGGTACCTATTTATCTACTTGCACTTTGACGTGCTTTCGAACTGCTAGTTGGCAGGAGCAGGGACCGAGCAATGGGAACTCACCCCGTCACGGGGATTCAAACCACCGACCTTCTGATCAGCAAGTCCTAGGCTCTGTGGTTTAACCCACAGCGCCACCCGTGCCCCTAACAATATTTGTCATGGCAACTGAGTCAGAAAGATATGCATAGCTTGTATTATTTTCTATACTAGCATTTGATGGCATGGCAAAGAAATGTTGCACTGCCCTTCATGTCAGTTGCCGAAAATAGGAAATGTACAGTACTAAAATTTATTGGGTTGATTCGCCCCTCCTCCTTTCACAGTTAAGCAGAGTCCATGGATAATTTCCACGTCAGATATGCCGCCAGGGCAAATTTAATTCACACATCTCTTAATCTGCCCTTACTTTTCTCTGCAAGTAAGCAGATGCCATCTTATTTGATAATAACACTCATATATTAAGACTAATTTGATATAGCTGGCCACCGATGCTAACAGCAACTTATCTTGTTGAATATTTGCTGGCAGAACAGGGAGCAATGTTTTGTGTGCAGGGGTCATTGAACAGACTATTTAATAATAATAATAATAATAATAATAATAATTCTTTGGATATGTAGTAATGCAACATTGGGTTGCAAATTCATTTGCCAAATGGCAAGTTTCTCCTGGGTGGGTGGGATTTTCATGCTGATCTGGGACAAGTTGGACCATTCTGTGGTCCCAGGAGCCAGTGGCAGATTTATTGCTACATGCAGTAGACACAGTTGGTAAGGCCTTGTGTAGCTGAGCCCCCAACTCCACCCCAAGTTCTTAGTATAAACCGTGGATGGAAGCTGCAGGAGGGCCAACATGAAAAACTGATGTGGGAGGATTCTAGATAAGACTGCCCAGTCTACCCATTGTACTACAATGGTATGTTGGTTCTCAAACGCCTTGGTTCCCAAACACCGAAAACCCGGAATTGTGTGTTCCGGTTTTCAAACATTTTTCTGAAGCTGAACGTCTGATGCGGCTGTTGACTATTGTTTCCGGGGCTCCTGCACCAATCAGAAGCCACGCCTTGGTTTTCAAACATTTCGGAAGTCAAACAGATTAAGTTTGCGAACCAAGGTGCCACTGTATTTGGCGCTTTTGGTTTTGCTATTTATTTTACGTTTTTGAGGCTTTTTCAGTTAATTTGTTTTTGTGGTTGTGTGGAACCCAGTTCAGCTGATTGATTGATTGATTGATTGTGTGACTGCGGAAATGGATAAAAGTCCCCCCTCCAAACAATGACTATCATAAGAGCAAGTAAGAAAAAATAAATAAATTTAATTTTCATCATCTACAATACTGTCTTATTTATTTTATAGTACAGTACATTGATTATTGCTTTCATTTTATGGATCAATGGTCTTGTTAGAGAGTAAAATTCAGGTTAAATTGCTGTTTTAGGGGTTGTTTTTAAAAGTCTGGAACGGATTAATCCGTTTTGCATTACTTTCTATGGGAAAGCACGCCTTGGTTTTGGAATGGACTTCCAAACGGATTAAGTTTGCCTTCAAGAAAGCAATCACCCCAGTAGCCTTCTCCCTGGCCTCCCATGCAACAGCCGTGTCAACTGCCACCTTAATGTCCAAAGTGAGCAGAAGGAGACAGAGCTCGCCTCCCATTGGCTGACTGATTGCTAGCCAGCGGAAGTCACCACCTTCTGCTTTCAAGGTGGTGGCTGACAGCTCACTGAGGTCTTTGTGGGCTGTGCTGACCTTTAAAGCCCTAAACGGCCTCGGCCCAGTATACCTAAAGGAGCATCTCCACCCCCATCAATCTGCCTGGACACTGAGGTCCAGCGCTGAGGGCCTTCTGGTGGTTCCCTCACTGCGAGAAGTAAAGCTACAGGGAACCAGGCAGAGGGCCTTCTTGGTAGTGGCGCCCACCCTGTGGAACACCCTCCCATCAGATGTCAAAGAGATAAACAACATTTAGAAGACATCTGAAAAACTTCAGGGAAGTTTTTAATGTGTGACATTTTAATGTATTTTTAATCTTTGTTGGAAGCCACCTATTGTGGCTGGGGAAATCCAGCCACATGGGCGGGGCACAAATAAAAAAATATTATTATTATTATGGTATCATGGGGGCAAGTGAGCGAGGGAAGGTTTCTTTTCTTCTGGGAGTAAAGGGGCAATATAAATGGACCTGTTGGCATCTTAGACCACATAGGGATGGTATGGGTACTTGGCGCCTTCCTTGGCTGATCCTGTCGTTTCAAGTCATTTTCTCCAACACTGCATCAAATGCTTTGGAGGAATGAGGGTGATGCATCCTGTTGATATAATTCTCCATTTCTTAGTAAATGCCATTGTACTTAATAGGATTTACCTTGCCTAGCAAATGTGCGTAGCATTACAGCTGTGTTTTGCAACACACACACACACCTTCTCCCATTTATACATTCCCATTATTTCAGTGGATCTTGCTTCCAATTTCAGTGTGTGTAGGATTGCAGCCTAAGGCATTTTACTGGTCCTTTAAATTGAGAAATCAAATATTTGGGCTACAGTCCAGTACGATCCACTAAAATCAAATACACCTAACTTTGGTTTACAGTGGGCTCTGTGTCCTCATAGTTATATATTGAAAGTAATATGGCCAATGGCCATAGCTGGTCAGTATTAGAGGAGGTAACCTGTTCCAGTCTTTGCAGCTCAAGGGGACTTTGCAGTTCACTTATTCCCCTCTTCCAAAAACTGTATTTGTTTTCCTTAAGAGAAAAGAGATTTTTCTTCCTTCCTTCCTTTCTTAAAAGTTGTTATTGATTTTTTACCCCAAAAAGAGAAAAGTGTGAACATAAAACAAACACCCGCACACACAAACAAAGAAAACAGAAAATAAAAAATGCAAACCATGAATTTTCCCAGCCTGGAAGGACAAAAGGACAAAAATAGAGCACAGCGCCAAAGAGATAGTGAAATATTAACTCATACAAAGGTTTCCTTCACAAATTATAAAGATATATACAAATAAAAGTATTCTCCCGTGAGTTCCATCAGTATTGAGAATAAAGTTTCTATATACAGTGGTACCTCGGGTTACATACACTTCAGGTTACATACGCTTCAGGTTACAGACTCCGCTAACCCAGAAATATTACCTCGGGTTGAGAACTTTGCTTCAGGATGAGAACAGAAATCGCACAGCAGCGGCGGCGCAGCGGCTGCGGGAAGCCCCATTAGCTAAAGTGGTGCTTCAGGTTAAGAACAGTTTCAGGTTAAGAACGGACCTCCGGAATGAATTAAGTACTTAACCCGAGGTACCACTGTAGTCTTAAATGAGACACACATTTGCATATACTGGTGGCACCTCAGTATTTAGTTTGTGAGATATATTTTCAAGAAGGACAATTTCCCCCACCCCAACTACATTTTCGGCACATTCTTAAAGCTGAATGGCTACAAGTTTTTAAGTCACTTTCCCTTGCAGCATTGTGCAGAAGTTAAACATGGTTTGTTTTAAAATAAAACTGCACAGATGAGGCAAGAAAACATATGAAGTACCTCACAGAATCCTTCCGGCCTTTGCTACGACTATTGATTTTCTATCCCCAGCCAGCCTTATGAAGGCAGGAGCCTGCCAACAATCGTTGCAAATTTGCTTCTGCTTCCTTCAAATATTTATACCTCGAGGCGCAAATTCAGTCTCCATCCAACAGAGCACCTTGCAGTTGCTTAGGGTACTATATCAGGCTAATTGGACTGAGGTAAATATTGCTGTAAAACGTGCTACTGTTTAAGAGTGAACTGAATACCGTGGAAGCTGCAACTTTCTGCCTCATTCTTCGTTGTTTTCATTTATTAAATTAAACATTTAGGGGGGTTACAGAGGCAGCTTCAGTTAGGCAGAGCCACTTTTGCACTGGGATCTCAGCTTGCAGAACCTCTTATTGGCTTTCAAAAAAGATACTTCACAATTTGGGTCCCCCAAAATCCTCGTCATTGTCTGACTGGATCTCACGACACCCTTGCTTCTGAAAGGCCCTGCTGGATCTCTGGTCCTGGGTCTATGGGATATCATGGATAGCTTGTATGCTACCATGCAGGTGGTGGAAAAAGAAGAAAACTGCCATACACACCAGTAGTTTTTCTTTTTTTGTGAAACGCTAGGCTGGCGTACATCCCGTAGCAATGCCTGGGTCCCTACAAACAAAGCTTAATCATGCAAGGAAAATGTAGGCACTAACAAGCCGCAAATATAGTGACTTTTTTTCCTGTTACTGTTCCCCCACCCTCCGTAAACAATTTATGGCAGTCTGAAATGCCAGGCGGCTGAAATATTCATTGGTGTTGTCATTTTATGGGAAGAAGCAAAGATGAAAGCTAGATGCAGGGAAGTTGATTATCTTTGAAAGTGGAATGTTACAAGCTGAGGGAAAGAATCTGTGGAAAGTGCATGGCATGTTGTGTTATCTGTGCAGGAGTTAATCGCATTAATCTTCTGCTTCATTAATACCGCTAGCAGGCTTTCATTAAAATACAGTGGTGCCCTGCAAGACGAATGCCTCGCAAGACGAAAAACTCGCTAGACGAAAGGGTTTTTCGGTTTTGCGTTGCTTCGCTAGACAAATTTCCCTATGGGCTTGCTTCACAAGACGAAAACGTCTTGCGCTTTTTTCTTAAAGCTGCTTGAAGAGGCGCAGTTGCGACGGACTGTGCTTCGCAAGACGAAAAACATTGCAAGACGAAAAGACTCGCAGAACAAATTATTTTCGTCTTGCGAGGCACCACTGTAATTAAAATCTTGCGCATACCTGCCGATATCAGAAAACCCCCAAAGTCCTCAACATCATCTTTTCTGACTTTCTTCATTCATACCTGGCCTCTCCAGGTAGGGTTGAGAGACACTCCTGCCTGAAATCATAGACAGCAGCTTCCTGTCATTGTGGATGGTATTGGGCTTCCTATGTTCCTAGGATCCCCAGCTACCAGTATATAGTACATATTGCCTCCCATACTCAGGGGGTAATATAGCCACCATGCCTAATTTGTTAATTCCCTTATAAAGTCATCCATGCTGGTGGCCATCACTATAACTTCCATAAACTTGGCATTGTGCGAATAAATATTCCCCTTTGCCTGTCCTGAATTTCCTAACTTTCAGGTTTATTAGATGAGTCCTGCTTTTAATATTATGAGAGAGACAGAATCTCTGCTCACTCTCGACTTCCTACACAAGATCTCATCACCACAATCCAGACTCCCCAGTGAAAGAATAGGTTAAGCGCTTTCAAATACAAGATGTTCAATTTCTGTAAGTTCTTTTAAAAGCAAAGTTGAATCTTTGATTTTGTTCTAATTGCAGAATAACAGGTTGTGTTCAAAGTGAGGTTAATTGGGTTCACCATGCTGGAATGGCCATGTGGCTGGAATGGTTCATAGCTTTTTTGGGGGGGGGGGGAGAACAAACAAACACAAGAGAGCCTTGTTGACACCTTAACATGGCAGACATTTTCATGGACTGGGATCCATTTTGTCAAATCAATGATGTGCAGAGAGAAAAGGCAATGTCAACAGGAAAGTCAAATGCCAATGAAATGCCAAAAGTACAATTTGTGACAATGCCCAGAAAATATTCAAAAAAATCTAAGGGGTTTTATGACCACTCAAGAAATTCCACTGCCTCGGTTTCCTGTACCCAGTGCCAGATTACCAAATAGGCAGAGAAGGCACCAGCCTATGGGCACCATGCCTTCTGAGGCCCTGCAATAACGAATCAAAATTATATTGATTTGATCTTGAAATAAAATCAGAATGAAGCTTTCTTAGTTCCATGTTATCCCACAAGCATATGCCCCAGAGATTTTGACAGTCTAGGGGCCTCCACAGGGTTAAATCTGGCACTGCCTGTACCCACAGCCTTCCTGGCGGCAACTCCCACTGCTGCATGAAGTATGTTAAGTCCAAAGTTCAACAGTCAGGAAACACAGTCCAGACTAAACCCAAAGCACAGTCCCTAAGAGGTCTTGGAACATCCAAGCTGAGGTCCATCAACATGGGCATAATGAAATGCTGGGTGGAGTTAGAGCAGCCTTTCTCAATCTTTGGGTCCCTAGATGATGTTGGACTACAACTCCCATCATTTGTAGATAGCAGGACCACAGTGGTCAGGGGATGATGTGAGTTGTAGTTCACCAACATCTTGGGACCCAAGGCTGAGAAAGGCTGAGCTAGAGAATGTCACAGTGCTGCCTTAATTCATCCTTAGGTTTATTTTGGCATTGATCTCATGAACAGGCTTTTGAATTTAATATTTTTCTACTTGCATAAGTAAGCTATAGCAGCAACAACGAAGCCAATTCCCAATTCTCTAGCTTGTGGCTTAGTTGGAAAGAGTCCCTGTTTTTGTGCATGAAAAAATATATGACCACAAACAGTAAGTTTGGGGCTTCATATTCTGATGAACCATTCTGCTACCTGAGAATGAGGCTTGTGATCAACTGGTATCTCTGTTCATATTCATGATCTGATATGATTTTTAAAAAATTTAAAGCTGAACTGGAGTGTTTTGTCACTTTCTGTTTTGGCAGAATTCAGTGTTGTTGTTGTTTTCCCCCGAAAAATTGCCTGTTGTTGTTATTGATCTTTGGAGCACATTTCCATCGCTAGGTTGTCAGAAATTTCTGGCACTGTTTCTTAAGCAGCAAGCATCTAGCATCTACAGGTCCAGCATGCGCATTAAATGAAACAGATGGCGACTTGATTTACAACCCCACGGCAAGTGACAATATAATGTTTACTAATGACATTTAATAGGCACCCCACAAAAATACAGTTAATTGCATGCATGAAGTGGGCTGGGTTTGAGAAAGCACAAATTAGTTACTGCTGGGAATGTGCTGTGCAACGATGTGGAAATGGATACATCTTGTTTTCCTGTAGAATTCTTATTTTTCTGTACAGTTCAAAAGCGTATGCTGCCCATTCCTTAAGATTCCCAATAACTTGTAGCTGATAACATGTATATAACCTTGGCTTTGCAGAAGACTGTTGGGCTTCAGCAGACAGGCAGAAGGCAACTGGTCTTGGCAAGTCGTAACTGGTTGCTGTGCCAAGGTACTGATTTTGAAGGTGTTGCTTGAAGGGGGCATCTGCAGACACTACAGAAGCAGAATTTAAATAGGTTACCATGAAAGTCTAGGCCAGCCTTTCTCAACCTGTGGGTCCCCAGATGTTGTTGAACTACAACTCCCATCACCCCAGAGCTCAGGGATTATGGTAGTTGTAGTCCAACAACATCTGGGGACCCACAGGTTGAGAACCGCTGGTCTAGGCCAATCTGGGAGGGGAGGGGAGCATCTTGAGGGAGCTAATGAATATGTATAAAGGTTTTCACAGTCTCCCCACAAACATCTAGGCCTGGAGAGGCAGAGCTTCCAGGTAAAACTATCTGCCTTCCAGGTAGGGCTGTCTTAAGCATATGTGGCATTGGGGTGCAAAGATCTGCCTGGCGCGTCCCCCCAGGTTGCCCAGTCCCAGGTGCGAAGGAGGGCGGAGCTGGCTGGCCACCTCAGCGTCTCACTGGCTCGGTCGCCCCCAAACTCATGGCGCAGAGATGCCTGCAGCAGAAGAGCCCACGGCGGCACTCCAACTGATGGGTGGGCTCTGTTGGGATACTGCCAGGCAGCGGCGTAGCGTGGGTTGTCAGCACCCGGGGCAAGGCAAGTAATTTGCGCCCCCTAACCCCTAACCTGCCGCCGCTGCCAGCTTCTTCTTGCTGCTGCCTGGGCTGGGCTGGTGTGATTCTCCCGCGCTCAGCGCTGCGCTGGGTGGCCGCTGCACTGTCCCTCCCCCAGATAGTCCCTCACTCTCTCTCCGCACCGCACGCCTGGCACCCACCCCCTCCACAGTGGGCGGCGACCCAGCGGCTCGGATCGGATTCGCACAGCCAGCACTGCAGTGAGAGAGAGTGAGTGAGCCAGGTAGGGGCAGAGAGCTGCGAGTGCGAGCGCGCCCCCCCAGATGTTGCGCCCGGTGCGGCCGGCCCCCCCTGCACCCCCCACGCTACGCCACTGCTGCCAGGGAGACGGAGGCATCAGGCAGGCCCACCTGGCTCTGGACAATCACCGGTCTCCCATGGAACAGCATCAGTCAATTAGCGCCATGAGCCTCAGGTACGTTCCGAGACCCGTGCACACTCTGTCAGCAGAGGGTATAAATCATTCACAACGAAAAATGCAGACAGAGAGAGTTGTGCAAGCATTTTTACACCATTTATTCAGTGTGTTCAGGAACAAAGAAGACTGCTTGCCTTCGTGTCCAGCAAAACGGCCTCTTAGCAAAAGCAACATACAGCGGAGGTTCCCAGCAGTGTTGGGAGTAAACAGGCATGTGATACACAAATGTCATGCCTGTACCCTTTTAAGGTGGAATGGAACTATATCCTAACAGGCTCTTCCCCGGACTCAACTCTCAGGCTCTCAGCCTGGCGCCCCTGACAACCCATCACCCAGGTGCCCTGCACCCCTAGCGCCTATGGGTAAGACGGCCCTGCTTCCCTGTACGAGTGAGTGCCAGTCCCTCTCTTTTGAGAAATAAATCCTTTGGCCTACTACCTTCCATAGACATTTAATGCAACGATTGTTAAGCGTGTTTGCATGTAAGTTAAGCTTATCTAGTTCAGCACCACATGCACAAACACATTTGGGATGTTTAGATGTGCCCAGGCTAAAACCACATTCTGGGTTGAGGTAGGGGTGGAAGGGGTAATGAATTTTGACAGAACTAAAGAATTGATGACTTGTACATCCAGAGGCATAGGAAGGGGTGTGTGTGGGGGGGTGCAGACTGCCCCAGGTGTCATCCCTGAGGGGGTGACAAAATGGTACACCGTGGGGACAGCACTTACTGCGGGGTCTGGCCTGCAGCGCACCGGGCCACGTGTCTCTCCTGGAAGTGACGCGGGGACTCGGGGCCCTGTGTTGCCGGAAACAGCAGCGTGGGACTTTCATCCGCCAGGCAGACTCCATGGGCAGCTCACCAGGTGCCCCCCTGGATGGAATGCTGCCCCGCCCCCGCCCCTCCACGTGCTGGAGCAGCTAGCTACGCCCCTGTGTACATCGGTGAACTTTTACATCTCACCAGACTTGTTTAGGTGCGCCCACTGTCACACAACATGGGGGAGGAAATGAACCTGACAGAACCAAGAATTTGATGGCCTGGCATCAGGGAACATCACCGGCCCTGAGATGGTTAGGTGGTATCAGTGTCATGAATTTTGACAGAAAGAAAGACAGAAATGTGGTTGTCTGGATATCAGCAAAGGTTATACCCGTGTTGAAATATGGCAAGATCAGAAAAATGATGTTCAGGAACCATCAAGAAAAGATCAGCTGAAGATACCAGAGGGAATAAGGGGAAATGAAGTTCCACCAGATTCAGGAGCCACCTTAGTATTGCTGTTTCGAATTAATGCAACCCTTATAGCTTGTGCCTCTAGATTCAAGCAACAAATGGGCTTTGGAGCTCATTAGTGTGAATAAGAACATATGTCACTCAGAAGAATATGAAAACTGGATTTAGTTGTTATCCTGAGCAGGGAGGCATGCGCTAGGCTTTCCAATTTTCACTAGGGACAACTTTGCTGCTTTCTGTATCTTGGGTTGCCAAATGTTGGGCTTGCCTGCTAACAGTAAGACTTTGGCAGTTGGCAGGCCTATCATGTATTCCTGCAGTCCAGCTGGATTCTGCCCAGATCCCTTTTCTTCTCTCTTTTCCTCATGATTGGATGCAAGAGATCAATGAGTGGAGACTGTTGAGAACCAGACTTAATGGGATAAGCTAGGTGGGAATGCCATATTTAGTACAGCACATGGTGTCTGCGTTTTGCAATCTTGCACCACAGATATAAGGAGCCAGTTCCATAGTGAATCGTCATCCCCAGTGGAAACCTTATTACTATAGTGAGGAACACAATTCCATCACAAGGATATTCTGTATTCTTCCCATATTCCCATAATATTGAGGCCAAAACAGGTGTCCATGCACCTTACATACAGTATGTTGTTCAGAAGTTGTTCAGTGCACTTTCGCCGCTGAAAGTGGAAGGAAATATGTGTTGTAATATTGATGTATTACATGCTATTTATGAGATATATGGTAGCTGTAATTTTTGTGTGTGTAAAGAAATATTTTCTACTGTAGAATAACAGTGACATACTTTTTAAAAAGGGGGCTTTAAAATAATATCGTGACACAGCCATTTCATACCTCTTCAAAACACGCAGGACATGATGGTGGGAAAGTTGCTTTTCGAACATCTTGAGAGATTTTGCGACAAAGTGCAGCCTGGAAATCTGCCAGGCATCCTACTCCTGCAATGTAGAGATAAAGGGTTGCATCCACCTTTGGGCCTGAGTTGGTCATTATTTTCATTGGGGTTTTTCTGTTGGATACCATTCATTCATTTTTCTGTTGGATACTTTTTGGTGCATGCTAGAATTCCCAGCCATGCTTAGGCATGTTTTGCCTTTGCACTAAACGCCTTGTTTATCACGGTCCCTTGTAACACTAAAAGAAATGTGTGTTTATAAAATTCTCTGGAAGTAAATTCATGAAGCAGATATAAGGAAAAGGACATGCCAACACCTAGGCCTTTGCAGGCCTTCAATTGCTAGTGAGCCTGAACTTTTGCTTAACCACAGTGTGTCTGCGCCCATTTGCCAGACCAAGCTGAAACACAGTAAAGACTTGTTGCGGTCATTTGAAAGAACTGCAGGCACGAAAATCTATGATTTATTCTGAGCGGCTTCACTCATGCTTTAAAAGCATTGATCACACAAAAGAGACAATGGTAGCCTGAAGAATGGTAGCTCCTGAAGTGAGCTGCTGTACAATCTGGGGGTACTGCGGTTGTGCATTGAAATAACTAAATGTCTCTTTCACTGAAGGCATGTGGCCACTTCCAGCACCTCTACCAGATAAGTCATAAATAACAAACGGCAGACGAGGGCAACAACATTGTTTTGTGTATGTGAAGCACACGGTTCTATTCCGAAAGCCCTCTTCTTCTTTTGCCAGATGATGGATGGACTGTGTGCCACATCTAATATTGTATGATGGAAGCTAGTGCTGAAGTGTTAGAGCTATTCATTCTGCCTGAATTGTATATGGATGTTGAACACTGCGGAACAAATGTGGAGGGTTATGTTTAGCGAATTGAATCAAAGGCACAAAATACAAACGTGAGAGTCTCTATTATTCCTTCACTTCACCCACGCTACATTTCATGCATTTTAAGATCCAGTGTATTCATTCTTAAGCAAAATCAATAAAGGGCAGGATCCACAGAGCTGTGGGGAGAAGTTTCATGTCTACACCAGGATCCCGGAGGTCCCTTTTTCATGCCCCCACATCTGCTTCCGAAAGCTAGGAGACAATGCAAAGTTGTGCCCAATGCAGTGAAAAGCGTTCCAATTAGAAAAGCAAATTGCTTACACGACTATTTGGCAAACCTGGAGAGGCATCCTTTTATAACTAGTCTTTACAACTAGTTAACTCTATACATGTTGAACAGAATTCTCTGTATTAAATAAACTCTGCTAGAGATTGCATTCTCCTGGAATGCTGTGTTGAAACTAAGATGTTCAAAATCTTCCTGTCCCTCCTTTTAGAATTTCAACACTGTTTGATGATACAAAACATCCTTCATGCCTGCACTTTCTGTTAAAAAGCCATATTGGGAGAATGGAAATGCTTTTATGAAAGGTAGCCCTCTACCAGGGAGCTAGGAAAGCAGGTTATATAAGATGGTAGATTAATCCAAACTGTTCAGTCTGTCTTCTGCAGTAGCTTAGATAACAACACCCTGGTGGAATCTACACACATGTAAAAAAACGCTGTAAAAATGCTTTTAAAAAAACGTTTTTAAAAATATATAGAATTTGCCATAACTCACTGTTGCCATCTAGTGTCAGATTTGTATAATGCACTTTACAAAACAAAAGTTATTTGCAGCTGTATAGCTCAGTCCCCTTTTATGGGTTGTAACCATCATATACTCACAGCCCTCATATTCTGTTAATAGGATGGTGCAAGAAAGTTAAGGATTTGGGGATATTAATCTGAACTCCTTTGGAATTCTAGATGTGGATTTGTGCTAATCAAATTCTTGTTTTCCTCTCTTAGGTTACGATCTTTGGTGAAGCAGCTAGAGAGAGGAGAGGCTTCCGTTGTTGACTTGAAAAAGAACTTGGAATATGCTGCTACAGTGCTTGAATCTGTGTACATTGATGAAACCAGGTGAGACGATTGTTTCAGTGTAGTAATGCTTTATTTTCATCATTTATTTTTTAAGTAAACAAGATTAATACCTCATCCTATTTCTTGGGATTAGTGTGAGTCACACAAAGATTCACAAAATGTTTAGGGGTCTGCATACCTCTGAGCTCCCCCAGAAAAAAAGCACTGTAAATAACCCTGCAAAGATCTTCATTGCTCTCACACTCCAGAAGTGAGGTACTTTACAATCTGGGGGTACTGCGGTTGTGCATAGAAATAACTAAATGTCAATATTTTTCTACATTAAATTCACCTGAAAGAAAACAACCACCAACCAACAAACCAGCAGATTTAATTAGGGGCTGGGCATGTGTAACACCTTGTAAACAGGAGAAATGTTGCAAGAAAAATGCTGTTTCTGTGGAAATCTTTATTTAACGTATCTCCCCTGTATCTCTCCCAACAGGCGCCTGTTGGATACGGAAGATGAACTCAGCGATATCCAGTCAGATGCTGTGCCCTCGGAAGTACGGGATTGGCTGGCTTCTACTTTCACACGGCAAATGGGGATGATGCTGAAAAGGAGCGAGGAAAAGCCACGATTCCGAAGTATTGTGCATGCAGTTCAGGCTGGGATATTTGTGGAGAGGTAACGGATGATGCAACTGCTCTGCACCAAAGAATAGTCAGATGTTGCAGTTTATAGATATTGGAGCTTTGTAGGTAAACGTGAGCAACCAGTGAAGGCCCAATAGTTCTTCTGAAGAATTGGCCAGGATCATGACTTCACTTTCTCCATCTCTAAATCCAGATATGAGAGCCCTCTGTCTCTGAGGGCCTTCTGAGCACAATAATTCAGAAATGGCTAGCACTTACGATATCGTAACAACCCTGAATCATTTCAGTTCACCAGTTTTAGCGTTTGCATCACTTTGAGATGGATTGCATCTTGGGCTAATGATGTCTGAGCGGAAACAGGATCCTTTTGGTCACCAGGCAAGGTTGCTATTTCGATAACACAGAATGGTGCATTTTGCAATTATATTTGGCGGGAAGGCTGTGGCAGTGTTTTGCATTGAAGCATTAATTGTAAAGAGAACTTTGTCTAACCTTGCCATTGAAATAACAACACACATTTACTTTGAAATAAGTCAAAGAGATGCCAGTGCTTCCAAGTAGACCAGTATAAAGTAAGCAGCACATAAGTGGCACACAAAACACTAAAAAAATTTCTACGTTCTAAATCTTAAATTAATAATCCAAAAATTGAGAGAGCTACTACAAGATCTACTACAGAAGCCACAAACAGAAAACTCATCCAAATTGTGTCCAAAAGGAAGATTCAGTCTGTTTGTGGCTTCTGTAGTAGATCTTGTACATAGTTCTCTCAATTTTTGGATTATTAATATAAGATTTAGAACGTAGAATTTTTTTTAGTGTTTTGAGTGCCGCTTATGTGCTGCTTACTTTATACTGGTCTACTACGAGAATTGGCAGCATAGGTTCATTTCTTCAGTGCTTCCAAGTAAGCATACCAGATCATCCTGATCCAGTGATCCTCTTCCACGTGTGGTTGGGATCTTTTACATTACAATAAAGGAAACTTGTGCAGATTGTGCTGGTGGTGGTTTTGCAGATTCAAACCGACGTGTGCAAGGCATGAAATGGTGGCAGTGGTGAGGCAGTACAGGAAGCCTATATTCTGGCTGTAAACATTTTAAGTAAATGCATACCTTCATCAAAGCACAACATATGGCAGCAGTTCTGCAGAGAGCTCTTTTGCGTGATGCTATCTCTGGCTCTGAATGGAACATTTTGGCATAGAAATTAATGCCAGTGGGAATAAAGGAAGAAAGGCAATTTGTTTGGCTTGGGTAAAAACGATGTATTCTGAAGAGAACTCTGTCATGTGTGTAATTAATTTGTTTTATCTTGACAGAATGTACAGACGGACATCCAATATGGTTGGACTTAGCTACCCACCAGCTGTAATTGGAGTGCTAAAGGTAATGCCAGTGGTGGTTCTCTCTTACAAAACACTGAAATGATACGGGGATTCCATGTAGAGGTCTGTGCATGCTCTACCTTTCATTGTGTCTTGAAAATAATTTAGCTTACATCATACAAGGAGACAAAATGCATCAGAGAAAAACAGTCCAGAGGTTACCTGGTGATCTTCAGCTCATTTCTGTTGTTAAAATATCACCACTAGAGTAAGGTGTGATATCTTCTGTATGTAAACAGGAAGTAGAAAATGAAGTCTTGAACAATATCCTAAGAATAAAAGTAAAGGTAAAGGGACCCCTGACCATTAGGTCCAGTCGTGGCCGACTCTGGGGTTGCGCACTCATCCCGCTTTATTGGCCGAGGGAGCCGGCGTACAGCTTCCGGGTCATATGGCCAGCACGAGTAAGCTGCTTCTGGCGAACCAGAACAGCGCACGGAAACGGCGTTTACTTTCCCGCCGGAGTGGTACCTATTTATCTACTTGCACTTTGACGTGCTTTCGAACTGCTAGGTTGGCAGGAGCAGGGACCGAGCAACGGGAGCTCACCCCGTTGCGGGGATTCAAACTGCCGACCTTCTGATCGGCAAGTCCTAGGCTCTGTGGTTCTGCCTTTAAACATCCCACTGTATTAAACATCCCCCCCCAAATGCATGTTGGGAAGAACGACCCAAGGCCAGCCTTTTGCCTGATAGGATTCTTTCTGCCTCCCACCCCTCAGTTCTCTTTTAATATTATTGGATGTCCATTAGTATTCTATTCTACACTTGCAGTTTGAAGCACCTGACCTGCTATTTATTTAGAGCACCTCACATGGGAGCTTAGCTGTAAAGTGTTTGGTTCAATCCTTAGCATCTCAGGCTGGCAAAAGGGATTTCTCCACAAAACCCCAGAGAGCTGAGATTGCACTGGTACAGTGGTTGGTACAACTTTTCCTACTTCGTTTGGACCAGGCCAATAAAACTTAGCACAGAGGAAATTTTCGTTGGATTTTTGTTTATTCCACAGCAAGAGCCTACCTAAACAAAAGTCAGTAAAAATCAATCCTATAGCATGCCAGTAGTGCAATGTTAACACATAACTAAAACATCCATCCCCAGAGGTCCCCTTGTTACTCATTGAAGGAAAAAAGTTTTGTTTTTAAAAAAGGACCATGCATTTTGTGACTACATATGAGTTTCTGGAAATCAGTACTGGATAACAGTAGCCTTGCAAAAGTGTGGTGTAAATCTGAACTAAGCAATGGTAACCAGTCATTTAAGTTTCTCAGTGTCCCTTATGGGGCACTGTGGGGAGTTTAAATGGCTACAAGCCACTTCCCCCATTGATGTAGGAGAAAGCCCAGCAGAGGCTCAGCAAATAGAAAGCACTGCTGGTCTCCTTCCACCCCTAGGGAGGAAATGCTGGCGTCTGCCCTTTGGGGTCTCCTGGGCTCTGCACACACCTGAAATGATTCAGAGCAGGTGAGGTTGATTTGATTCCCCGCCTTGTTCGCGATTAAGATCTTAGCTCATCCCTTCTTCCCCGGCAGCGGCGTCCCTGGCATGCTGACGTCACTCTCGCACGTATTGGGGCATGGTGACATCATGAGGACACACCCTCCCGCGTGCCCGCACTTTTAGTTTAGAGGTCCCTGGCCCTAAGGAAGTCAGACTATCCTCCACCAGGGCCAGGGCCTTCTCAGTGATGGCTCCGACCTGGTGGAATGCTCTGTCCCATGAGACCAGGGCCCTGCAGGATTTAACTTCCTTCTGCAGGGCTTGTAAGACAGAACTATTCTGCCTGGCTTTCAATTTGAACTTAGCCTGATCTTTTATTCCCCTTCCTTCCCTCCCCCTCCCCTTTTTATGAAGATTACCTGTTCTGGGATTCCACAGCTAATTCTTCCCTGGTCTCCTTGCTGGCCCAAGTGGGACTAATTTGGCCAGCTAGCCCTGGTGATCATCTAATGCTTATTGGATGGATTTCCCCCCTAAATTGATTTTTTAATTCCGAATTTATTGTTATTCACGTTTTATATGGTATTTTATGCTGTTTTTTGTTGCATCAGTTAAATGTTTTAAATTTGTTGTTAGCCGCCCTGAGCCAGGTTTTTGAACCAGGAAGGGTGGGATTATGATTATGATTATGATTATGATTATTATTGTTATTTTGTGGCTGCCCTGTCATTTAAAATAATGTGGGAGCCAGGGCACCCACAGCCCCGGGGAGTTGGCGCGTATGTTTCCCTGCAATGGTGGAGGCACCATTTTGTGGTTTGCCTCAGGTGCCAAAATGTCTTGGGCCATCCCTGAACTATTGAAATGAATCTACTTGGTAGATTGTTGTCTGTCCAAGTCTTCTGTGAGATGCCAGGCAGGAAGCCTGTTGTGCATCAGATTTGAATGTGGATTAGGGAGGGTTCTAATTGATCATTTTTTATTTTTTATTTTTAAGTTTTTATTGTTAAAATAGTTCATCATTATTACACATATACAAGCATACAAACAAACATTTCATACAATCCTTAAAAGTGTTCAAACATACTTACACTCAATCCCACAAATAATTCCTTTCCCCATCACCATCCACCACCCCTCACCCCACCTTTGTGTTTGACTTCCAATCTACTCAATTACAATTTCTTTCCACTTCTATTACTTTCTTTCACACACCTTTAGCCTAATTTCATACTTCTTTTTCTATTACACATTGTTATCCATCTTATTTGACATTTCAGCATTTTGAAACGGAACTTGTTTATTCTAATAGGAGTTCTGATTTTTCGATATGATTTTGCAAGTATCTTTTAAACACCTTCCAGTCCCTATCTATCTTTTCTTTTGAAATCCTTCCAATT
Source organism: Podarcis pityusensis (assembly GCF_964106645.2). Lineage (NCBI taxonomy): Eukaryota > Metazoa > Chordata > Lepidosauria > Squamata > Lacertidae > Podarcis > Podarcis pityusensis. Next base: position 52,147,707 of record NC_138037.1, on the reverse strand, counting down.
TCTTCCATTGTTTTGGATATATTGTAATACTCCAATAATTTGGCAAGCCACTCTGTTTTTGTTGGTATTATACCACTTCTCCAGTTTTTCGCAATCAATAGCCTTGCTGCTACTGTTGCGTATAAATATAAGGTCTTATCTTCTTCCTTTAGGCTTCCTGGTACTATTCCCAATAGAAAACCTTCTGGTGTTTTCCTAAATGAGTATCTAAACATTTTTTTCATTTCATTATATATTATTTCCCAAAATTGTTTGATGTTTAAACAATTCCACCATATATGTATCATAGTACCTTTTCCCGTGTTGCATCGCCAGCAGACATCGCTACAATTTTTATTCTTTTGCTATTCTTTCAGGTGTTAAATACCATCTATGTTGCATTTTAAGGTAATTTTCTTTCAGTATATAACACATAGTGAATTTCATATCTTCTTTCCACAATTTTTCCCATTGTTCAAACATAATATTTTTCCCAATATCTTGCGCCCATTTAATCATTGATGCTTTAACCAATTCATCCTTTGTTTCCCACTCTAAAATCAGATTATACAATTTAGATATATTTTTTGATTTTTCTTGTATTAAGTATTCATCGAATTTTGATATTTCTTTTTCAAATCCTAACTTTTTGTCTTTCGCTAATCTATACTTAATTTGAATATATTGGAACCAATCACTAATATGAGCTTTAATTTCTGTGTAATCCTTTAATTCCAATTCTCCGTTTTCTTCCTTTAATACAGTTTTATAGGTAGCCCAATTTTCTTTCATATTTAATTTTTTCACTGCGACAATTTCTGCTGGCGATGCCCACCAGGGAGTTTTCGGTTCTAGGAGTCTTTTATATTTCTCCCATATTTTATATATAGATTTTCTGATTATATGCCCTAGGAAGCCTTTATGTACTCTCACTTTTTCATCTATTAGATAGGCATGCCATCCAAATCTTGTCTCTACTCCCTCTAAATCCAATACATCCGAGTCATCTAATTTGATCCATTCCTTTAGCCAGGTCAGACCCACCGCATCGTGATATAACTCCATATCTGGGAGACCAAATCCGCCTCTCTCCTTCTTATCTATCATTATTTTGTGTTTTATTCTTGGCTTTTTCCCTGACCATACAAATTTAGCCAAATCTCTTTTCCAGTTATTAAAACATTTATCTCCTCCTAGTATTGGGATACTTTGAAATAAAAACATCATCCTTGGTAATATGTTCATCTTTATTACCGATATTTTCCCTAGTAAGGAAAGATTTAATTTCCCCCATACTTGCAAGTCATTTTTTTATTTCATTCCATGTTTTCCCATAGTTCTCATTACTTAAATCTATAGTGTTAAATTTATTCCAAGATACCTTATTTTCTTTTTAATTTCCAATCCTGTAATTTCTTGTAATTTCACTTTATCTTTTTCTTCCATATTTTTCACTAGTATTTTGGTTTTCCCATAGTTTAATTTGAATCCTGCTAATCTGCCATATTCGTTTATGCATTCCAATATTCTAGGTGTACATTGTAGGGTATTTTCTGTTGTGATCATAACATCATCTGCAAAGGCTCTTAACTTGTATCTTTTTTCACCAACTGCTATTCCTCTTATTTGGTTGTCCTGCCTTATTTTCTTTAATAGAACCTCTAATACTATTATAAATAACATTGGGGATAGGGGGCATCCTTGTCTTGTACCTTTAAAGATGTTGGTTTCTTCTCCAAACTCTCCATTAATAATAATTTTTGCTTTCTGTTGGTTATATATTGCATTTATACCTTTTTGGAATTTTTCACCTAGACACAATTCTTTTAATAGTTTTTTCATAAATTCCCATGAGATTTTGTCGAAAGCCTTCTCCGCATCGATTGAAATCAGGGCTGCTTGTTTGTCTCTTCTTACTTGTAGATATTCCATTATGTCTATTATATTTCTGATATTATCCTTTATTTGTCTACCTTCCACAAATCCAGCCTGATTTTTATGTACTATTTTTCCTATAATTTTTTTCAACCTGTTAGCCAATAATCCTGCATAAATTTTATAATCGGAATTTAACAATGAAATGGGTCTATAACTTGAGACAGATTCCAAATCCGTACCTTGTTTTGGCAGGAGCGTTATATACCCTTGAGTCCAAGAGTCTGGAATATTCCCCTTCTCTACTGCTTCCTCTATTACTTCTTTTAGTGGGTCGATTAATTCATTTAACATTTCTTTGTAGTATTCTGCTGGTATGCCATCTGGACCTGGGGATTTCCCTATTTTTAATTTTTGAATTGATTCCTTAATTTCTACGGTTGATATTGGTTCATTTAATAATTTATGGTCTTCTTCTGCTATCTCTATTAATTTATTTTTCTTTATATATTCCTCTATTTCTTCTATTGGCACTTCATCTTTTTGATATAATTTTTTGTAATATTTTTCAAATTCTTTTTTAATTTCTGTCATATCCCTTATTGTCCTCTCTTCTACTTTTATTTTATTTATTAATTTTTCATTTCTTTGTTTCTTTAGTTGCCAGGCAAGGATCTTGCCCGGCTTATTTGCCCATTCAAAATTTTTATATTTCCAAAATTTGATTTGTTGTTCTACCTCCTGTTCTATAATTTTATTATATTCTACTCTCAGTAATTTAATTTCTTGATTTAATCTCTCTTTATTTTTGCTTGCATAGGCCAATTTTTCCTTCCTTTTAATTTCTTCTAAAAGCTCCCTTTTCTTTTTTCCCTTATTCTTATATGCTTTTGAGTTTTGTTGTATGAAATATCCCCTAACAACCGCCTTCCCAGCATCCCACACTGTTTTAACATCTGTCCCTTTCCTCCAATTGTTTTCAAAATATTCCTTCATCAACTTTCTGGCTCCTTGTATTACTTTTTCATTTTTTAATAAGAAAACATTCATTCTCCACCTTTCCCCCCCTTTCTCCTCTTTTCCTTTAAGAGTTAGTGATACTGGATTGTGATCTGTAAGTGTTTTTGGCAATATTTCGGCATTCTCTGCTTCAGTTGTCATATCCTTAGTAATCCATATACTGTCGATTCAACTATACGAATTTTTTGGTTCTGAGAAATATATGAACTCCTTTTCGACAGGATGTTTATATCTCCATATCTCCACTAAATCAAAAATCTTTACCATTTCCATAAAGCTTTTTGGCAACTTCCCTTCATTCCCCCCCCCCCCTTCTTCTGCTATCTATCCAATTCTGGTTCCATTACTCCATTTAAATCCCCTAACACAATAATTCTCATATCTGTATATTCCATTAATAATGATCTTACTTTAACATAGAATTCTGATTTTCTTTTATTTGATCCATAGATTCCCGCTACTACAATTGGTTCTCCCTCTAGTGATATTTTGACTATTACAATCCTCCCCTCTTTGTCTTCATATAACAATTCTGGTTCATATTTGCTTTTAACATACATTACAACCCCCCTCTTTTTTCTTACATCAGATGCGATGAATTCTTCCCCTAACTTTGGTTTTACCAATAGTCTTTTATGCTTAGTATTGATGTGGGTTTCTTGTAAACAAGCAAGGTCCCACTTCTGCCTCTCTAAGATACGTTCTATTTTCTGCCTCTTCCTCCTATTATTTAAACCATTTACGTTCCATGATAACAATTTAAATTTCATTCTTTGTTAGTTAAAAAATTATAAAGTTAATGGAAAGAGTTTAAGTTATCTGCAGTGGTAAAGGAGAAGGGTTTTGTAATAGTTATTGGTCTGATTATTTACCACTGGCGTAGTTCTTTATCCTTCCACCCTTTGCTGAGCTTTTTCTTCTTCTTCCGCCTCATCCGATAGCTCTCCCTTTCTTCCTTCCTCATTTCTTACTTCACTTTTCCCGCCTCCTAATTCTCCTCGATACTTCCTCCAGAACATATCTGCTTCCTCAAATGTCTCAAATCGTCTTCTTTTTCCTTTGAAGTTGAAGGAAATCCCCACTGGGTATTCCCATCTGAAAGATATTGATTTGGCCTTTAGTGCTTTTGTTAGAAATTGGAACTGCTGTCTCTTTTTTTATCAGCCTAGGTGGGACTTCTCGTAAAATTATTATTTCCTTTCCATCTATGGTTAATTTGTTCTTACTCTTTACTTGGAGGATCTTATCTTTCATCCAATTCGATGTGAATACAATGATGCAGTCTGCCGGCCATTTGTTCATTTTTGCTTTTCTTGAGTTCACTCTGAAGATTTTCTCTGTCTGTTCTATTATGTCTTTTTCCTGTAAATGTAGCCACTTTGCTAAAGTTTCAGTCATCTTCTTCCAAATATCCTCCTTCTCCTCTTCTGGAACATTTCTGAATCTCAAGGTCTTCTCTTTAATCTGCATCTGTATCATTGCTAGCGCATCCCCAGTAGCTTCCTGGATTGTTTTTTGTCCCTCCATCTCCTTTTTCAATTTGTCCATTTCTTTTCTTTGTTCCTTTTGTTCTTTGCTAATTTTCTTCACCATCTCATCCATTTGTTGATTCTTATTCTTAATTTCTTGCACTTTCTTATCTGTCTCCTTCATTCCTTCTAGAACTTCTGTTAATTTTTCCTTTATTTCTTCATTTTCTTTTTCATTTTTTTTCATTGTGTTTTCTAATTTTTCCAATTTCCCATCAGTTGTGTTGATTCTTTCTTCCAACTCTTTTCTCAATCCTCCCAAGTCCAGTTTCAAACTAATAATAAGCTCCTTCAAGTCTATTTCTTCAAGGCCTGAGTTTCTTCTTAATTGTTGCTGTTGACTTCCAGTTCCAGTCTGTTTTTTAATTGCATGAGACATTTTGCGTTCTCTTTTTCAACCACCAGATGTCCTTCTATTGTTCCAATTTTCCTTTGTTACTGCTTTTCCCACTTTGTCCACTGGGTGTCACTGTGTTCTTATTAACACAGTTATTAACACAGAGCTAATTGATCATTTTATTTGGTGGGCTTTCCTACTTCCCAGTGTTAGCATCACCTAGAGTCAAGAGGTGTATTTCAGCTCCATACAATATCTTTTCTTTTCTGCCACTATTTGCCTCTTCTGCAATGGAATGAAAGTGATTTGCAAGTTGGCAGAAGCGGCACAGGGAAATTTCAGAGCACACTGAATAATAATAATAATAATAATAATAATAATTTATTATTTATACCCTGCCCATCTGGCTGGGTTTCCCCAGCCACTCTGGGCGGCTTCCAACCGAATATTAAAAACAATACAGCGTCAGACATTAAAAACTTCCCTAAACAGGGCTGCCTTCAGTTGTCTTTTAAAAGTAAAATAGTTGTTTATTGCCTTGACATCTGCTGGGAGGGCGTTCCACAGGGCAGGTGCCACTACTGAGAAGGCCCTCTGCCTGGTTCCCTGTAACCTCACTTCTCGTAGCGAGGGAACCGCCAGAAGGCCCTTGGCACTGGACCTCAGTGTCTGGGCTGGATGATGGGGATGGAGACGCTCCTTCAGGTATACAGGACCGAGGCCGTTTAGGGCGTTAAAGGTCAGCACCAACACTGAAGCAGGACAGTCCCATTTTTAAAATGTTATCTTCACATCAGGCAATTGATGCAATGTCAGCGTATGTCGTTCCCACTGTGCTGCTTTTCTGGTTGCTTGAGGAAATGTCACTTAGTCTGAAAACACATCGGGGGAAATTACAGCTCAACTGTATGTAGGATATTCATGCTATAATCAAATGTATAATGTATGAGTTGTGTCGACGGAAATTGCCTTGTAAGTCTGATTTGCAGCACACTTGGGCGTCTCTTTTTCCTGCCACCGTTCATTACATTTGTACACTTGAATTTACATTGATTAAAAATGGCAATAAAAAATTGCTTGGCAGTGGCCTACTTAGGTGGACGGGTAATAATATATATCAAATGGCCCTAAGTACCATTAACTTCTGGCGCACAATTAACAACATAACAGTGAAGGGACTGAGAATTGTGTTTTCGATTAAGTAATTTTAAACCATTCCACGTGGCAGCCATCACTGCATAGGAGACAATTTGCGTGCACTTACAGTCACCAGACATTTTCTTGACATTATAATGAAAATAAGAAAAGAAAAATGCACTGAAAGAGCTTTCCCTGCCCCCAAAATTATAGATGCACACAGCGCTTAGTACATGTGGTTGCCTATATAGTAAGCTATTTGTGCAGATCAAATGATTTTCTCTCTGTCACTGCATTCCTTTCTTTTTGGAAGCATAGGGTGACTTGGAGGAAACTGCCCAATCAAAGTGGTGCAATTTTCATTTCAAATGCTTGCCTCACTATTGTGGTAGCATCTTCCACTGGGGGCAAATCCTGCATAACAAATCAGCATTGTGACTACACAGTACATTGAGTATCCATTGGCTCTCTTCTCTATTGCTGGGTTGTGTTTGAGCTCAAAAAGAACAAAACACCTAGCCAAGTGGCAACGATATGAATGGAACCTCAAGACTTGAGATCATGGGGAGGGTAACCTTTTTATAAACGTGAACTTTTGCCAAAGTGCAGAGATGGGCACGCTACCCTGGTCTCTGCTTGGTGTGACTCAGAAATCACTTGACTTGTGTGTGAGTTTGAAAACAGCAGCAACCAGAAACAAGCTGGCTTATTTCCTGAGTCAATCCAAAAGGGTTGGGAAGTATGCACCTTGGCTCCCAGTATTCAAAACATTTTTTCCAATGATGTTTTTCTTCCCTGCTTCTCCTATTTCTTTCTGGTGCACTCTGCAGCTTGTCAAGAGTAAAAGAGCAGTAGTGCTTGGGAACCAAAAGTCTCTCAAGGGCAATATCCCTTGAGAAGACTTCAGTTCCTAAGCAGCCCTATGCCTTTTGTCCTGATACACTGTGAAACATGCCAGGATGATGGAGAGGAAGAAGAAAACCTTTCCTCCCCTAGCCCTCTGCTTCAGCTACTACAGCATCTCCCAGGTGGAATCTACACACATTTAAAGAAACGCTGTGAAAATGCTTTTAAAAAAAAGTTTTGAAAAATATGTTGAATTTGCCATGGTTCACTGTCGCCATCTAGTGCCACATTTGTATATTGCACTTTACAACACACTTAAAACGTTTTATTTGCAGCTGTATAGCTGAGTCCCCACTCTCTACTTGCAGTTAAGAAAAGAGGAGAGTGGAGAAGATGCATTGGGGGCAGGTGGAGATAGGGGTGCACTGCAGCTGAGAACCCTTTCCCAGCATGGGAATAAACCGAAACAGCCATCAATGAAGGTCAGGGGTTCATGGGGGCAGATTCCTCTTTTGAGAGGTCCTTTTAAGAAGTTCATTTCCAAGATAGTCTTGAACAAATTACTTCTACACCTCTTGGGGAAAGGTTTCATTTAATAGTCTGTTATCATGAGAAATTGTGGAGGGAACATATAGAGCAATGCACCGCAGCAAAAATAAAATAAAATCATAAGCACAATCTATTCATCACTACTTAATTCTTCAATTTTGCGCTCTCTCTCTCTCTCTCTTTGATGTGTATGATTTTGAAGGCACATGATACTTGCTGCAGCCCAGTAGGTCTGAATCTGAGTGCTTGGATGAGAGATTAGCTAGCACCTATGCACACCACTTTTTCTTCCATTATACAAGAAAGACAGTAAATGAAAGAATGAAAGCATAAATGAAAAAGAATGAAAGAACGAAGTTCTCTCTAAGCAGTAAATGCTCCAACCAAAATAGATGGCTCTCTGATGTTTCTCGAATTTAGAGCTGGATTCTGCATTCTTTAGCTTGGTTGCTTGTAGCTGCCACAGGATTTAATTTGACTGGTTAGAATTAAAAAGGTAAAGGTAAAGGACCCCTGACAGTTAAGTCCAGTCGCAGACGACTCTGGGGTTGCCGCACTCATCTTGCTTTACAGACCAAGGGAGCCGGCGTATGTCTGCAGACAGTTTTTCTGGATCATGTGGCCAGCATGACTAAGCCGCTTCTGGCGAACCAGAGCAGTGCACGGAAATGCCATTTACCTTCCTGCTGGAGTGGTACCTATTTATCTGCTTGCACTTTTTGGCGTGCTTTCGAACTGCTAGGTTGGCAGGAGCTGGGACCGAGCAACGGGAGCTCACCCTGTCACGGGGTTTCGAACCTCTGACCTTCTGACTGGCAAGCCCAAGAGGCTCAGTGGTTTTGACCACAGTGCCACCCACGTCCTCTGGTTACTCAAAAATTTACTGACTACCTTACATCATCAACGCGTGTATAGGCTTTGTATTTAACAGTCGTTGTTTTCCTTTCTGTCACTGATGAAGAAAACACACACTAATGCTGCCTTTTCTCTCACAGAACGTAGACAAGTGGTCCTTCGACGTATTTGCGCTAAACGACGCTAGTGGAGACCATGCACTGAAATTCATTTTCTACGAATTGCTCACACGTTATGATTTGATCAGCCGCTTCAAGGTCAGTAATCCTGCAGTGCCCTTCCTCTCTGTTCTCTTGTAATTTACTCAAAGGAGAAATATCACTAACCTTGTAATTCTGCTTTATCTGTGCTATTGGCCATGAACATGTGGTTGGTAAACCCTGTCTGTCGAATACTTGTCACCTGATTTAACTAGGATGTTATTACTACTGCGATGAACGAGACCAAGTAAGAATCAGTCAATATGGCATCATATTGAAATGGGGTACATTTACCGGCTTCACTGAAGGAAGGGTTCCGTGCTGTATTCAGTAGCGCTCCTGTCACAAAAGTTTTTGATGCCTGTTATGTACTGAGTTGAATAGGATCTTAAATGCAGCAGTCTGATTGGTCCACAGGAGCCACCTAATCCAGCTCCAGGTGGAAGGGAATCTGCAACCTGATTGGACTACAGGAGAATCCTGGAATTAGCCAATCACATGGGGCCCATTGTATAAATAATGTATATAAAGCAGACATTCTGGGGGAACTTCCATTCCTCCTCACCATTATGAGCTGAATAAAGAGCTGAATAAATATACTCTCAACTCCGAGTATATTTCAATGCCAGTCACACTAAACTTCCTGGCTTTATGGCATTATGGTCTTCCAAAGCAACTACTCTGTTCCAAACTTAAAAATAGAAAGTGTAATGCTGGTGGTCAACAAAAGAAGTTTAAGACTGTCTCAAGGCAAATCTTAAAAAATGTAGTATAAACACCGACAACTGGGAAACACTGGCCTGCGAGTGCTCCAACTGGAGAACAGCCTTTACCAAAGATGTCAAGGGAGAAACGTGCTAAGAGGAAGGCACACTTGGCAAATCCACACCGTGATCAACTCCCGCCCAGAAACCAATGTCCCCACTGTGGAAGGACGTGTGGATCCAGAATTGGCCTCCACAGTCACCTACAGACTCATTGTTAAAACCATGTTTATGGAAGACAATCTTACTCAGCTATGAGTGATCATCGAAGAAGAAGAAGAAGAAGAAGAAGAAGAAGAAGAAGAAGAAGACAATCCTACCCAACTACAGCCAACATCCCCTTGTTTGGTTCTGTGGCTTAACCCTTCCCCTTCAGGTTTCTGAGCAATCCCCACTGGCCCGAATCAGCTCTTTATTGTTCATCTAGCATGGCTTTGATTGTGGTAATATGGAGGCGGCAAAAATATGTTGCACTTCCTATCTCTGCATCGTTGTTACAATCCCTAGTAAAACATTTGTATCCTCCCAATAAGAGAGAGCTAGAGGAAGAAGCTCTCCTTACACCAGGAGACTGCTCAGGACTGCTGTTTTTCCCCCTATGTCCTTCTGACTGGGATCTAGAGTCTGGTATTGCCTTCTCCTCGGCTCTGCAGCACCTTGCCTTTTCTGTCTCCTCCGCTGTACCTGAGCACTTAAAAAATACAGAATCACAAGTGTTAAAAAGGAGGAAGAAGCTACAGGAAACTATCCCTTGTTTCTCCCTTGAAGATATGTGATATTTGGTGAGGTGGAGTCTGTATGAAAGTATATCAAAATCAAAATATATACGAGAGGTCCTGTGATCCACACATGGATTTGGAAGTGGCACAGTCCTGTAGGATGACATGACTTCTGAATACTTGAACTAGCTTTGGGTGATCTACCCAAGGCCACACTGAGATGTATTTTGAGTCTCAGCTTATAACCCATGCTCAGTCTTCTGTATTACACTGATTCCCATTGTTTTAAAAGAAGCTAACCAAGCTGAATTCTTGGATATAGACTGAAAGCAGTTAATGTCCACCTTAGTAAAACCAGCAACACCCCCCCTTCCCATTGGGATATGTATAGTTTAAAACGTATATAGGCAATACTATGCCCAATAAAGTCATACTCAGAGAAGACTACTGAAAAAACTAAATTGAATAGGTCTACACTGAGTATGACTTCTTCTTCTTCTTTGGCGATCCCTCATAGCCGAATAGGATTGTCTTCCATGAACACAGTCTGTTGAGTCTGTAAGTGACTGTGGGGGCCAATTCTGGAGCTACACGGCCTTCCACCGTGGGGACATAGGTTTCCAGATGGGAATTAATCACGGTGAGGGTTTGCCAAACGTGCCTTCCTCTTAGCACGTTTCTTCCTTTCGTCCTGAGTTCGAGTGTCTTCAAAATCCATGACACCTTCGGTAAAGGCTGTTCTCCAATTGGAGCACTCGCAGGCCAGTGTTTCCCAGTTGTCGGTGTTTATACTACATTTTTTCAGATTTGCCTTGAGACAGTCTTTAAACCTCTTGTTGACCACCAGTATTACGTTTTCCATTTTTAAGTTCAGAATAGAGTAGTTGCTTTGGAAGACGATGATCAGGCATCCAAACAACATGACCAGTCCAACGAAGCTGATGTTGAAGAATCATTGCTTTTTCACTGATGATCTTTGCTTATTCCAGTACACTGGCATTAGTTCACCTGTTTTCCCAAGTGATGTGTAAAAATTTTCGGAGACACCATTGATGGAATCTTTCAAGGAGTTGGAGATGGTGTTTACAAGTGGTCCATGTTTCACAAGCTCCATAACCCTATGTGTTCCAGTAAATTTCCAAAACAAAGAGGCTGTAGAAAACCAAAGGAGAATGCAGTTAATATTGCATGCTAGTGGTGAACGTCTGAAATCACACACATTTTGGACATTAAGGGCAAATGATAAGTACATATGCCATTAACTCTGGTTGATATTTATAAGAGAGCGAGACAATTTGAAGCACCATCCATGTATAAAAAGTTTTCTGAGGCCTTCCATTTGATTTTTTTTTAATTGAGAAAGAAACCATATTTGGTGCTAAGGTCTTGATGCTTAAGATTTCAGCAAGCTTTGCCAAATGTACTTCACTTCCTGTGTTTTTGTTTAGATTCCAATATCTGCTCTTGTCTCCTTTGTGGAAGCCCTGGAAGTTGGCTACAGCAAGCATAAAAATCCATATCACAACCTAATGCATGCCGCAGACGTCACACAGACTGTTCATTACCTCCTTTTTAAGACAGGTGTAGCGGTAAGTAAATGAATCCCCTTTCTTAGGAGACCCAAACAATGTTGTGCATTCTGGGTAGATTTCCTGCATGACCCACTGGGGAAACCCAGCCAGATGGGCAGGGTATAAATAATAAATTATTATTGTTATTATTATTATTCATGGCTTGTTCGTGGGATTTAAATTACAACAAACCCCAAGATTTACGAGCACCAAAGTGGGTCTCTGGTTTAGACCCTTTGGATTATAGTCTGTTGCTCAGATATGTGTTTGGGATTCTAACTTGTTGCTTCTCCAATGCTTAGAGAATGTAGTTCCCCTTTGGACTGTGGGATTTTGAAACTGGCCAAAAGGTCAGGCAACAGGAGATTATAAAGTTAACTTAAACAGTGGCAGTTGTTTTGGGCAATGGTTCCACAAGTGCAAATTATGTGCATGCCACAGAATATATAATGCCTCAGAGCTTCAGTATGGTTTTAGCCAGTGGCCATAATGTAAATATTGCTATCTTTTTTTTCTACTAACTTGGCAAATGCACCCTAAATCCATGAGTTAAGCTACTCCTTTGGGATTCAGAACAAAAAACTTAACTGCATGGCAAAATGTCACAAAATTTATGACACAGAAAGAAGAATAAAGTGAAAACAAATACAAAATAATAGCAACAACCATTCTGAGATAATTACTGTGTTTCGTGAAACTGTTCTAAAATTATTTACATTTAAGAAGGCCCCAAATTGTAGCTTTGGAAGATTTGGAAATCGTGGAAAGACAAAAATATAAGAAAATATTTTAGGCAGTGTTCTTTTCTCCTGCTTAGAAAGCATATGCACTTTATCGCTTTCAAAGCTGACACAAAAAACATAATATTTAATTGGGCAAGTGTGGATGATTCATGGCAGTCAACTTCTGGCAGTGCTCCTTGGTTGATGTTTGGCAAAAACATGATGCGTCAAAGCTGAGTACAAACAGCTACGTGACCCTATTCTGTAAAACTGCCGTCAGGGGCACTGTATATTGCTAGCAGTCCATTTACCTTCACCTCACACAGATTATAGGCATAACTAGTGACCCACTTCTGAGGGGGCAAGAGGTGTAATGCCAATAAGTGAGCAACATTATTGAAAATGCTATTGTTCCGTTTTAGAGGTGGATTGGACCAGCATTGCTACCAAGCACCTATCTAGAGTTAACAAGAGCTACTGCCATTTTGTAGCCTCATTTGAGTGTCATGCTGAATGATGGTTAAGTAGTACATGAATGAGCCTCAGCAGAGGCACCCAGTTCCACCTGACATGGGGGGGGATCTTCGCCGTGTGTGCGTGATGTCACATATGCAACCCACATGTGTGATGTCATGCAGATCGGGAGGAGGCTGCAAGGCCCTCTGCCACCATGGGGAGGCCTGGTGGGGTCTGCCTCTGCCGCCACGGTGAGGCCCAGTAAATCCTGGCCCCTCAAGATCAGGGGGCTGAACCCTGTCCCCACATACTTTGAGGGGCCCCCGCCCCATTGAGTTGGCGCCTAGGAGGCCCAGGCACTCCTAAGCTCTCCTCCTCCTCCATCACGGCTGTGAAAAAGTTGGAAGTTTTTGCTTCCTTTTTTTTTTTAAAATAAATTTTTATTAGGAATTTAAACAAAACATATTACAGTGGTACCTCGCAAGACGAATGCCTCGCAAGACGAAAGAGTTTTTCGTTTTTTGAGTTGCTTCGCAAGACGAATTTCCCTATGGGCTTGCTTCGCAAGACGAAAACGTCTTGCAAGTTTGTTTCCTTTTTCTTAAAACCGTTAATACCCAGGATGCATTGCTTGAAGAGGTGCAGTTGCGACTTGACTTCGAGGAGCAACTCATAGCACGCGGTGTGGTAGCCTTTTTTGAGGTTTTTGAGGTGTGGTAGCCTTTTTTGATTTTCAATGCATTCCTATGGGAAAGCGTGCTTCGCAAGACGAAAAAACTCGCAGAACGAATTAATTTCGTCTTGCGAGGCACCACTGTATCTTAAAACATATCATCCTTAATTCCCCCCCATTCCCCCTCCCTCCCATAAAACTGACTTCCCTCAGTTCCAATCTCTGGTTTCTCTATAAATGCTATTCTCTGCATGTTACAGAATTGTATAGATCCTTAATTTGTCTAACTGGTTATTATCAATAAAAAGTTTGTGAGTGTTTATTGAAAACCTGCCAAGGAGTCCAGTTCACTTTGTTGCATCTTTAAGTACTTCGTAAAAGGTTCCCATTCATCTTTAAAGTCACAGTTATCCTCGTCCTGTAGTTTATATATCAATTTTGCCAATTCTGCATAATCCATCAATTTCTCTTGCCATACTTCTTTAATCGGAGTTTCCTCGGTTTTCCATCCTTGTGCTATTAAGACTCTCCCACTGTTGTCGCATACCTAAAGATGTTTCTCAACTTCTTTGGCAGGTCTTTCCCGACAATCCCTAACAAAAATGCTTCAGGTTTTTAAACAAATGTTAGATGGAACATTTTCTTCAATTCATTGTATATCATTTCCCAATTTTTTAAAAAATTACATTACAATCCCACCACATGTGATAAAATGTCCCCTCCTTTTCTTTACACTTCCAACATATATTCGAGCTAGTTTTGTACATTTCCCCTAACTGCACTGGTATCCTATACCATCTATACATCATCTTCATATAATTCTCCTTCAACAAAGAACAATCTGTAAATTTTAGATTCCATAACCTTTTCCAATCTTCCATCATAATGTTGTGACCTACATCTTGTGCCCATTTGATCATGACTGATTTTACCTCTTCATTGCTTCCTTTTTTAACTAGTTGCAGTCAAGTGTTATATCCAAAGCCAAGCAAACTATGGTTAGTCATAACCAGGCATAGGCAAACTCGGCCCTCCAGACATTTTGGGACTACAACTCCCATCATCCCTAGCTAACGGGACCTGTGGTCAGGGATGATGGGAGTTGTAGTCCCAAAACATCTGGAGGGCCAAGTTTGCCTATGCCTGGTCTTAACTATGGTTTACTGAAACAGACCAACTTCAACCCAGGAGTTTTGAAGCTGGTTTGTTACAGTCAACCAGACTGGCCGCATTTAATGGTTCAGAAGCTATTGAGTAAGGGTGGAGAGAACTTAAAACCTGAGTGTGATGAATAAATGCAGGTTCTAGTCTAAGGTCTTGGCTGCATGAAATCCGGATTGATGTTAGTTAACAGGAAAGCCAAATTTGATTCATGTGCAAAAGAAACAATGGGGCAGAGTCGACAGGCCTTTCCCCTTCCTTTTTGCTGAAAACAGGGGCTTTGTTAATAAAATTTCGAAGGGATAAGCCAGCCTAAGGGCAACACTACCCACGCATGCTATGATTACACAAACCTCGACATCAGAAAATGTAATGAAGGTCTTGCACTTTCCTCAAAGCAGTCCAAAGAAACGTTAGCAGTGCCATATAGTTTTCTGCAGGAGTTAATGTAGCAAATCAGAGAAAACTTGCTCCCTTAATAGGGATTTGAGGGAAAGGGCTCAGTGGTAGAATCTATTGCAAGTGTGCTTTCAATCTCATTTCTCTCATTAAGAACCCTTAAAAGAAATCTATTCATTTCAACCCAACAAGCAACCTAATAACATTTTGCCCCAGGACATTTTTATGTTACTGTTGTAACTTCCGAGTAATACTGCCAGTCCATCATAATTATATTATCCATAGCTCTAGCCCCAAGGGTCTAATGATATATCATAAACAGGATTCAAGGAAAAATTACAAGGATCATCATACATAAAATCACACCAAAAATAGTACCACCTAGCAGTGACTGTAATAACAACAATAAGCAGTCGCTTGGGGGGATATAAATGTTTTGTTGAAATGTTTTCTTGAATCAAGATATTATTATTAATTTGGTTTTTTAAAAATCTCCTTTTCTGTGTTTGCTCAAGGGGACAGACAAGGCTGATAAATACATTAACAATAAACTCAAAAATTCAGTTGGTTGGATTCACACAAACACTGCAAGTCTAACAAATTTACCTGGGTTTAAGTCTCCTTGAACTCAGCAAGGCATATTTCTCTGAAGAAAAGCATTGGATTGTGCTGCAAATTAGCTGCACTTGGTTCCAGCTGAAATCAGTGGGACTTAAGAAATGACTTAAGCTACCACTGAAATCACTGGTGATTAAGTGCTGCTAAACTTAGCCTAAATTTGACCAACTAAAATTAGTTCATAAAACAATAAACATTGTTGGCAAACAAGAGCAAGTGATCTCTGGGAGCAGTGCAAAGTAAATACAGTCACACCTGATGTTACGTCTGCTTCAGGTTGCATGTTTTCGTCTTGCGTACTGCAGCAACCCGGAAGTACCAGCATGGGTTAGGGTTATGGTAAATCGCGCTTTGCGCATGCGCAGAAGCTCCAAATCACACTGCGCACCGGTGCAGATGCGGCGCTTCGAGTTGCAGGCTTTTCACGTTATGCTCAGGCCTCCGGAATGGATCCTGTCCATTGGTACCACTGTAGAACATTGGTACCACTGTAGAACTATGACTTCAAAACGGTGTTCATAACTGATCTCCATCTTTCAGCATTTATACCAGGCATCCCGAACCTGTGGCCCTCCAGATGTTTTGACCTATAACTCCCATAATCCCTAGCTAACAGGACCAGTGGTCAGGGATGATGGGAATTGTAGTCCAAAACATCTGGAGGGCTGAAGGTTGGGGATGCGTGATTTATACTGTTCCACAAAATAGGTACAACATAGGACTCAGCTATAGAGCTGCAAGTATAACGTTCTAAGTACATTATACAAATGCGACCCTAGATGACGCTGATGAGCTAATGGCAAATCCCATATATATTTCATAACGTTTTTCTTCTTTTTAAAAAAGCGTTTTCACAGAGATTTTTTTGTATCTGTGTAGATTCATGGACAGCTCTATCCCATACACTAGTGCCATGTATGTTGCCAGCGTGGTGTAGTGGTTATGAGCGATGGACTCGTAATCTGGTGAACCGGGTTCGATTCCCTGTTCCTCCACATGCAGCTGCTGGGTGACCTTGGGCCAGTCACACTTCTCTGAAATCTCTCAGCCCCACTCACCTCACAGAGTGTTTGTTGTAGGGGAGGAAAGAAAAGGAGATTGTTAGCCGCTTTGAGACTTCTTAGGGTAGTGATAAAGCAGGATCTCAAATCCAAACCCTTCTTCTTCTTCGGTCCCTAAAAGCCTGGACTCCCAATCCAGCAGTGTTTGTGAATAGCTCTGTGCAACAAGCTGTTGATTTGGGAGGGAAGAGCAGAGGCAGTTACACATCTGCTCTCCTGATCACCTTCTGAACAGCTGGTCAGAAGGGAGTTTTCTCTTTGGGGATCCATAACTAGCTACAGAGCTTTGCAAGTCTAATCTGCCTTTACAAAAAATAAAAATTATATACCGCTTGATTGTTGCGTGTGAAGACCCCCAAAACCACCCCCAAATAAAACACAATAGACACAGAAAATTTTGTTTAAGGTTTTTGGCAGTAATTTGGCCACAACTTTATTGATTACGGCATGTGAGTGGTTGCTTAGGCGTTGGTTCGGACTACCTGAACCTGCACTCAGGCAACTGGGGGCCTCCAGAGGTCAGTAAAGGAAAACATACTGGGGGAGCACAGAGGCGGATTCCGTCTCTTAGTTCACCCCAGTTGCTCCCTAACCCCTGGGAGGGGATCGGACAAAAGCCAGGCGAGCCCCTGGGTTCCTTTCATGGAATTCCCTAGCAGCAGCAAAAGAGGGGCAGGCACAGACAACCACATCCCCTCCGCAAAACACCGGACCAATGCCTAAGCGTCAACCTTACAAAGTTGTGAGGACTTGCATGTCAAGGTCCCCCAAGCCACCCCTAAATAATTCACAATTCACACATAATTTTTGTTTAAGGTTTTTGGCATAATTTTGGCCACAACTTTATTAAAATACATAAATGTGAGTGGTTGCTTAGGCATTGGTTATGACTATCTGTCCCCACGCCCAGGGACAGAACTGACTTCTGGATTCCAGCAAAAGCCAGTAAGGGAAAATAATATTGGGGAGAGCATGGAGCCGGGCACCAGACCCTCACCCCCCCATCCTCCCGGGGGCTTGTGCGGCCCTAAGCCCCATTCAGGGGTTTGGACGAAAGAATGGCAAGCCCCTGGATTCCTTTAACGGAATTCCCTTGCAGCAGCAGCATTGGAGGGGCAAGCACCACCAATCCTTACTCCTCCACCAACCAATGTTTTAACCAATGCCTAACCGCAACCTTACAAGTTGTGACGATTTGCTACGCAGTAGGCAAAAACCAAATAGCACCAGCCAATCAACCAGATGGACAAAATTCCTACCAGGCCCCTGCCCCAAAAGCAGACGACTCCATGGCAGGCATAGCAAGGTCAACGCAATAGCCCTAAGATTAGGAAGGGTGGGCGAGTGATCCGATGCATGCAGCAAAAGAGCCCAGTCAGTGCTGCGTGACTTGATTTTATAACCTTTTGTCCATCCTCCTAAACGGCAACACCAAAATTTGCCCAGTAACCCAACCACCTAATCACTGTGGATGGTCTTCCATACTAACCCGCCCAGCAACAGAGGGGTAGCCTGTCAGACCCCACCACAACACGTGCTCTCTGTGAAAGAGAACACGCTTTGCTACGCGTTGGCAAAAACCAAATGGCAGCCGCCAATCAGGCAAGTGGCAAAATTCCTACCGGGCCCCCGCTCCAAAGCAAACGACCCCTAGACAGGCATAGCAAGGTCAGAAAACACAGCCCTAAATATAGGGAGGGAAGGCGGGAGATCCGCTGCACGACACGAAAAGAGGAAGCTAACACGACGTGCAGCAGCATAAATAGCCCCGCGGTTGCCAATCAGAGCCCAAACAGGCAAATTTTTTACCCCAGCAAACGAGGGGTGACCAATGGGGTGCTGTGGCCATCCAAACGGTCCTGCCCCAGCAACCAGGAGGCAGTTTGGGTGATCTCACTTCAACACATGGCTCTCCATGATGGAGGACACGATTTACCAAACACAGTGGCGTAGCGTGGGGGGTGCAGGGGGGGCCGGACGCACCGGGCGCAATATCTGGGGGGGCGCTCGCACTCGCAGCTCTCTGCCCCTACCTCGAGTGCTAAAATCCACGGGTTAGGGGGCGCAAATTACTTGCCTTGCCCCGGGTGCTGACAACCCATGCTACGCCACTGACCAAACAAAAGCAAACCTCAAAATGATTCCTGTTTGATGGAATCCAAGGCCCAACCTGCATGTGATGGGAGACATTGTGATGTGAGAAATCTCTGGATATCTCTCACAACATCTGTTGTGTATGGGCTGGAGAGGATTCTCAGGTCAGTGATACTGGAAAAGGGGCTTCATAACTTGCTCTTTTCCTGATTGAAATATTGTGCTTCTCCTTTTCCTGCAGCGAGGCTATTTTCAGCACCAGTGGGTTGACTTTGATTGGGAATCTATTGCAGTTCAGGCCTCCCTTCTCCCCAAACTTCTTCAAAGCTTTTAAAAAGACATTGGCAAATCTGGATTGGCCCTTAGTAGCAGACCTTAGTGCACATAGAGATTCTTCTCTCAAATGCTGCAGAATATGTGTATTGTGATGAGTTTGAGAAACCATTGTTATCTTTCTGGATCTTTTTGTTGGTGCTGTGGTTGCAAGGAAAGGCCAGATAATGGACCAGATTAAAGGCTAGTTATCCAGTTTAACTGGATTATGCATGATACTGATAAAAGGCATTAATAAGGCTTAAAAATAAAAATAACCCCCCCTCCCGTGAAGCTATGTAACTTGGGATTCTCTGTGCAACCTGCGCAGATCATCATCGTTATGCACATAGTCATAGGGACAAATGGGAAATGAAATTATTGCTTCTTCTTCTTTTTGCCATATATCTCTTTGCTATTTTCAACACAATAATTCAGTTTGCGATGTGGAAACTTCTCTTAGTCATCCCCTTCCCTACACAAATAGTAAATCCTTTGTTTCGATTCAAAATGCCTTGCTTAGTAGCTCAATCTGCGGAAAATTGTAATTCTTTATTTCCTCACCCCCCCTCCATCCTTTTGTTTGACAATTTCTTTATTCTCCTCGCCATCTAGTAAAAACTACAGATAATTTTCTCTTCTAAAAAAAGCAAAACCTGTCCTCTATGCCAGCGAGAATTATGTTTCACAGTCCCAGGTTTTTGTTTTAAAAAAGATTATAAACTGTTCCTCTATGAGGAATTTAGTAATGGTGAATGACCTAACCTGAAATACATTTTGTATTTCTTTTCTATACAGCTGCCAAAAAATGTTTTTATTTTATTTTTTTTAATTTTTGACTGGGCTAGAATGACTCTTTCAAAGATAAATAGTAGAAACAGTGGAAAAGATGGTAAATAGAATATTAGATACAATTGGAAAGGCATATAACATAGAATTGCATGGACCCAAGTACGAGGTGGAAGGAAGTCTGGTGCAAACAAAGTAACAACAAAATAAGTAACATAATATTTATTTTCTTTTTTGTTTATGCATACATGTTAAACGCCGGAATGTTTATTGCGTCAAATTGTTTGTTGTGAATATTGATGTGTATGAAAAGGATGGCTGTCATCTAATTGAAAAACCAATAAAGATTTTTTTTTTAAATGAAGTACATTTTGTATTTCACTGTGGATCAGAAAGGTGTGCTTTCATGGCCAGGGTCCTACTTTATATAGGGCAGTTCTCTATTTGAAGGGCTGCTCAGTGACAGCTGAAAGTGTCTTCAGTTTGAAAAGCAGCCGGTCCACATCTGATTTAAAGACTGATAAGAAGATAGAGCTGGGATGCGGTTGGCGCTGTGGGTTAAACCACAGAGCCTAGGACTTGCCGATCAGAAGGTCGGCGGTTCGAATCCCCGCAACGGGGTGAGCTCCTGTTGCTCGGTCCCTGCTCCTGACAACCTAGCAGTTCGAAAGCACGTCAAAGTGCAAGTAGATAAATAGGTACCGCTCTGGCGGGAAGATAAATGGTGTTTCCATTCACTGCTCTGATTCGCCATGAAGTGGCTTAGTCATGCTGGCCACATGACCCGGAAGCTGTATGCCGGTTCCCTTGGCCAGTAAAGCGAGATGAGCGCCGCAACCCCAGAGTCGTCCACGACTGGACCTATTGTTGTTGTTGATTAGTCGTTTAGTTGTGTCCAACTCTTCGTGACCCCATGGACCAGAGCACGCCAGGCACTTCTGTCTTCCACTGCCTCCTGCAGTTTGGTCAAACTCATGCTGGTAGCTTCGAGAACACTATCCCACCATCTCGTCCTCTGCTGTCCCCTTCTCTTTGTGCCCTCCATCTTTCCCAACATCAGGGTCTTTTCCAGGGAGTCTTCTCTTCTCATGAGGTGGCCAAAGTATTAGAGCCTCAGCTTCAGGATCTGTCCTTCCAGTGAGCACGCAGGGCTGATTTCCTTAAGAATGGATAGGTTTGATCTTCTTGCAGTCCATGGGACTCTCAAGAGTCTCCTCCAGCACCATAATTCAAAAGCATCAATTCTTCGGCGATCAGCCTTCCTTATGGTCCAGCTCTCACTTCCACACATCACTACTTAGGGGTCCCTTTACCTTTACTTTAAGAAGAGAGAGCAGGGAGCCTGGAAGCTGTAGATCAGCAGTTAGCACCCAGATAGCAGAATGAGCAGGTCCATAGGTCACCTGAGCAAAGCCATCCCCACTATGGTGAGATGTATTGCATTTCTAAATTACCATAAAAAATCTCTAGTCTTCTTTTTTTGACAATGCATAAGTAGCTGCTGTAGTTCATTGGTAGAGTGCATGATTTGCACAATGAAAGCCCCAGGTATAATTCATTTTAAAGAATTTCTAGTAGCAAAGTTGCAAAGCCAACTGCCTTAGATCTTGGAAGGTCTGCAGTGAAAAGTGCACCAGAGTGTAGCGTTCTTGGCTAACAGGTAGAACATGGCTTACAAAACAAAACATTTGTCAAAGTTTGGAAAGGGTGCCATGTGGTCTGACTGATGTTAAATCTTTTTCTTTTTTCTTAGCACTGGTTGACAGAGCTGGAAATCTTCGCTATGATCTTTGCTGCTGCCATCCACGACTATGAGCACACCGGAACCACAAACAACTTTCATATTCAGACACGGTGAGTCCATTCAGAATCATCGACAAAGGCACAAAAAGTTGTGAAGGAAGAAACAGTAAGAAAAATCAGTAAATGAAAATAAAGCGTCCATATAATATCCATATGAAACTGCTTTGGGGGTGTGGGGGCTGATTGAACTAGAGTCTGCAAATACTAGTATGTTGATTTAATACTTCTTGTTGAAAAAATTCAGATTACAAATCCTAAATCTGGCACATTTTGTTCCCAAATCCTGAGGCTATTTTCCCCCCAAAGTTGAGTGAGTGTTGCTCTTCACAAATGGTTATAATCAATTTTCTAGTTGATTTTAAACATTTCAAATGTTGGGTCTCTTTCGGCTTAGGTAAATTTTGATCTCTTACTGTCAGGTATTTAAATTCATAGTGTAGTGGTACAACAACAAGGACAAGATGAACTAGAACTAGTTCCTTTTTTAAAATAAACTTTCAAAGCACTGGAGGAGCATAACATGGAACCTCTGGTTTTGATGGCAGCTGCAAATATTAACAGATGGATGGAAAGAATAAGGTATTTGTGCCTGCATGTGACTTTAATAAATTACTTAGGAAAAAAATCCAATGGGGAAGTTTTGAACTGAACTATGACTAAATGAGAAATGGATAAGGTTGATTATTTGGGATCTCTGTGGTATTAATGTAGCATTTTGTTGTGAATCAAAGCTCATAGTTCATTCATATTATGGAATGCTGTGTGTATGTGTGTTTCAATGCAAGGTTCCAGTCTTTAAATCAGAAGGAATAAAAAGAAGTTCAGATTGATGGAGCTAATCACTTTGGAGCTAATAATGAAGAAAAATAATCCTCCATAACTTTAGCGCAAGATTTTCAATATTTCAGTTTAAGTGATGAGAACTGATTAAGAGTTGAATAACAGTCTCATGATTTCAGCCTTATTAGTATTACCACGCTTACCTTTCAATTGCTGTTTAAGTAGGACTTAAACAATTAAATATCCTTGGTTTAAGTCAGAAGTGATCTTTATCATTAATAAAAATACTACTTACTATGGAGTGAAAAGGTTAATTAATATCATACTAAAAAGGAAGAGGCTTTGAATTTCTGATGAGTTTGTGAACAAATAGGCTCTTTACTAATTACTGGATTATACTACTGTGAAGAAATAATTCTAGAAAGACTTTTAATTATTTTCAGTGGAAGACATTAACCACAACAAATCATATCGTCTCAAAACTCCCTATAAAGATATGTATTTTTCCTGACAGCCTGCACTGTTCTGTTCTACTTCTCTCTGCCATATTTCTAGGGTTCCCCCATTTTCTTTTGTGCTGTTTGCAGTGGCATTGATGGAAGCACTCATTTGTTCAGTCATTTCTGGCAACAGCTATTTTATTTAGCCATAATTCCCTAGGCACTGAATCTTCCAGCTGAATATTCTAGAGAAAGGTGATAGCTATCATTTTTTAAAAAATGGCAGCCTCCCCAGTGGCAGCCATCATATTTTCCTAAAATGTCCCAAAATGACACTATTAAGGCATTCTGGGTAAATAAAATGGCAGCCAACAGTAAAATGAGCTCTGCTGCTTCTGGAACAAGACAAACCACTCCCCATCTCTGAATGTCATGAACAGATGTCCCTTTTGTATCACTTTGTACATTCACTTTGGAAAAAATGAGAATTGAGCTGAACGGGTTCTTCAGCTCAGTTTTTCATTTGTTCCACACCGGTATAACACGATTGGAGCCAATGAATTGATACTGAAATGTGAAGCAAATATATTCCCTTCATTGGAAGAAGAATAAAAATTCCAACCTATGTTTATAGTTATGGAACCTTTGTTTTATAGGTCAGATACAGCCATTCTTTACAATGATCGGTCTGTGTTAGAAAATCATCACCTCAGCGCGGCGTTCCGCCTTCTGCAAGATGACGAGGAGATGAATATCCTGTCTAACCTCTCAAAGGATGATTGGAGGTAAGGATCCCTGCTGACCTTGATGGCTGTCAGCCTGATTGCTCCAAATGTACCCCTCAAGTGTACTCAGTGGGAAACTTGGTTCATGGATGAACAGCAGAGAAGAAAGTTTGATAGCAAATGATGAGAAGAGAAGTGGTCCTCAATTTGTACCGAAGCAATATGTCAAAGTTGTAGCATAAATCACGTTAAAAGACATAACATTTACATTTTCCTTTGGTGCTGTCATGAGCTCTGCAGAGTGCTGACAAGTGAAGCTGTTCCACTCCAGGAATGGTACAAGACAAAGAAGTAGAATCTGAGTTCCAGTAAAAAATGCATACCAATCCTTGTCAAAACCTTGGATTCACACAATGTGTTGATTCCCAAAAGTTCATTGAGACATATTTCAAAGACTCTCACCAATATCAAATACGTTTTGACTGGTGTCTTCAGTGGCCATTGTTGAAGCAACAATTCCAAACTGAAAATTCTTCAGCTCCTCGATATACTACAGAAGAACCATAGAAAAATCTTCTGTCTATGCTGGAATCAAGAGCATCATTTTCTGAATGCAGTCTCATGCAGCAACACAACAAGAAGGTTTTGTTTAGAAGACTGCTTTTGTGCTCAGGTTCCACTTGAAGGCTGGCCACTGTGAGTACTGGATGTTGGACTAAACGGGCCTTTTGCTTCATCCAGGAAGCTCTTCTCAAATCCAAGCAAACCCTGTCCCTTTCTGAGAGTTCAAAAATATTGAACTGTGGCCTTAACGACCTAAAACATGACACCAGGCAGTCTAAAATATCTGTTCCACACATATTTGGCTTTAGGTGTGAATTGGGCTACAGCATTAACAAGTCAACAAACATTGTAAGCTGGGGCTGTAGATCATTTGCTGGTGGGCAACATTGCATATGTAGCAACTAGCATTCAATTAACATGGAAGTACAGGGACATGGGTGGCACTGTGGGTTAAATCACAGAGCCTAGGACTTGCCGGTCAGAAGTTCGGCGGTTCGAATCCCCGCGATGGGGTGAGCTCCCATTGTTCGGTCCCTGCTCCTGCCAACCTAGCAGTTCGAAAGCACGTCAAAGTGCAAGTAGATAAATAGGTACCACTCCGGCGGGAAGGTAAAAGGCATTTCCGTGCGCTGCTCTGGTTCTCCAGAAGTGGCTTAGTCATGCTGGCCACATGACCCGGAAGCTGTACGCCGGCTCCCTCGGCCAATAAAGCGAGATGAGTGCCGCAACCCCAGAGTCGGTCACGACTGGACCTAATGTGAGAGCCAGTGTGGTGTAGTGGTTAAGAGCGGTGGACTCGTAATCTGGTGAACCGGGTTCACTTCCCTGCTCCCCACCCATGCAGCTGCTGGGTGACCTTGGGCTAGTCACACTTCTTTGAAGTCTCTCTGCCCCACTCACCTCACAGAGTGTTTGTGGTGGGGGAGGAAGGGAAAGGAGAATGTTAGCCGCTTTGAGACTCCTTCGGGTAGTGATAAAGCAGGATATCAAATCCAAACTCTCTTTCTTCTTCTTCTAATGGTCAGGGGTCCCTTTACCTTTACCTTTACAGTGCCTTAGCATCAGTTACCGTAAACTTGCAACTTGGACCCCTTTTCCCCAGAAAAGGGTAAGAAAAAGACTGGCTCCACATACCTCACAATATCTGGCAAGATGTGGGGTGCCCAATATTGTTTTGTTGGCATCCGTCTGCCTCAAGACGCAATGGAGTGTGCCTCCAGGAGTGAAGTCAAACCTCTGTGTTAGTAGCACCGACGTGACTTCCATAGGACACAAGCCTGGGCAATGTATTTGGGGATCCTGGGCTGCTCTTGGCTTTACTGAAGTGGACCAAAGGAAAGCAGAGCAATATGTTTGGCACCGGCTTGGCTGCAAACGATGCTGGAAGAAGGCATACAAGGCGCCATCTAACTGTCTTAGGGACTCCACTCTGGATTTGTGTAGGATTCACTCCTTGGCCTTTTCTTCTCCCAAAGATATCCAGCAAGGCAGCGGAGGTTTAGGATCACAGTTCTAGATGGGCTACCTTCCCTGGTTGATGCCCCAACCTTCCTTCCAGAGCATGTGCATAAACTACCTTCTTGACGTTGGACCCACGTCTGGTCTCATCCACTCAATCTGCCAGAGCTTATATTTGCATGCAGGGGAAGTCCCTAAGCCAATGAGGGTTTGAGACCCATCGGCTACCCTCACCTGATTTAGCTGGCCAATCAAAGCCATTTCTTGGGTGTGGCCACTGTCACATGCTGACAGATTCTGGGACATTCACAAAACTACAACAACAAACCTATGGTTACGTGGAACGTACTATGTAAACACACCAAACGTAACCGGATGTACTTTTGAATAAATAAGATATACTATTCATTGTATCAGTTTGTAGATTTCAACAGAAGTCTCATAAAGTTCAACAAAAAAAGCAGAAGACCCAGTGGATCAGTTCATTCTCTAGTCAGTTCATGCATAAGATAGATACATGTATAAGTATCTATTCCGGCTAATATTAAGGCTAATATTCCAGAAATCCTTGTCTGAGACTCTGTGAAAGGATTCTGTGGAACTGTAACAGCCCTTCATGTGGATTATTGGACTATTTGAACAGACAGGTGGAATAAATACTTATACTTCTGCTTTTTTCGTTGACCTTTATGAGACTTCTGTTGAAATCTGCAAATTGATACAAAAAATAGTGTACATTATTTATTCAAAAGCACAGTACGTTTTGTGTGTTTATTGGACAGATTCTAGGAGTCACAGGTGCAAGCTAAGTGCAGGGGGGGGGGGGAGAAAAGGTAAGTAAACTAGCACAGAAGGAGCGTGATGTGCCCCCCCAAGAAACCACCCCTCTCTTAACATCCCACACACCCTGGGTGCCCAGTATAGATAACAGGGAAATGAAATTGTATAAAGTCCTCAAGTCCAATCTACAATTTAGGCTCATTTTTTTAATCTGGACCTATTAGATGAAGCCCTTCTTTCATTCCCAAATTTAGGCCTTGTGTAATTTTAGCCTGCTCAGCATCGTATATAAACAGGGCCTGGTGATTCAGGAGCTTTGTGTTTCTAAGAAAACAGAGTGCCCTGATGTCAAGGTTATCTCCTAGCAAGAGCGGCTACATCATCTGACTAACTTGCTCACTTCAGGTCTGGTATCTGCAGCAGATATTCCTCTCTGCCCTTAAGTCCCAGGAAAAAAAGATAATGTGAAGTACTCAGTGACGCACATCGGAGTGTACAGCGAGAATGTGATAAATAATTTGTAGATAGAGAAACAAAAGAAGTGTTTCTTACATGGTTCTCCCTCCCTCCCCCCCTCCCTCTTCTTCTCCACCTCTTCTTAACTGGATATCTACCGAAAAGAGAATTTAGGACTCTGGTGATTGAGATGGTGTTGGCCACAGATATGTCCTGTCACTTCCAGCAAATCAAAGCCATGAAGAATGCGTTGCAGCAGCCAGAAGGGTGAGTCACCTTGTGACACTGTGCGGAGGGGAGGGCTGTGTTCCAGCTGGTACTTTGCCACTTCATTAAACAAGCTTCAAAAGCATCTCTCTGAGGGGGAAGACAGCATCCTTTCATGTCCATGCCTATTTCTTTTCACAGCGAGTGAATTCACACATGCGCACAGACACACTTCGTTCCAGATTGGCAAGGATTAAAACAGAGCATGGATAAAAGAAATCCATCCCTTTGTTGTGGAGAAGAAGCACTAAAAACAGTGGTGGCTGGTCCTTTAGGGCAAGAGGCGCACTGCGCCACTAATGCCAGCTCCGCCTGCCAGAGTCTTACTTGAAACCACTGCCTATCAGCCTCCTCCTTATTCTTAGTCTTGCCCTTGTAGGACTCAACAGGGACAAGGATGCAGGCAAAACTAAAATGGGTTGTCTCTGCCTGTCAAAGGTTTTAATAGCCTCATTTCCTTGTTTCACAATTGGTTTCCAGTCTTACGGCACGGCGATTAATTTATACCACTGTTTGCATTTGCAGAATTGACAAACCGAAAGCCTTATCGCTGATGTTGCATACAGCTGACATCAGTCATCCTGCCAAGGCATGGGACCTCCATCATCGCTGGACCATGTCCCTGCTAGAGGAGTTTTTCAGACAGGTAACTTGCAAAAATTAAGCTGCTTTTCTTTCTTTCCATGTTATTTGGGTAGCACTCCACTTAATATTTACATATAATAATAATAATAAATTTTATTTATACCCCGCCCTCCCCAGCCAAGGCCAGGCTCAGGGTGGCTATGTAGGACATACATAGGTAGCATCTTATTACTGCCTTTGTTGACATCACAATTGCATGAAATATTGCTGTGGGGGGAGGGGCGCCAACTATAGGGGACTCTGGGTGCCTGAGCACCCACACTGCAGGCCCCCAACGCAACTTCTGAAGTCTCACAAGGCCTTGGAAAGCATCTCTGAAGCCTCGCCACCGGAAGTCAGGTTCCATGGTCTCAAGGCCTTGTGAGAACTCGAAACCTGACTGGGGAGCACATGTGAGCTGCCCAAGTTGGCTCCCCTGTGCGGGGGGATGTCTACTGTCCTTTAGAAAGATGTCGAGGGAAGAGTTTCTCTCCATCCTTTCCCAGCGGAATTCAACACAGGTATCTGTGTGTTTACATCGGATGATCAGTAAATACAACAATGAAAATCCTAATAACATAGCAGATCCTATGCCCAGTTCAGATGTGACAACAGGGTATGATTTGTTGCTGTAAGCTGGTGTGAGCCAGCTTGAGCTGTGGGCTCACATTCTCCCCCTCCCCTTGAAGGGAGGAGATTTAAAGCTTTTGTTCCTGGCTTGTTCTACATCACAGTTTCCCATTTTGTTTTACTCCCAAGCTTGTCCCGAAGGCATAAATCTCCTCCCTGCATGTGCAAAGGGGAGAGTATATAGCTCCTTCACTCATACTAGTTTGTCCTAATAGAAGCATTCTATTGTTGTTATGTCTGAACCAGGCCAGAGTGTGTTCATTTCTTCACAGAAAGCCCTGTTGCAGCTAAATATCCTTTAGAACATTCCAGTAGTTCATAGAAGGCCAGAGTATGATCATTGTACCATTGATTAGTCATGTTTCATGTGTAATATTGTGATGAGTATTTGTGTGGACCAAGGCTAGGGTTTCTGCCTCCCTCCCACAAGTCAGTTGGCAACTTTGCCTCTCTCCCTCCACGTCCTCATAATAAAAAAATTCCTTCCTGTAGCACCTTAAAGACCAACTAAGTTAGTTCTTGGTATAAGCTTTCGTGTGCATGCACACTTCTTCAGATACACAGTCCTCAGTCCTCCACGTCCTCAGGCTTTATGGCAATCTGTTTTGGAAACACAAGACTGTTTCTAAAGCACCATTCGACAGGACATTGGAATAAGGAGAGAGGGAGAAATCTGCTGCCCCTTATTTTTTTAAAAAGAGCCAAAGTCTCACTGAATATATCTCTGCTTCTAGGCTGCAATCTACATGAGCGGATGAAATTATAGGCAGTCTTGCAGACAACATGTACCTCTCTTTTTGCACCCAGTGTCAATATATTGGCTAAGATCACAGTGCGCCGGGAGTTTTTTCTGTTCAAGTCCCATGCAAATGGCTGCAAAGTGAACAAGAACATGACTTATGCCCTTTACGTTCCTGGTTTGTGCTAATCTTCTTTTTGTTCTTTCTCTTTATTCTTCAGGGTGACAAAGAAGCAGAGCTAGGGCTTCCTTTTTCCCCTTTGTGCGACCGTAAATCCACCATGGTTCCTCAGTCTCAAGTAGGTAAGTACATCCAGAAAGACTACATTTCCCAAGTGAGGAGGAAGGAGAAAGTGGCCACAAAGACACTGCAAAAGGGATAGTAAGAAGGGAGAAAAGGGGAATTGCCTAATGCACAGTACAGTGGTACCTTGGTTCTCAAACTTAATCCGTTTCAGAAGTCCATTCCAAAACCAAAGCGTTCCAAAACCAAGGTGCACTTTCCCATAGAAAGTAATGCAAAATGAATTAATCCATTCCAGGCTTTTAAAAACAACCCCTAAAACAGCAATTTAATAAGAATTTTACTATCCAGCGAGACCATTGATCCATAAAATGAAAGCAATAAACTATGTAAAGGTAAAGAGACCCCGACCATTAGATCCAGTCGTAACCGACTCTGGGGTTGCGGCGCTCATCTCGCTTTATTGGCCAACAGAGCCAGCGTACAGCTTCCTGGTCATGTGGCCAGCATGACTAAGCCGCTTCTAGCGAACCAGAGCAGCACACGGAAACGCCGTTTACCTTCCCGCCAGAGCGGTACCTACTTGCACTTTGACTTGCTTTCGAACTACTAGGTTGGCAGGAGCAGGGACCGAGCAATGGGAGCTCACCCCGTCACGGGGATTCGAACCGCCGACCTTCTGATCAGCAAGTCCTAGGCTCTGTGGTTTAACCCACAGTGCCACCCGCGTCCCAATAAACAATGTACTGTAGTATAAAATAAATAAGACAGTATTGTAGATGATAAAAATTAAAATTCTTTTTTTTTCTTTCTTACCTGCACTGATGATAGTCATTGTTTGGATGGGGGGCTTTTATCCATTTCCACAGTTACACAATCAGTCAGTAGCTGAACTGGGTTCCACACAGTCACAAAAACAAATTAACCTAAAAATCCCCAGAAACAAAATGCAAAATAAATAGCAAAACCAAAAGCGCCAAACTTAATCCATTCTGGAAGTCTGTTTAACTTCTGAAATGTTCAAAAACCAAGGCACAGCTTCTGATTGGTGCAGGTGCCCCAGAAACAATAGCTGACAACCTCATCGGACGTTGGGCTTCCAAAAAACATTCGAGAACCAGAACATTTACTTCTGGATTTTCGCATTTGAGAACCAAGGAGTTTGAGTACCAAGGTGTTTGAGAAACAAGGTACCACTGTATGTATGTTCTTGCTTGGGTGAAGCATTCAAGGAATTTTGATGGAAGCCAGGTCATATTTCAGATCTGGCTATAGTTCAGTAGAATTTTTGTGCTTTGTATCAATAAAGACCCAGTTATATCCCTGGAACCTGTGGCTAAAAGGGTCTCATGTCCCGAGACCTTAGAGAGCTGCTATCAGCCAGAGAAGGTAATACAGTGGTGCCTCGCAAGACGAAATTAATCCGTTCCGCGAGTCTCTTCGTTTTGCGGTTTTTTCGTCTTGCGAAGCACGGCTATTAGCGGCTTAGCGGCTATTAACGGCTTAGCGGCTTTAAGAAAAAGGAAACAAACTCGCAAGAACTCGCAAGACGTTTCGTCTTGCGAAGCAAGCCCATAGGGAAATTCGTCTTGTGGAACGACTCAAAAAACGGAAAACTCTTTCGTCTAGCGAGTTTTTCGTCTTGCGAGGCATTTCTCTTGAGGGGCACCACTGTATGTAGAATTGGCTGGAATGACTTGTCACAAGACCACGAAGGAGATTACCTTACCCCTTGGCCTTGTTTTCTTGGCAGCATTTGACCTTTAGTAAAAAGGCTCGTATCCATTGCCCAAATCAATGGAGAATTAATGGTAAATTATGCCATTAGCAAAGGCAATTATGGCAAACGAAGCAAGCACTCAGTCGGTACCAAAGGCTGATTTATACAGGCTTGTGCTGATTCACATTTTATTTAATTTGCGGAAGTTTACTGCGTCTAACCGGCATTAATAATCACGTTCTCTTTGTAAATCTCATGCTCTAACATTTTAAAATATTCATTTCTCAGTCTGCTGCTCAGTGGGCAATTGTCTAATGACTTTATATAGCGGCTGCGATTGAATCAAGAACTATCATATCTACCCCCCTCGCTATTTCCTATCCACCAATGCAAGTTTCCCACCTCAAAGCTGAAGTCAGAAGTGAATGTTGTTGTTGTTTAGTCGTTTAGTCGTGTCCGACTCTTTGTAATCCCATGGACCAGAGCATGCCAGGCACTCCTGTCTTCCACTGCCTCCCGCAGTTTGTACAGACTCATGCTGGTAGCTTCGAGAACACTGTCCAACCATCTCGTCCTCTGTCGTCCCCTTCTCCTTGTGCCCTCCATCTTTCCCAACATCAGGGTCTTTTCCAAGGAGTCTTCTCTTCTCATGAGGTGGCCAAAGTATTGGAGCCTCAGCTTCACGATCTGTCCTTCCAGTGAGCACTCAGGGCTGATTTCCTTCAGAATGGATCGGTTTGATCTTCTTGCAGTCCATGGGACTCTCAAGAGTCTCCTCCAGCACCATAATTCAAAAGCATCAATTCTTCGACGATCAGCCTTCTTTATGGTCCAGCTCTCACTTCCATACATCACTACTGGGAAAACCATAGCTTTAACTATACGGACCTTTGTTGGCAAGGTGATGTCTCTGCTTTTTATTTTTATTTTTTATAAATATTTATTAAAGTTTTCACAATATTATATAATGAAAAAGAAAAAATACAAAATACAAAATTAAAAACAATTAAAAACAATTCCATCTTTTTGTCACTTATCTTTCATTTGCTTGATTCCCGGACCTCCTCATACCTCCCTTTTTTGTATTCCAGTTCAATTTATTAGTTCGGCAATTCCTTTCCCTCCTTATTTTATCCTGATCTTTAATCTTAATATATTATAGCATTAAATTTTTACCTGTTAAAAATCCAATTCTTTCATATTCTTTTATACCATTACAGCTAGAAACCACTTAACTTCAATCCAACATCATTCTAACATTCGTTAATTTTGCAATATTTCTGTAAATAGTCTTTAAATTTCTTCCAATCTTCTTCCACCGACTCTTCTCCCTGGTCTCGGATTCTGCCAGTCATTTCCGCCAATTCCATATAGTCCATCACCTTCATCTGCCATTCTTCCAGAGTGGGTAGATCTTGTGTCTTCCAATACTTTGCAATAAGTATTCTTGCTGCTGTTGTGGCATACATAAAAAAAGTTCTGTCCTTCTTTAACACCAATTGGCCGACTATGCCCAGGAGAAAGGCCTCTGGTTTCTTCAAGAAGGTATATTTAAATACCTTTTTCAATTCATTATATATCATCTCCCAGAAAGCCTTAATCCTTGGGCACGTCCACCAAAGGTGAAAGAATGTACCTTCAGTTTCCTTACATTTCCAACATTTATTATCGGGCAAATGGTAGATTTTTGCAAGCTTGACTGGGGTCATGTACCACCTGTATATCATTTTCATAATATTCTCTTTTAAGGCATTGCATGCCGTAAACTTCATACCTGTGGTCCATAACTGTTCCCAGTCAGCCATCATTATGTTATATCCAACATCTTGTGCCCATTTAATCATAGCAGATTTCACCGTTTCATCCTGAGTATTCCATTTCAACAGCAAGTTATACATCTTTGACAAAATCTTAGTTTTGGGTTCTAACAATTCTGTTTCTAATTTTGATTTTTCCACCTGGAAGCCAATTTTCTTATCCAAATTGTATGCCTCCATTATCTGATAATAATGAAGCCAGTCTTGCACTTTGTTTTTTAGTTTTTCAAAACTCTGCAATTTCAGTCTATCTCCATCTTGTTCCAAAATTTCCCAATATTTCGGCCATTTGACCTCCATATTGAGCTTTTTCAGAGCTTTGGCTTCCATCGGTGATAGCCACCTTGGGGTTTTATTTTCCAGTAAGTCCTTGTATCTTATCCAAACATTAAACAATGCTTTCCTGACAATATGGTTTTTAAATGCTTTATGTGCTTTGACCTTATCATACCACAGATATGCATGCCATCCAAATACATTGTTAAAACCTTCTAGATCCAAAATGTCAGTGTTTTCAAGAAGCAGCCATTCTTTCAACTCTGCTTTTTAAGATGCTGTCAATGGAAGAACGTTATTGTTCACCTTATGTCACTGATTGAAATTTTCTGATGAAGCATAGTTGGTGTTATTTTTCTTACAAGACATACCATACAATCAAACATTTGGGGCTGAGTTACCCTCTGCATCCAGACAAATGCTTTCACGGGTGAAATGAAGCAATTTAACTGTCAAGGCCTGTTTTTAAAGACCAGCTTATTTTCTAAGGACGGTATTTCACTACGAGTCCAGCGCCAATATCTGAAAATCCAGTCTGCTCTCTCATCAGTCAGACCAAATTGTTGCAGAATACCAAGCCAAGAATTTTCTATTGCTCAACAGGAAGCTTAAAAGATGCAAACGCTTTTTCTTCTCTTTGAGGCTGTGGGAGGCTTGTTTGATTGGAGACTTTGCTCCTTGTTGTCATCAGTGCCTTTTTTCACTGATCAGTGTAGTGACATCCTTTCATTTTTGCCCTTTGCTTGGCAAGGAGAAAGCCCACACTTTCTGAACGTGCTGGGCAAACACTGATGATCACATGGAGTTTATGCCACGCTGAGATATCTGAACCTGCTGTGCATTAACTAACTGGTCCCTGGATTCTTTTTAAAATGTTGATCAGGAACAAAGGGCTATCTTAGGTGATTCCCAAACCACACTACTAACCTCTTACGGTGTTTCACGTGCTCTAAGCTTTCACGTTTCTGGTTGGCGGTGACAGCAGTGGCCTCTCCCTCCTCCTCTTCCTCCTGTTCATGCACTAGACGCAGCGGTTCTCAACCTGTGGGTCCCCAGATGTTGTTGGACTACAACTCCCATCATCCCTGAGCTCTGGCCTTGCTAGCTAGGGGTGATGGGAGTTGTAGTTCAACAACATCTGGGGACCCACAGATTGAGAAAGGCTGCACTCGAGTGTCTTTCCTCCCACTCAGGGATGAAGAGATGGGAGCCTTGCTGCTTCCATTTTGAGGAATGCAGATGCAGTTGAGCCACCGCTAGAATTTCCCAACAGGTGGGTCACTGCTGCTTAGCTTGGAGAGAGAGAGGGGTAGGGGAGAGAAGGCAGGGAGGCTGGCGCAGTGCAAATTCGCCAGCAGGAGCACTGGATGTGCTCCGCCAGTGCATTTGCTCCGCACCAACCTCCTTGCTGCCTGAGCCCTTTCCCTCTCAATAAGTGATAGGCCCAGGAAGCTCTAAGTGGCTCCTCCCTACCTAGTGAACTGCTTCAGTTGGAAGGTAAGACACTGAGACAGGGAAAAGATTGCACACAAGAGCTCTTGTAGAGGAAGCAGGCAGGCCATTTGTGGATCACTTATTGCACTTTTGCAGGCTGTCACTGTGTTGGTCTGTATCTCCCCACCAAAGGAGCCAACTCCTAGGAGCTGAGGGGTCTTTGTCCCCCCAATAAAATATTTTAAGGGGCTGGGCCCCCCAAGGTTGATGGACATTGCCATTCAGATGGTGTGCGTGCACTGCTTCATGTGATCGGTTTTGTGGGGCAGGGCTTACCTGCCCCCCAATATTTTAGTCAAGTTGGCACCCCTGCCCCCCACCCCTCCAATCCCCCTTCACTGCCCTTCCCCCACTTGAACTCAGGACATTTCCTCCATCAGCTTGGTTTCACTTTTTAAAAATGCAATAGTGTGAGAACTGGATGTTGGACTAAATGGGCCTTTGGGCTGATCCATTTTACATTTTCCATTTTACATGTCAGCACCGGATTTAGGTGCACAGGGCTCCGAGCCAAGGGGTGGGTGCAAAATGAGAGGATCCGTTTGGAGGCGCCAAATTTTGGCCTCACATAGGGCGCCATATTACGAAAGGTGACCAAAGCCCATCCCTGCACACGTCCAAGTAAAGGTAAAGGGACCCCTGACTACTAGGTCCAGTCGTGACCGACTCTGGGGTTGCGGTGCTCATCTCGCTTTATTGGCCGAGGGAGCCGGCGTACAGCTTCCGGGTCATGTGGCCAGCATGACCAAGCTGCTTCTGGCGAACCAGAGCAGCGCACGGAAACGCTGTTTACCTTCCCGCCAGAGTGGTGCCTATTTATCTACTTGCAGTTTGATGTGCTTTTGAACTGCTAGGTTGGCAGGATCTGGGACCGAGTAACGGGAGCTCACCCCGTCGTGGGGATTCGAACCGCCGACCTTTTGATCGGCAAGTTCAAGCTCTGTGGTTTAACCTGCAGCGCCACATTTTTAAAAGTATGATTGTATACATAAAAAATATAATGTGTGGAACAGACTTTAATGTCTGCTGGATGATGACTACTTCTGCAGAACACCCTCTGAGGTTGTTTGTGGACTGGGAGAAAGGAAGGAGGCAGAATGGGACTGCTAACGTAGGCTTTATACCACAGATGATACATGGAAGATGATTTAGGAACCACTGCTCAGTCTAAATGGTTGTTCTGATTACTTTCATTTCCTGATATAAAAGCTAAGATATAATGACTCCTAGCTGATGGAAAGTGGGTTCCGTGTCCCATGCAAACTAAATTAAATAAGTGGATTATGGGAAATTGTAATTACATTTGACATTAGCGGTCATATTTTTTAACAAGGATGGTGTTTCTTTAGACATTTCTGTAACATAGCACCCAATTTGTTTAATTTGCTTTGCAAATGGTGAATAATACATAAACAGTGGTTTCTAATTTTCCTGCTCTGAAATATGCACCCTATACCACAAGATACTTACTTTTGATAATAAGCCTTCCTTACTAGCCAATTTATGTTATTATATTATTCATCCAAAACGACCTAATAGCTGAACATCAGGTTTGATTTACAGAAAATACATGAAATTACCTCTGATAACTCTTGCTGGTAAGTCAAATGCAAAGTTTAGATGAATAGAGTGCAAGGGAAGCTACGTGCCACGTTTCCTTGCACACTTCACGACCATGAAGCATTCCTAGCTTTGCTATTAGAGTATTTCCATAAATTTCATCCTCCAAGCTGGGTCAGACTCATCAACCAGCTGTACTTGGAATTTGACTCAGATTCCCACAAAGCCCACACAAAACAATCTCAGTCCCATCTGCCATGTGTCGAACTGCAGCAAATTATTTCCACCGTTTTAAAGAATAATCTTACAATTAGATGTTAATGCCTGTGCGAGGATTCACACTGTGAGCTATTGACGCATTTCCTGCAGGTATTTCATTATGAATATTGACAAACACATTGACGCCAGTGTAGCTGATCCTCTTGCCTTTGTGCGTCTTTTCCAGGTTTTATTGATTTCATTGTGGAACCCACTTTCACTGTGCTGACTGACATGACAGAGAAGATTGTAACACCTCTCATTGAGGAAGCCTCCCACTCTGGCATGACAGGGTTTAGGCGTTCCAGGTCGGTATCTATGTTAATTTTCCATTGACAGCTCAGCTCCCAATTCTCTTGAACTTAATGGCTGGAATCTGGAGCCCCATTCAGGGCCACCCCAAAATGTCTGCCGCCTGAGGCAGAACAGAAAATGGTACCTCCTCCTGACATCAAGTCAAGGTGCACAGTGCCAAAGGCCAACGTTATTCTGGTACCTAAGGCAGAAAATCTCACCCTGCTATAGTCGTAAACATGCAGCAGCAACAAATTGAATTAAACTAACAACTTCATGACACTGAAAAATGGTTGCCTGATACAGCAGCCTCACTCTGTCCAATGGCAGAGCTGGCCCTGTTTCATGTGCACAGAAGCTTCTCAACTACGAGAAGGGAATGCAGAATGTTCATGCCATGTCCCAAAGCTTCTCTTCTTATGGAGCTTGGGAGAACCTTTTTATTTATAGTAAATATGGCTAATAATCTATATGCAATTAACTTAATGGCTAAAGAGGGAAGAATGTAGCTATGCTTGATAGACCATGAAATGTATTCAGTAATTGTCCTACTGGAGTAAATCTAGGCGTTAAGACATGATCATATAGCTTATGTCCCTTTACTTTGTGAAGAGAACTTCATCATGGTGGGAATGGATAACATTTAAGGGATACATTAAGATTCCCTGCAGTTCCAGATGTTGCATACAGTGGTCAACCCATGTTTTCTAAAGTGGCCAGGCAATGTTCCAAATTGACACATATAATAGGACCACTAGAGGACCATTAGATGAATAAAATTAACATGATAAAGGTTTCGGTCAGATAGTAATAAACTCTTCTAGATAAAGTTCTACACAACCTTTAGATACTGCAAGTTTGACTTCCGGAGGCGGTGCCATCGGCAATGGCGGATTCCCTCTAGTCTTGAGGGAACAGCTCCGCGGAAATCGGGTCTTGCCGCTACGGCGAAGCGGGGACCCCCTTGAAAACCACAGGCGGGTGAAGCCTGTGACTGTGGGACTCGGCGGGCACCCTTAGCGCCCCCCCAATCTGCGAGGGAACCCTGTAAAGAGTTCCGGAGTGAAACGGGGAGTCTGGCGCGGTGCTGAGAGTCAACTGCTTCTTCCGTGGAGTGAAGCCGCGCAGCTGTTGCCGGAGAGCGCTGACCTTTTTCCTGTGACAATTCGGCTAATAAACAACTACCCGTGAGTAGGTTAAGTTTGAAGATTGGGAAATTTAAGGAAAAAAGGACTAATTTGGCACTGAAGCGGGAAGGCGTAAACAGGAAGTCCGCCTTCCGTTTTCTGTAAATAGATCAAAGCAAAGACTCTCTAAGCTAAGACCCTGAAAACCGTGCTGAAAAAGACTCAGATCTTAACATCAATAAAAAGAGAACTCCCTCCCTGAGGTGCGGGAGAGGGGAGGGAGAAGGGGAAGTATCTTTTGCCTGCAAAAAAAGAAGAGAGAAAGGGAACAAAGACCATCACTTAATGCCTGGGAACGGACTGTCAAGGGACAATGGAACTGCAGTATTGTGAATCGCGCTGTTAAAGGATAATGCAACTTTTTGACAGCTAACTCTGTAAGAGAGATACTTTGACTCTGAAGGGTCTCTCCGGATCTGAAACTGTTACTTTTCTTGGTTAAAAGGGGGGTTTCTGAAAGTTGGAAAAGTTACTTTATTGTAACAAGTCTGGACTGTTACTGTGTCCCCCTAGAGGAACTTTGAAATTGCTACAACTGGCCAGGGAATTTTCCACTCCAAACCGGCCAAGGGGAATTTTCCACTACAAAACAAGTAACCGTGGGATTGACCTTGATCCTTAGATAAAGTGTTATGGCAGACTTGACTCAGGAAAAAACAACAAGATCGGGGAAAATTAGACTGCAGCAGCGTAGACCATCAGCATCCGGCCTCCCTGCCCCACCAGGGGAAGATCCAGCTCAGGTGGCGCCTAAAGGAATGGCATCTGAAGGGGGCTTAGCTTCAGCACTAGATAAAATTTTTGAATCCTTGGAAAAATTAAGCAAACAAGTTGCTGAAGCGACAACTAAAATTGATCAAAACACGTCAAGCATCAATAACTTGGGGCAGAAGGTGAACTCAAATACAGAATCTATTGAGAAACTGCTGCAGGAATCTACTTTGAACCGAAAAACAGCTGAAGAAGCCAAGGAAAAAGCATTGGCTGTAGAGGAAAAGATACCACCGATATGTAGGCAGCTTGAGGACCACAAGTCATTGCTGTCTATGATTGAATTAAAAGAAAAACAGACAAATCTAAGGATCAGGCCTGTACCTGAACTTGAGAAAGATAGTTTGAGTGACTTTCTTATGCAGGAATTCGCAGACTTTTGGAACTTAGACTCAGACAAGTTAGATTTTAAGATAGAAAGTGCTTTTAGACTTGGAAGAGGGGGGAGAAAGAACAGGGTGAGAGACTGTTTGATTACCCTCCGATCAAGAGAGGAGAGAGACAGAATATTAAGTCTGCACTTCCAGAAGACCTTGGAAATAAACGAATCAAGAGTGGAGATATTTAAGGACATTCCTAAACATCTTTTGGACCTCAGGTCCAACTACAGAGATCTAGTGGCCCTATTAAGAGGAAACAGAACCATTTTTAGGTGGGAATTCCCCCAAGGCCTATCTTTTACCTTTAAAGGGAAAAGGTTTAAAATAAGATCAGTGGAAGATAAAGAAAAATTTCTGAAAGAACACGGAGAAGACCTGCAAAAAGAAGCTGAAGCAGAGCCAAGAGCTTTAAAACCAGGAATACAAGACATAGTACCACTACCTTTGGGATTGGACAAGTTAGAGAAGGTGATACCACCGACAGAACAAGAACAATTACTTGGCGCAGTTGGAGAAAAAGCAAAATAAATACACCATGTCCCTGCAACTATTAAGTTGGAATATTCATGGATTTAACTCCCCGGAGAAAAGGAAAAAAGTCTTTCATTTATTGAAAAAGGAACAATTAGACTTGATTTGCTTGCAGGAAACACATGTGATAAGGCTTCATAGGAAAGTATTGATTAATAAAAGATTGGCCCAAGAGTTTATTTCATCGGACAAGGTTAAAAAGAGAGGAGTAGTAATTTACGCGAAAGAGAGCCTATCACCGAAATTTATTTTTAAAGATGACCAAGGAAGATATGTGGCAATTGAAATCCAAACACAAGGAGAAAAATTTTTGATAGTAGGGGTATATGCACCAAATGAGGGGAAATCTGAATTTTTAAAGAAGTTGCATGAGACATTGTTAGACTATATGGATTACAACATTATCATGATGGGAGATATGAATGGAGTGGTATCTACAAACATGGACAAGTCGCAGAGACAGGTAGTTTCTAAAGATGGCAGACTACCAAAAACCTTTTTTGAGATGACTGACAATATGGACTTGATTGACATTTGGAGAATAAAGAATCCCTTGGGCAGAGAGGGAACCTTCTTCTCTGAAGCCAAAATGACATGGACAAGAATTGACCTAATCTGGATAACTAGAGGACTGGCACCTAAGACTCGAAAAGTGGAAATTTGCCCTAAAACTTGCTCCGACCATAATGCTGTGAAAATGGAGATGAAATTAACACCTACCGGTTCCTTCAGATGGAGGATGAATGACACCTTGTTTAGAGATCAAGAAGTTACCAAGAAGGCCCAAAAAACCTTGAGAGACTATTTTGAGATAAATATGAACACTACCATCGAAAAAAGAGTAATCTGGGACGCAAGTAAAGCAGTTATGAGGGGGTTTCTAATTCAACAGAATGCAATAAAGAATAGAACTCAAAATGAGAAAAAATATAAAATTTTGGAAAAAATAAAAGAGGGTGAGAAGAAACTGAGAGGGAAACCAAAGTCACAAGAGATTCTGAGAGAAATAAAGTTATACCAAGTTCAATATATGAAGATGATGAATCAGGAAATAGAATGGAAAATTAAACAGATGAGACAAAGGACATTCGAATCGGCCAATAAATGTGGAAAACTGTTAGCTTGGCAAATGAAAAAAAGAAAAAAACTCAACACCATTACCAACTTGGAAGTGGAAGGAAAGAACATCCAGAATCCAGTGGAAATTAGAAAATGCTTCCAGAGGTACTTTAAACAGTTATATACACAAGGGCCACAGAAAGAGTTTGATTTAGACCAATTCTTAAAAACAAATGGACTTCAAAAAATCTCTCAAGAAAATAAGTTAATGTTGAACTATAAAATAACAGAACAGGAGGTGGAAGGTGCCATCCAGAACATGCAGTTGGGCAAATCTCCAGGGCCAGATGGCTTAACCTCAAAATATTATAGATCCTTGAAGGATTGGATAATTCAACCACTAAAGGAGGTTTGTAATGAAATTTTGGAGGGGGAAAAAGCGCCAGAGTCGTGGAAGGAAGCTTATATTACACTAATACCGAAAAATGAATCTGAAAAGACACAACTTAAGAACTACCGCCCCATATCGCTGCTTAATGTGGATTATAAAATTTTTGCAGATATTTTGGCTAAAAGGTTAAAAAAAGTATTAGTGGAGGAGATACATAAAGACCAAGCTGGCTTTCTCCCGGGTAGACACTTGTCTGACAACACGAGGAATATAATCAACATTTTGGAGATGTTGCAAGTGAATATTAATACTAAAGCTGTTTTAATTTTTGTAGATGCGGAGAAAGCCTTTGATAATATTTCTTGGAGTTTCATGAAGAAAAATCTTCAGGGGATGGGGGTTGGTCAAGGGTTTGAAAATAGTATAAGTGCAATTTATTCAGAACAAAAGGCTAAACTAATAGTTAACAATGTGGTGACAGAGGAATTTAAGATAGAGAAAGGGACATGACAAGGCTGCCCAATTTCCCCATTGCTTTTTATTTCGGTCCTGGAGGTTCTGCTAAATATGATCAGAAGGGACCGTCTGATCAAAGGTATACAGGTCGGAGCCAAACAGTACAAATTGAAAGCTTTTGCAGATGATTTAGTGTTGACGTTACAGGAGCCAGAATCTAGTACTAAAAGAGTATTAGAATTGATTCAGGAATTTGGTCATGTGGCAGGATTTAAGCTGAACAAGTTAAAAACTAAGGTGCTTGAGAAAAATTTAAACACCGATTGAGAAAGAGAGGTTTCAGAAGGAGACAGGTTTAACATTGGTTAAGAAAGTAAAATACCTGGGGGTTAATATGACCGCTAAGAACTTAAACCTATTTAAAGACAATTATGAGAAATGTTGGTCAGAAGTGAAAAAGGATCTAGAGATATGGTCAAACTTGAAGCTTTCCTTGTGAGGTCAAATTGCTGTTATAAAGATGAATGTATTGCCAAGTATGTTATTTTTGTTTCAATCATTGCAAATCTTGGACAAAATGGACTGTTTCAAGAAGTGGCAGAGAGACATTTCTAGATTTGTCTGGCAGGGCAAGAAGCCCAGAATAAAATTTAAAATATTAACTGATGTAAAGGAAAGAGGTGGATTTGCCCTGCCAGACCTTAAACTTTATTATGAATCAGCAGCATTCTGCTGGTTGAAAGAATGGCTGCTTCTTGAGAACACAGACATTTTGGATTTAGAAGGTTTCAATAATGTTTTTGGGTGGCATGCATATTTGTGGTATGACAAGGTTAAAGCACATAAAGCATTTAAAAACCATATTGTTAGGAAAGCATTGTTAAATGTCTGGATAAGATATAAGGACTTACTTGAAAATAAAACCCCAAGGTGGTTGTCACCGATGGAAGCAAAGGCTCAGAAAAAGCTCAATATGGAGGCCAAATGGCCGAAATATTGGGAAATTTTGGAACAAGAAGGAGACAAATTGAAATTGCAGAG
Source organism: Podarcis pityusensis (assembly GCF_964106645.2). Taxonomy (NCBI): domain Eukaryota; kingdom Metazoa; phylum Chordata; class Lepidosauria; order Squamata; family Lacertidae; genus Podarcis; species Podarcis pityusensis. The sequence goes on along the minus strand of NC_138037.1, from coordinate 52,105,296 downwards.
TTTTGAGAAATTAAAAAACAAAGTGCGAGACTGGCTTCATTATTATCAGATAATGGAGGCATATAATTTGGACAAGAAAATTGGCTTCCAGGTGGAAAAATCAAAATTGGAAACAGAACTGTTAGAACCCAAAACCAAGATACTTTCAAGAATGTATAACTTGCTGCTGAAATGGAATACTCAGGATGAAACGGTTAAATCGGCTATGATCAAATGGGCACAAGATGTTGGACATAACATTATGTTTGCTGACTGGGAACAGTTATGGACCACAGGTATGAAGTTTACGGCATGCAATGCCTTAAGAGAGAATATTATGAAAATGATATACAGGTGGTACATGACCCCAGTCAAGCTTGCAAAAATTTATCATTTGCCCGATAATAAATGTTGGAAATGTAAAGAAAACGAAGGTACATTCTTTCACCTTTGGTGGACGTGCCCAAAGATTAAGGCTTTCTGGGAGATGATCTATAATGAAATGAAAAAGGTATTTAAATATACTTTCTTGAAGAAACCAGAGGCCTTTTTCCTGGGCATAGTCGGCCAATCAGTGCCAAAGAAGGATAGAACTTTCTTCATGTATGCTACAACAGCAGCAAGAATACTCATCGCAAAGTATTGGAAGACACAAGAGCTACCCACGCTGGAAGAATGGCAGATGAAGGTGATTGACTATATGGAATTGGCGGAAATGACTGGCAGAATCCGAGACCAGGGAGAAGAGTCGGTGGAAGAGGATTGGAAGAAATTTAAAGACTACTTACAGAAATATTGCAAAATTAATGAATGTTAGAATGATGTTGGATAGAAATTAAGTGGTTTTTAGCTGAAATACCATAAGGGAATATGAAAAATTGATTATTAACAGGTAAAAATCTAATGTTACAATATTTTAAGATTAAAGACTAGGATAAATAAAGAGGGGAAGGATTTGCTGAACCAACAAACTGAACTGGAATACAAAAAAGGGAGGCGTGAGGAGGTCCGGGAAACAAGCTAATGAAAAATAAGTAATGGAAAGATTGTGTTGTTTTTAATCATTTTTATTTTGTATTTTTCTTCTTTTTTATTTCTATTTTTTGTAATATCTTGAAAACCTTAATAAATATCTTATTAAAAAAAAAATAGATACCTCAAGTTTGCTACATGCCATAGTTGGACTTGCTGGATTTGGAAAATGGTTGATTTATATGACCTTCCTGGTGCGTCAAGTGGCTTGGCAAATTCAGATTGCCATTGCTCATGTCGAAATGGTTTTCTGAGTTTTTCACTTCAGACATTCATCACCAATGAGGCCATTTGCCAAGTCTGACCCATCCTGGCTCTTGCTTGGAAATTGGCCGGCATTGAAAAAAGACTCAGGACCAAGGCAAAATTGCGACTCCAAAGGATTTAGTTTCCCACCCCCACCCCTGACCTACTGATCGGCAAGCCCTAGGCTCTGTGGTGTAGACCACAGCACCACCCGCGTCCCTCAGCAGGAGGATGGATGGGAAAGCTCAATCAGAGAAAGGGTCAAGTTAGTGGATGAAGAAAATGGACATTTTGCTCCTAAAGTCTCTTTAGCATCTATGCTCTTGGGTCTATCTGGATATAATATTAATGCCTTTTATCTTGTGCTCTCCCAGTCTGAATAGCATTAGCCCCTCAGAAGTTAAAAGATCAAGTGTCAAGAGTACTGGATCAGAAGGAAGTGCCTCTCTCAACTGCTCCATTCTCACTGTGGACTTCAAAGGTTTCAAAAGCACCTGGACTGAGGTGGTGCAACAAAACCGGGAGAAGTGGAAAGCACAAGCAACCAAAGGTAAGAACAAGTGAGCTCATTGCATAGAACTTTCAAAATACTCAGGATTTTGATGGTGTCTGTGTGTGTATATGGGGAAAGCTTCTATGTTGCAAAGGACCTTAAGAGTCCAGTGCATCTCTAAGTGAATACCCTTTGTAAAGATGTGATTATGCAGTTGGCAGAGCCTGTCAGAACAAAAATGTATCCAGCCTGTTTCCAGAAACTGCAGAGAGGGGATGCCTGTCATATCTCTACATCAGTGTTTTCCAAACTTGGGTCTCCAGCTGTTTTTGGACTACAATTCCCTTCATCCCTGACCACTGGTCTTGCTAGGAGTTTGGGAAACATTGCTCTCAGGGAAGATTTTAATGTGTGACATTTTAATGTATTTTTAATCTTCGTTGGAAGCCACCCCGAGTGGCTGGGGAAACCCAGCCAGATGGGCATGGTACAAATAAAAAATTATTATGATTATGATGATGATGATGATTATACTAACGTTCTGTGATTCTACAGACATGCTTAGGATTGTGGTCTTAGTCACCTGATGAGATGGGCAGGACCTGTGAGCAATTGCTGAACTGCAACCTCTATCATTCCTGACCATGGGCTATGTGGGCTGGGGCTGCAGAGAGGAGAGTTGCCCTTCTGACTGATGGTTTCTCTCCCCCTCCTGCCATTCACTGTTGTCCTTGCTTTTGCCGAGGATGCAGAAGAGAAAGCCAAGAAAGAAGCCGAGGAGAATGCTCAGCAGGGAACGGAGGACAAGAAAATGGAAGAAAGCGAAGGGAAAAAGCCGGCTGAGGAAACCACTGCCCCCAAGCCAGACAGTAGTAAAGAAGGCAATTCGGGAGAAAGCAAGAGCACGGAAGCCAGCAAGACTAATGTGAATGGGACTCGCCAAACGGCTGGCAGCAAACATGAAGCTTCTCAAGGAAAAAGTGCAACTCAGGTGGAAAAGGAGTCGGAGTCCAAGGCGACGGCAGGAGAACAAAAGCGGCTTGTACAGAATGGTAAGTCCTTGTACAGAAGCAAATGTACTTTTCATTTGTATACTGCTATGAACAACTCCTTTGTGGAGAGGAAAAGTGGGATATAAGTGTTTTAAATAATAAACAAAGAATGCAATGCTGAGCTCATACCTTTGAGAGATTTGGAGTAGGCGACAGGTGGGCAGATGAGGTTCTTATAGCCATGCCACCCCAGTCTTGCTTTCTAATATGCACTCTAATGATGTCCTAGAATTACCGTATTTTTCGCTCTATAAGACGCACCAGACCACAAGACACACCTAATTTTTGGAGGAGGAAAACAAGAAAAAAAATATTCTGAATCTCAGAAGACAGAACAGCAAGAGAGATCACTGCGTAGTGAAAGCAGAAATCCATCTTGCTGTTCTGGCTTCTGTGATAGCTGTGCAGCCTGCATTCGCTCCATAAGACACACACATATTTCCCCTTATTTTTTAGGATGGAAAAAGTGAGTCTTATAGAGCAAAAAATACGGTAAGTGTCTGTGTGAGAGAGGTATCTCTCTCTCTCTCACACACACACACAGATACATAATGGACATGCACACACACACAGAGGTTAGAGCTGTCTTTTTCCATTCAATTTGTTGCTGTTGTCATTGCAAAAGATAATGGCTCTCAATATAAATGAATTAATGAGAGAATCAAATGAGACGTCTCATTCAGCTGGATATTGCACTTAAGTGCACTTTTGCGGCCGCTGCTGGCTCATTTCTGCTGTGTCATTCCCTGGGACACTAGTTTAGTGGCCTGTACAGTTTTAGAAGGGAACTTTAATGTAATGATACACAACAATCTCCTAGGATGCATACGAGCGCTTTTCTTTGCTGGACTTAGTCTGTCTCATTCTGGGGGATTGTTCCTCTTCTCTGGGGATAGTTTCATCATTTCTTTTCAGAGTTCATTATACTCATCATTCCACCATGCAACTAGAAGAACAGCTCTTATAAGTCCCTTAAGCTACCCTATTCATTAGGAAATTCAATTCTGCAAATGTGCACAGTCTCCTTGCCTTAGGAAAAGCCTCTGTGTCTTTGCAGAGGATAGACTTTGTGAGTGTAATATTCATGTGGATATTCCAGGTCCTTCCCCTTTTGCAGTCTTTGGTTGTTGAAGGGAAATATTAATATCTCATTAGCGCTAGTCCTGCCGATGACACAAAAACATTCAAATGCTCAGTTACAGCTGGTAAACAATCTCTGGAAGTTTTGCAAGTTGGTGTTCGCTGAAGCCTGGGAACTATTTCCTCTTCAGAGAATGGCATATTACCGTATTTTTCGCTCTATAACATGCACCTGACCATAACACGCACATCGTTTTTAGAGGAGGAAAACAAGGGGGGGAAATTCTGAATGAAACAGTGGATGTATCATTTTTGTGCTTCATGCTGTGGCCACAGACATGTGATCTGATGGTGAATTTGGGGTGACCCAATGCAAACATCCTGAGGATCCATATGGATCTGTGCTTTGTAACCACGTTTTAAGTGGGGAGGGAAGGAGAAACACAGAAGGGACAAGGAGCACGAGAGGGGTGTGCAGAGAAGCAGCTGGCTAAGAATGCAGGAGAGGGGTTTAACGGGAGGGAGGAAAGGAAGGCAAAAGTTTCCCCCCACCCACCCAAGCCAGCCCTCTCTCTCTCTCTCTCTCTCTCTCCCACCTGCATGTTTTCCGGCTGCCTGCGAGTCCCTAGAATGCTTCCCTGGACGCAGCAGCAGCAGCACCGGAGCACGGAGAGGAATTAGAAGGAAGGACGCAATCCTTTCCTTTCCCCTCTGCTTGCCTGGAGGGCAGGGGGTTTCCCTGCTCTTTGTTCCGTTTGAGCAAACACAGCAACGAAACAGAAGAGGGTGGGCAGTAAGACCCTGAGGCAGAATCTCATTTGCGACGCGCAATCTCATTTTTGCCTGATTTTTGCCCCTGCACTCGCGCCAGTCGGCTCCAGGGACCACACATTCGCTCAATAACACGCACAGACATTTCCCCTTACTTTTTAGGAGAAAAATTTAGAAGAGAGAAATATGTTCAGCTTGGTACCGGCCCTATACAAAGTCCTTTCAGGACAGAAAGACAGATGAATGTAACTCCAAATCTTTAAATGACATGAAATTAATATGTTGAAGAGCTGTGGTATGTGGATTTGACACTTCTGTACTGTGAAGTGTGGCTTGTCTCCACACTGGTGTTACCAGTAAGGCGCTGCTGTGCATCTTCCCTTTTCACTTTTCAGGGCAAAGTTTTATTTCAAGAAAACACCAACCCAAAACCTCCTGCTTGTTCACCATATTTGTTGCATCTCTTTCCCCTGCTGCCCCAACGACTGTGGTTTCATTAGCTTTTTGGTTATTCTCAGCAAGAGTAAAATGGAGGCCACCCATGCAATCAGAGGTCACAAGGGGATGTCTTGACGTCAGAGCACTGCATATTTGCATAAATGAGTTCAGCTGTGCGACCATGTCACCCAGCCAACACAGAATGCAGGAAATGGTTCCTAGATCAGTATCCCCCTTGCTCCGAATGAGGAAACATTTGTGTATGCTCCCCGTTCCAAGTTGTAGCAAAGGAGCATGGTAGAAAGCATGTATCATTTCAGCTCAAGATCCAAGACATACCTTGGATCTCAAACACCTTGGAACTCAGACGTTTTGGCTCCCAAACGCCGCAGACCCAGAAGTGATTGTTCTGGTTTGCAAATGTTCTTTTAGAACCTGAATGTCTGACGGGGCTTCCATGGCTTCTGATTGGCTGCAGGAGCTTCCTGCAGCCAATCTGAAGCCACGATTTGGTTTTTGAACATTTTGGAAGTCGAACGGACTTCCGGAACGTATTCCGTTCGACTTCCAAGGTACGACTGTACTTACATAGGTACATACGTACATCCTTTGATACAGATGAGGCCCAGACTTCAATTCAAAAGTGTTCTGGAGGTGCAGTCTGTATGCCATACAAACAGATGGTATAGGTTAGGGGTGGGCAACCCCCCTTTTTCCTGCTGAGGTCTGTGTTCCCTCTGAAATACTCTGTTGGGGGTGTAGCCCTTCTGACAGGGGGCGGAGCCAAGCTAGAAACAGACATTTTCTGGATTCACTTATCCAGAATAAAGACCACTTTGCTTCATTTTTCATAATGGCTAGGTTGCCATATGCCCTCTTTTTCCAGGACATGTCCTCTTTTTCATTGGTATGTAAAATGTCGTCAGAGCGATCCGTACTTGAAAGTAGAAGTTGGCAAATGTGTCCTCTTTTTCGCTCATCAACATATGGCAACTCTAGTACAACATAGGCTTCCCAAGCTTAGGCAAGTCTGCTCAGATGTAAGCTCCACTGGATTTAATAAGGTTACTCTCAAGTGTACAGAGGATTTTTATTTATTTTTAGTGCTACTTACTAATATGGCTCCTGTTCTGAAACCAAGTGAAACTAATTCCTTTCTGACTTAAGTGTGGCTACGTCATTGCAAACACTTTTCAGGCCACATCCACTAGAATTGATCTCATGATGTTGCAACAGATATTGTGTTGGAAACTTCACTGACAGAATAGCTAGCTATGCACTACGTTAGTGACCGTTTCATGCATTGACATGCATGTGCATAAGAGTTTCAAAGGCATCCGGTCCTCACATAGAGATTTAGAGACCTGGAGGAGCGTGCTGGACTCTTAAGGCTGACAACATGCTAACGATTTTTCAGAAGGCAACCTCAAAGGTCAGGGGCCGTGTTTTACTAAGAATGGGCACCAGAAAGCAGGGACTGTCCCGAATCCACAGGGACAACTGGACTGTATAGAACAATCTAGTTATATGCCAAATCAGTGTGTGTGAATACTCCTTAGGCTCTGTACATTTCTGTCTAAATTAGCCCTGAACACTTTAAATTATAGGAGGCATTTTACAACCAAGTCACACACTGAGGACTTCTCCTTTGTATGATTTCCGACTTAAAAGATGATAGTGAGAAGTCAGACAAGAAAGGTCAGGGAAATGCATTAAAGAAACCAGAGGGTAAGGAGCCAATGTGTTTCTTTATCAGTTCATCTAGCCCAGGCTGCTACTACCTGCCATATACAGTGAACCATATGAACCAGCTGGGAGAAAAATAAAAATCGTTGGTAGGTACATCCAAGGGCTACTTCTTTGGCACACCCAAAGGTCTATAAGTTTCCCTTTTGATACTAAAACTGACCCAGGCTTATGAAAGTCATGCAAAAATTGAAGGTGCCTCTTTTTTCCATCTAAGCCCAGGATACACAGCAGTGCTTCAGGGAGCTGATTTTAAAAACCCAAATAGTGAGCATAAGGTAAAGGTAAAGTACCCCTGACAGTTAAGTCCAGTCGCGAACGACTCTGGGGTTGCGGCGCTCATCTCGCTTTATTGGCCGAGGGAGCTGACGTACAGCTTCCGGGTCATGTGGCCAGCATGACTAAGCCACTTCTGGTGAACCAGAGCAGCGCACGGAAACGCCGTTTACCTTCCCACTGGAGCAGTACCTATTTATCTACTTGCACTTTGACGTGCTTTTGAACTGCTAGGTTGGCAAAAGCTGGGACAGAGCGATGGGAGCTCACCCCGTCGCGGGGATTCGAACCGCCGACCTTCTGATCAGCAAGTCCTAGGCTCTGTGGTTTAAACCACAGCGCCACCTGTGTCCCTAGAATAGTGAGCATCCTATATCCTAAAAAGAGGTGTGGGGGGGGGGGGAGAAACGACCCTTTGCAGCTTCCTACAAGTAGTGCTATATGTCATGGAGTTGGATGAAAAACAGACATATCTTGGTTAATTAAGTGTTTTTCATTCGAAAACAACAATAGATAATTTCAAGTCAACTCTAGCCAGTCCCACCCCCCCACTTGTTTAGAAATGTGCGCCCTCTTATCAATGACTTGAAATCTGTGTGAAAATGGAACGTAGGAAGTGGAACATATGGATATGTTCTTGAGAGAAGCAGTAAAACATCTGGGCCTGATTCCATAGCTTTGCCCCGTGCACAGCTGCTCTCAGAAAACAGAACATTTGCTACCCTTTCCATCCAAACACCATTGTTTGCCAATGTTTTTCTTTCAAAGGCAGCGTGTAACGTGGCCACCAATGAAGTGGAATTATCTCATTTTGCAAATTATATCCCCCCAGGAGTTAATTAGACTGCTTATCATGATTTTAATTTTAAAATAGCTAGCTCCTTCTGTGCACCGTATCATTAGAAATTAAGTTCCGCACCATCAGTTTCAGATTCATTTTGTTAGTGCCTCGCATTGGCACTACGTACCATTGGAATGGCAAAATCCAGTGTTGGAAGGAATGGAGGCTGGTTTACCTGGGCAAATGGGGCGCTGCCCCACCAAAATCTCTGCCCTCAGCCAGCCCCCAAAACCTGCCGTCCTCCTACTTATATGCAGTCCAGGCAGTGGCATTACCTGTGGGCTTAAGAATAATAATATGCTGCCAATTTGACTAGGTTGCCCCAGCCACTGTGCGTAGCTTCCAACAAATAAAAACATAGAAGAGTGACTAGTGGGGTGCCACAGGGTTCTGTCTTGGGCCCGGTCTTATTCAACATCTTTATCAACGACTTGGATGATGGACTCAAGGGCATCCTGATCAAATTTGCAGATGACACCAAACTGGGAGGGGTGGCTAACACCCCAGAGGACAGGATCACACTTCAAAACGACCTTGACAGATTAGAGAACTGGGCCAAAACAAACAAGATGAATTTTAACAGGGAGAAATGTAAAGTATTGCACTTGGGCAAAAAAAATGAGAGGCACAAATACAAGATGGGTGACACCTGGCTTGAGAGCAGTACATGTGAAAAAGATCTAGGAGTCTTGGTTGACCACAAACTTGACATGAGCCAAGAGTGTGACGCGGCAGCTAAAAAAGCCAATGCAATTCTGGGCTGCATCAATAGGAGTATAGCATCTAGATCAAGGGAAGTAATAGTGCCACTGTATTCTGCTCTGGTCAGACCTCACCTGGAGTACTGTGTCCAGTTCTGGGCACCACAGTTCAAGAAGGACACTGACAAACTGGAACGTGTCCAGAGGAGGGCAACCAAAATGGTCAAAGGCCTGGAAACGATGCCTTATGAGGAACGGCTAAGGGAGCTGGGCATGTTTAGCCTGGAGAAGAGGAGGTTAAGGGGTGATATGATAGCCATGTTCAAATATATAAAAGGATGTCACATAGAGGAGGGAGAAAGGTTGTTTTCTGCTGCTCCAGAGAAGCGGACACGGAGCAATGGATCCAAACTACAAGAAAGAAGATTCCACCTAAACATTAGGAAGAACTTCCTGACAGTAAGAGCTGTTCGACATTGGAATTTGCTGCCAAGGAGTGTGGTGGAGTCTCCTTCTTTGGAGGTCTTTAAGCAGAGGCTTGACAACCATATGTCAGGAGTGCTCGGATGGTGTTTCCTGCTTGGCAGGGGGTTGGACTCGATGGCCCTTGTGGTCTCTTCCAACTCTATGATTCTATGATAGTAAGAGTATTTGGCTCTGGCTCCAACTACTGATGAACTCCCTGCTTTCTGCACCACAAGTCCTAATGGGCACCAACCACCGCTGCGGGTGGCGCTGTGGTCTAAACCACTGAGCCTCTTGGGCTTGCCGATCAGAAGGTTGACTGTTCAAATCCCTGCGACAGGGTGAGCTCCGGTTGCTCTGTCCCAGCTTTTGCCAACCTAGCAGTTCGAAAGCACATCCCACCGCAGTAGATAAATAGGTACTGCTGTGGCGGGAAGGTAAACGGCTTTTCCGTACACTCTGGTTTCCGTCATGGTGTTTTGTCACGCCAGAAGCGGTTTAGTCCTGCTGGCCACATGACCCGGAAAGCTATCTGTGGACAAACGCTGGCTCCCTTGGCCTGAAAAGTGAGATGAGCACCCCATAGTCGCCTTTGACTGGACTTAAGCATCCAGGGGTCCTTTACCTTTTCCATTCTTTCCAGTAGGTATACACGGAACCTACATACCTGGATAAACTCTTTGGGAGTAAGGGCAGACATATGGTCAAATATTTTGTGATACTGGAATAGCGCTAGCAGGTTTTATGTTTCGTTTTCATTCCAAAAGCGTTGAAGTGCTCCTTCACACAACCATGTGAATGTGTGACGCCTGAGGGGTTTTTAAATGGGCTTTTAATGAGCTGCTCTGTGCTTCAGTTGGTGACTGCATGGGCTCAAATGGTTGTGTGGACTAACAGACTCCTTTGGGAGGTGGTGAACTCTCCTTCGTTGGAGGTTTTTAAGCAGAGGTTGGACGACCATCTGTCATGGATGCTCTAGCTGAGATTCCTGCATGGCGGGGGTTGGACTAGATGACCCTCAGGGTCCCTTCCAACTCTAAAATTCTTTGATTATCCAGATTAGGCCATTACTCAACAGCAGGCTTCCTCAAACCCAGCCCTCCAGATGTTTTGAGACTACAATTCCCATCATCGCCGACCACTGGTCCTGCTAGCTAGGGATCATGGGAGTTGTTGGCCAAAAACATCTGGAGGGCCGAGGTTGAGGAAGCCTGCTCAACAGTACCCTCAATATGAGGGGTAAGTGCATATTATTCCAGCCAACTGTGCAGAAAATTTGCCACGTTTGTGTCGAACCATTTGCTTTATTTGAATAGTGTATTAAACTATGAATCCATGCTCTTGGCGAAGGAAAACTAGAGGCAAGGAAAAACACTCACAGCATGTCGTAAGGAAGCAAGCAATGCTTCCATCTAGTGGCCATAATGTATTTCACAAACTTCAACCGGCAGTTCACAGCTATTGCACAACGTCACCAAAATAAAAACAACCAACTGGATGAATTTGGCCAGTTGAATGATCCCTGCCATTTGGAAACGGTCCGCACGCAAGGTCCAAGGAGAGATGGAACTGGGTGATGTTGGTGGGAAAGGGTTCAAGAAAAAGGGAAGAGACAGTGCTTTCAAATGAAGGGGGGACTGTTAGTCTGTGGCAGGAATGTATTGGGTGCCATGCAAATGACTTGTGTGAGCATATGAAAACTGTGTGTGTGTTGCTTGTTATTTACACAGCACTTTCAGTGTCAGTAAGACACTTTAAGTATATGAAGTCTTTGATTTTCGTTGTCTTCACGAAAGGCTTTTGACGTGTTACTAATCTCTGTTATGCCATGGCTACTTTCAGTTTAAAGCTCTTTGCATGAGGGTGAAAGATAGATGACTTTGCCAAATGACACCCCCCCCCCCACCAATAAATGTGTGGTTTGGTCCATGTTTGAATCCTCCTTAGTTCTGATCCACCAGTTTCTTTGCTGGATCACAGTGACATGCTCTCGCTATTTCAGATCAACACATTTCAAGGCATCTTAAGTACTTTTAGAAGGGTATTTAGATGTCCTCCATGATGGCAAAGTCCCAGTTAATGTGAAATAAGGACACGCTGATTGCATTTCTTCCATATGTTGTGTACCATAGTGGTTTTCAGCAGTGACGAATCATGTATCCTCATGTCTAGTAGTTATGGAGGAGAAGTGAGACTGTCCATTGGTGGAATGCTCTTGGTGGGAAATAATTCAAAGTCTCTCTCTCTATGTGTTTAGTGTTAGGCTCCCAGTGGTTGTTGGCAGTCATTACCATTTTGTAGAGTTTCCAACATGCAAAATTCCTTCCTAAACCCCATTGACTGGAATGCAATCCAGAAATTTGCTTACACGAGTGAGCAACATTAAGTTGGCTAAAGAATACAAATAAATAAATAAATAAATAAATAAATAAATAAATGAAATGTGAATGCACTGGATAGAGATGAATCGCCCATTGCACACGCTGTATATAAGTAATCACATGTGTTTAATCTCAAAACTGCCCTGGGGACTATTTGGGGGCTGAAAAGTATAGCAGACATTTTCTGAAATATGTATCAGTGTAGCAATCGGTTAGGGCCCACTTGCAAATCCATTTATATTGTTTGCCATTACGTTGTAACATCCAGTCACAACAGATTCTAATTTGTGTGTGTGTGTCTCTGTAAAACTTTTTGTTAGTGCTGAACAAAAATGACACCTCCTCCTCAAAATTGGACAGCAAATTCGATGCAAACATTGCAGTTATTAGTAGAAGGAAACAAAGTTCCTACCCCCGGATTTGTGCTGAAAAATTCTCATCTGAGAAACTTTGGCTTAAAGCTTTATTTTACCATTTGTTGTGTGCTAATTTCTTTTTAGTGCAGCTTGTTGGTCAGATATTTGTAGGGGGTTGAACTCTAGGATGTAAACCAGGCATAGGCAAACTCGGCCCTCCAGATGTTTTGAGACTACAATTCCCATCATCCCTGACCACTGGTCCTGTTAGCTAGGGATGATGGGAGCTTTAGTCCCAAAACCTCTGGAGGGTCGAGTTTGCCTATGCCTGATGTAAACAGAAGTCAGGGGTATTTCTTTTTCCCCAACCGGGCAAGTAGCATTTTAGAAGAAGGCCAAATCTGATATTGTTTATTCCATAAGTACCAAGGCCGGTTGGAATTCCTGTGCTGGGACTGTCTGCATTTTCAGAACCCCTCCCATTGTGTCTGATGCAGCTTTGGGGAGTTCTCCATTTTAGTTTCCTTTTTGCAGAAGCGTGGGGGGCTTTTGCATTAGGGAAGGGCCAGGCTGACGTCCACAGCCAGGAATCTGAAACCAGTGCCAATTGTTTGATGCCCAAGGGCCAACACAGATGCACTCGGGAAGATGTGTGATTGTTAATAATAATAATTTATTATTTGTACCCCGCCCATCTGGTTGGGTTTTCCCGGCCACTCTGGGCGGCTTCCACAAAGACCAAAAATACACTAATATGTCATACATTAAAAACTTCCCTGAACAGGGCTGCCTTAAGATGTCTTCTGAATGTCAGGTAGTTGTTTATCTCGTTGACATCTGGTGGGAGGGCGTTCCACAGGGCGGGTGCCACCACCAAGAAGGCCCTCTGCCTGGTTCCCTGTAGCTTTGCTTCTCTCAATGAGGGAGCCGCCAGAAGGCCCTCGGCGCTGGATCTCAGCGTCCGGGCAGAATGATGGGGGTGGAGACGCTCCTTCAGGTATACTGGGCCAAGGCCGTTTGTTGCTTCCATTGTTCTAATTTGAGCTTTAAAAGAAGCCAATGGCACTAGGGCAAGGGGACTTTGCAACTCTTTCCCCTGTGTGATCTACCCAATCTTCTAGGAACAAGCCATACCTCCATGGTTGAGCCCATCCTGTCCAAGATCCCATCCTAGGTAGGACTGGGGAGAAGTCCTGTTCAAAACCCTGGACAGCTACTGCTGGTTAAAGGCAAGACAACAGACCAAGAGTCTGGCTTCCTATGCCCCAATCTGTTACTCCACAGCACAAGGCATATAGGCTCCAAACGGCCTGAAGTCAGTGGGGAAATACCCACCCAAGTGTCAAAAGTTGTACAAATCACAGAGTTTGAAAAAACAAGGGACACTGTTGAACGCTGCTCTTGCTCAGGGTTCCATGCCCCTCTTCCCTGGTTTACTGCCCGACCCCAACAACAGACCATTGGCATCCTATATGCATGATCAGGATCCTGTTTTAAGGTTTGTTTTCAAAAGCTTCTTTGCACCTCCACAAATTGTGGGGTTTCCCCCAAGTCAGCTGATACCTCTCTTTTGTACATGGGTAGAGCTGTTTAGGCTACGTAATGATTAGCCGTCGAAGAATTTCCCCGTTAGCGTACACAGGATAGCATAATATTGATATAGAGCTTTCCCCCCCTTTTCTGTCATTCCCCCCCACTTCTTGGTCAGTAGGAAGGAGCACTGACAATTTTCTCTCTCTTTCTCTTTCTCTCTCTCTCTTTTCCAGATACAGAAGAGTAAAAAACAAAACCAAACCACACATATTGTAATCAAAAAGGGACTGCAAATTTCTTTCATCATTCTAACTGATCTCCTTCCACAAAGACCAGTTTTTTGGGGAGGGCATTGTGCAGATTCTAAAGCGCCTGCTGCTTCTTGTTCCTCTCACTGGCTACTTCGCAGTCAATGACTTTGGGGATTTTCATTTTGGGACTTCGGGGTTTGTTTGTTTTTTTCTTTCCTTCTTCATGTAAGTGATTTTTTTGGGTTTTGGGTTTTTTAAAAAAATGAAATTTCCCCTTAGCGAAATGACTCTTCATTCGGGACTTGCAGATCAAGCAAATGTGAGACGTTTTGAGTCGCAGCTTGCAAAAAAATATTCTGACATGGTGAAGCAGAGACTTTGGCACATCCGTGGAAAGAGACTTGGGGAAAAACACAGTTGTTTCCATGAGTTGTTTTAATGCACAAAGAAAGGAAAAGGAAAGAAGAAACATTGTCTCTTTGAAAGCCATGAATTAGAGCACTGGGGTTTCTGCAGATTCTTTTTTATATATATCTAAATAAAAAGAATTCTGGCTATTTTACAAATAAGCAAATTGCTGAATTCCTAGACAGCTTTATAGTATTTTTCAAGGAAAAAAAAATACATTCAATAGATTTCATTTGCTGGACGTCTCCTTGATTTTGTGTACCTTTGATTGTCTTTCATTTGAGCCACCGTTTGTTGGCTTGGTGTAGCAAGAATGTGGCTCAGCCTCTGGGGGAAAGAAAGTGTTGTTTCTGTTGATTTCTGTAATAAGCACATTTTTTGAAAAAAGTGCATCCTATCCACACACACCCTTGTGACTCATAGCCTTTTATTTTGACCCAAAGAACACTCTGAGGGAGCCTATCAATTCTTCCTTCGAAGTTTTGTTGCTGAATGAACTGGGGGAGTTAATTAGCCAATACCAGGCAAACAGAATGCAATGCAATTCTGCCATCCAAGACATAAATGGGACTTAGAAGTTGCATCTCAACACTTTAAGGCTTGCGCTGCCTCAATACTAAGCTGCCGAAATACTGTAATGCCCACCATTCAACTTCTGTCCCAGAGGCAATTGCTCCTCCCATCATGGCACATGGCAAAGGATGTCTGATGCCTGGAATGCATTGAGCTAATCATTGTGATTGATGCCCTGGTACTATGCAGATTTGCTTGGGGATAAATCCTGATTTCAGTGGGGTCTAGGTTTGGTTGATCCAAACTGTGGTGGTCATGACAAGCACCGAATCCAAGCATGGTTTCATGCAGCCTGGTGTCACACTTAGGGTGCAATCCACTTTACCTCAAAGTAAGCCAACGTCTACTTCCGAGTAGGCTTGTATAGGCCTGTTCACGGGTTCCTAACTCAAACACCAGCCTTCTTCTGTGAAGCATTTGCATGCAAAGAGATTTCTCTCTGGCTCATCCTTCAGTGGCATATGATTGATGCAGGTGGGAGGAAGATTATGCTGGTAAGAACTTTTTAAATGAAATGCTGGACCTCACAGAATTCTGCCCAGGTTAGTGATTTTTGCTTGCCCTACAACGCTTATAAACCAGCCTTTCCCCCCAAAGGTAAATTCACATAAGGTAGCAAAATTATCTGATTTTTCCGATTGCCTGGTTTAGCTCTCGTGACTTTTCACAAAGCTGGTAACCGCATCTTTCCCCTAAGGCTGGGAATCCTTAGATCTGAGCACACTCACAAATCGTATTAAACCAGTTTAAAAGGTGTTCAGGTTTGTAGTATAGAATTGCAACAACATATTCACCTTCTCAGTAAGCCTCAGGTGCAAAGTAGCATGCTTTCTCATCCTCGATTCTATTTTGGAAAATACAGAGCTTGAGGATTTTAAAAAAATAGGTATTTGCCCAAGACCATGTGAGTCCTAACTCTTCAGGGATTCTAAGCCAAATGTTCCCAAGACCAAAGAATTTTTATGAAGAAGCAATTTTAAATACATTACAAAACAGGAGTGGACTTTCTGATCTGGATGAGTACAGCCTGATCAGTTGTATGTTTACTCATAAGTAAGTCTCACTGATTTTAATGTTGCTTATTCCCAGATAACTGAGCATTGCGGACTGTAGCCTCTTTCTTTCTTTCTTTCTTTCTTTCTTTCTTTCTTTCTTTCTTTCTTTCTTCTTTCCTTTCAAAAAATTGGTTTTAGAGAGGGCGGTTCCAGTTCTAGCATAGCATCGCTATATAAACCCAACACCTTTGTACTTGTCCTACATATTAAGTAGAGAAATTGCAGGGGGGGGGGGTTGGAAACTTCATCTGTTTCTCCATTTTCATATGCAAAAGATGCTGCTTGCTTTGTCTTTTCAATATCTGAAGGCTGTTCTGGCCTCTTTTTAAAGGTAAAGGGACCCCTGACCATTAGGTCCAGTCATGACCGACTCTGGGGTTGCGGCGCTCATTTCGCTCTATGGGCTCTATTTGTCCGCAGACAGCTTCCGGCTCACGTGGCCAGCATGATTAAGCTGCTTCTGGCGAACCAGAGCAGTGCATGGAAACGCCGTTTACCTTCCTGCCGGAGCGGTTCCTATTTATCTTCTTGCACTTTGACGTGCTTTCGAACTGCTAGGTTGGCAGGAGCAGGGACCGAGCAACAGGAGCTCACCCCATTGCGGGGATTCGAACCGCCAACCTTCTGATCGGCAAGTCCTAGGCTCTGTGGTTTAACCCACAGTGCCACCTGCATCCCTGGCCTCATCTTAAAGGTCAGCAAAAAGCTGATTATTCCTTACCCTCCAAAAACCTTTGAACTTCCTCACATTTAGGGTGCTGAAAGGGAAGTGTTTGAAGGGAGCTGCCTGCCATAGGCAAGCCATTGTCTCAGTCACCATTTGTAAATGAAAATAAATAACAAGGCATGGAGAATGTCTGTATGTACATACTGAAGGATTTTCTGCCAGTGACTTACTATCTAGCTTTGGACACAAGGTTATCTCTCCTACGTATATGGAAACAATATTGTAATTATATATTATGGCTTTTAGGAGACACACATGATAAACGCTGGAGGGAGTGCTGTTGGCTTGTGAGCACATAACTTAATTTTACTCCAGATTTTTTTTTTGGGGGGGGGAGAGGGAGAGAAGTAAGGAATGGTCCTGAAAGAGCAGATAATGTGAGTTGAGGCTAGAACTTGCCTAGACACAAGTTTTCCTTCTGCCGCATCAACAGCAATATAAACCCCATGGATCTCTGCTATGCTGAGCAGGCCATCTTTCTTAATTTGGAATAGCTACTACCCCGTTGTTTCTGTAATTACAAACAACATTACAGACATTTCCAATGTGCTGCAAATTATTTCTTACTCTTACAAGGCTCCTTCTGCATTGACATAGCAGCGTAAGAGCCCTGTTGGATCAACGCAGAGGCCCATCTAATCCGGCATTGCATTCTCACAGTACCAGTCAGGTGTCCAAGAGAAGCCCTTGCATGCCAGAGTGCTCTCCCCATCTGTGATCCCAACAGCACCATTCAGAGGCATACCAACTCTGTGATACTGCAGGTGGTTGTTGACAAGACCCCCCTCTCAGCCTCGCTGATGTGGTCCAAAAGAAAAGCGGAGCAATACTTACGGCACCAGCATGGCTGCAGGCGTACAAGGCGCCATCCAACCATCTTAAGAGACTCCACCCTAGATTTGTGTAGGGTTTACTCCTTAGCCTTTTCTCCTGCCAAAATATCCTGCAAGACAGTGAAGGTTTAGGGTGAGAGTCTTCCTTCTCCAAGATGGGCTCCCTTCCCAGGTTGATGAGCCCCATCTGCCCCTCCTTTCTCTCTCCAGCACATGCAGAAACT
This sequence comes from Podarcis pityusensis, assembly GCF_964106645.2. Taxonomy (NCBI): domain Eukaryota; kingdom Metazoa; phylum Chordata; class Lepidosauria; order Squamata; family Lacertidae; genus Podarcis; species Podarcis pityusensis. Next base: position 52,087,835 of record NC_138037.1, on the reverse strand, counting down.
GCCTTCTTGGCCATTGGACCCACAATTGGTCTCATCAGCTCAATCCTCCACAGCCCGTCTTTGTATGCAGGGGAAGTTCCTAACTCACTTCAACCATAGTTAGTAGTTACTGAAAACCTCATCAATCAATCAATCAATCAATCAATGAGGTTATTGTTCTAGCCAAAGGCCACAACAAATTTTTAGCAATAACTTTAATAAAAGAATACCACCCTTAACAATCCATGCATCATATAAGCTGATATCCATGGTGCAAAAGATAGAGGGTACCAGAGACACCAATGAGTTTACATCTAGCTTAATTTCAAATTAAGCCTATGAATCACCAAAACAGCAATTTGTAAGCCTTATGCTTGACATTCACAACCTTTGCAACTGGCAGGCAAGTCACTATGTAGTCTACACACCTGTCACAAACCCAGCTATTTGTGTCCCTAAGGATTTTTAGACTTTGAAACTGTTGAGATTACTTATATTCCTGGAGATTTCTTATATTCCTATGAAGCTCTGTGGATTCACTGATGTATCTATTGCTTGGTATGCTGTGTTTCCGATATCTGAGTAAGCATGTCGAAGGCTTCTATTGAAAAATGCAATTCAAAAAGCACTTTTAAATTTTCTCTACTTTTAAATTGTATTTGTCCAGGGAGCTGAGAGTTGTTAGGGGACCCCTGCTCCCCCCCGCCCCAGAGCACCACATTTCCCAGAGTTCCCTGGGAAGAGGGGTTGATAGTTAGAATGGTAATTCTGTGAGGGGAATAGGGGTCTCCCAGCAACTCTCAGCACCCTAAACAAATTGCAGTTTCTAGGATTCTATGAGGGAATCCATGACAGTTTAAAGTGATATGATATTGCTTTAAATATATAGTGTAGACAAGGCCTTCTTTAAGAAGTTGGATTTTCTGCAGTTGTGGAAAATATGAGGCAATCACTGGAAAATACAGGATTAAATAAGAACATCAGCTGGACTTCGCCATAAAATGTGAGCGAACGAGACATGAAAATTCTGGATTAAATGCAGAATGCAGAAGAGCTCTGTATAAGTTGTAAGAAATCTGAGAAAGTAGCCTCCCCCCCTTTTTTTACAAAGAGGACCACAATACTTGTCTCCAGGTTTTGTATTCAAGGATTGTCAAAGAACCTTCCTTTGCATAATGCATGCCCAATGGCCTCAAAGTTTGAGGCTCTTTGAATGTAAAGATCTGAATTGGTTCATCATTTGCTTTTTCTAGGAGGGTCACTTGTACAAAGAATAAAAATGGTTGTTTTTATTGAACCAAGAGAGACATTAGAAGTTTCCTGGCATTTAGGAAGAGTCCCTCTTAAGAAAATAGAGTATTCTGTTTCCTTAGCACCTAGTTTTATAATTGCTCTTGCCTCAGCAGAAGAACGACATGTACTGTAACTCCTGGTTTTTATCCGATTTGTTACACTCACATTTGTAAGACTTAAGCATCATCATTAATATCCTACTGTGCTGATTCATTGCTTACATAGCTTTAAAAAAAAAATACAAAAGAAATTGAACTTGGCGGTTATTTAACATGTTGTAGTCTAAAATACAGAGCCTAGGGCTTGCCGATCAGAAGGTTGGCGGTTTGAATCCCCGCGACGGGGTGAGCTCCCGTTGCTCGGTCCCAGCTCCTGCCAACCTAGCAGTTCGAAAGCACCTCAAAGTGCAAGTAGATAAATAGGTACTGCTCCGGCGGGAAGGTAAACGGTGTTTCCATGCGCTGCTCTGGTTCGCCAGAAGCGGCTTAGTCATGCTGGCCACATGACCCGGAAGCTGTAGGCTGGCTCCCTCGGCCAATAAAGCAAGATGAGCGTCGCAACACCAGAGTCATCCACTGCCACCCAGAACTGCTGCTCAACTCTTACCAAATCAACTAAATTTTACTCAGTCCGTGCAGGATCTAGGGTGTGTGAAAAGGACCTATAAAAGAAAGCACATGACATGTAGTTAAATAATTATTATCTTGTGGAATTTGCTGCCGCATAATGTAGCGAAGGAACGTCGTTTGGATGCTTTTAAAGGAGGATTAGACAAACCTACAGAGGATAAGTCTGTTGAGAGCTACTATTTGGACTATAGGGAATCCCAGCTGCCCAGCAATTGCTGGGGAGCAACATTAGGAAACGGCTGTTGCCATTACACGCTGCTTGCTTATGGGCTTCTCAAAGGCATCGGCTTGGTGCAGGATTCGATGGAGCTTTTGCACTGAGGGAAAAGGCCTTGTCATCTGCCCTAGATGCCAGAATTTGCTCCCTGTCCCCCGCCTCCACCATTCTTCTCCTAGTAGAAAAGTAGAATTTGGTGAAAAGACACTAAATGATATGGTTAGTATATTAGTCTTTACCTTTTTTATTTTACCTGCATCACTTGATTAATTTGCCCTAGAATTTAATTGGGAGCATTTCTGTCCCAATGGGTGTAGTTGAGCTTTTGTCAAGGGGGGGGGGGAGAGAATCAAAACTAAGCACTTTGGTTTTGTAATTTAAAAATAAAAATCTAAGATTGCCTCGTGCAAGGATCTAAGGACATTATTTAGGATTTTAGCCAGAACTTTACAATGGAGATATCGGAACTAAAATTTAGGGACATTTCATACGTTTCCCAGCAAGGGTGCACTCTGAAGAAAACTGGGTGTACCTGTATGATGCAAACATTTGCAAATATGTTTGCCTCATTCTCAATTAGGTGTGCTCGTAAAACTTCTTAGGTATGCACCTAAAAATGGAATGCCTTAGGAAATTATGTTAATTTGTTACCCACGGGCATTGTAAAAATATGTTGCTCTGTCCAATTAGAAAAATGCCATTCAACTTAATTGCTAAAGCCAGAAGAACACTGGAGACCACCCAGAGAAAAACACTCTGGGTTTGTTTCATCTTAAGATACAAAATTTAAGTGACGTGGGCATGCAGTGCTGACTATTCTCAACTGTTCTGAGAATTAATTTAAAGAAAACGTGTTCATTGTAATTTTTTTATTGGGAGGAAGAGGCTTGTTGTCTCTAAATGCATAAAACAATTTTTCAGCATTTCAGGTTTTTTTTTCTGTAAATGAGTTCCTGTATGTTCTCCTTATTACCAAATAAAAGCAATGAGATCTCCAATTGGTATGGATTCCTGTTCTGTGCAAAAGCGAGTTAGCTTATCTAATGGAATAATGGAGCTGGCTGAGAGTGTTCATCACCGTTACTGTCTTTGGGGGGGCATTATAACTGTTCACAGATGCAAAACACACTTCTTTCGCTGCATGAAACTGGAGGAAATTAAAGGTCCTTCTGCCATTGCCTTTGGCAGTGTGGGGACAACTACAGTGGGGCTCCTTCCCACACCATCTAGCAACATCAGAGGCCTGGAGCATAGCTGTCAACCGTCCCTTATTTGGTGGGAAAGTCCCTTATCCCAGCGCCGTGTCCCGCTGCTGTCCCTTATTGATGATGTCCCTTAAATTTCCCGGGTTTCAAAGGAATCAGCTCCTCTCCCTCCCTCCCTGCCGGCCAGGGAGGAGGGAGGCTCCAACTGTGTTGCTTGGCTGCGTTGCTCACCCAATAAGGAGTCTAAGAATGACTGGGGGGGTGGAGCTTGCATGCCTTGTGCCGACCAAATCGGCTGCGTTGCCTGGGGACTCACCTTTGCTCAGCGCTTCCCAGCGGAGAGGTGACAGTGGTTTTCCTTGCTGCATCCCCTTTGCCGGGTTGCTGCGCTGTGGGAACCACAACTTGAGGCTTCATTTGGCTGCTGGCTGGGCTTTCTGCCTTTGGCTTGGAGGGGCTCAGAAGTTGAACATTACTGTGCTCCTTGAAAAATCCCTTATTTTGGCTGCTGATCCCTTATTTTCAAGGCTGCTGGTCCCTTATTTTCAAATCTGTATGTTGACAGCTATGGCCTGGAGGCACATGGAAGAAGTCCATTTTGCCATTTCTTCCCATGGCTAGCAATACTCTGCTTTCCATAATACTCTCCTCAAAGGCTCCTCAAAATTCTCCACCCTATTTGTGGGCAAAGAAATGGGGGCTGGATTCTACCTCATTTCTACAGGAGGATCAATTCCACATCAGCTTCCAGGGCAGGGGGCTCATGAGCATTAGCAATGACTGTAGCATGGCTTCTTTCTTTTCCCCTAAGCCCCACTCTCCTACCCCCACTAAAGGTCGCAGTAGCAACCATTATTGGCTGCCATTTTGGATTTTTCATAATACCCTGGACCAAGTGTACTTTTGGAGGCACTGCGGAGGGGAAATACTGACCACACACAAAATAAATAACAATTGGTGGATAATATTTGGAGGGGATTTTTCCAATGCTGCCTTCTTTCTTTCTGAGGAAAAAAACCCTCCTGAATCTTCTCAGAAAAAATGACTTCTTTACTTTTTTAAAAAAATTGTTTATCGGAGTTTGGGGCTGGTCTTTCATAACACTGTAGCAAAGGGGTGTGCGCAGGAATTTTTAGAAGCAAGCAGAAGAGTTATATGGCCCCGTCAGCTACATGCAAATCTGCCATACACCCCTAAATCTGCCTCTGACAGGAACATTGGAATAATAATAATAATAATAATAATAATACTACATTTATTGTCAATGTACAACCTGTGTACAATGAAATTAACCGAGCCTTGTAAGTTGCCTTATACTGAGGCAACTTATACTGAGTTAGAGCAATAATAGTTTAGTACAGTTTGCTTTTCTGGCTGTGTGCATTTTTTATGTCCCTCTGCGCAAGCAATGCTACATTATATATTTCATCTTGCACATCTCTCTTTATATTAGCTACAACCAGGGGCACCCACTTGTAGGCGCAGAGCCCTCCTCCCCGTATTTTGGGGACAGGGCTGCCCCCTCCCAGTGTTCGAAGGGGGTGGAGTAGGCTGAGCGCAGAGCCGACACGGCTGAGCGCAGAGCCGACACGAGTGTGACACGGCTTCAGTGGCTGTCTGGTGAGGGGACGGAGTGGGGAAGCAGCCCCCGGGCAGCAGCAGGAGGAGGAGGAGCCACCAGCCACTGAAGCCCCGCCACTGCTGCATTTAGCTCCACCCCTGACTCCTCCTGATATCTTGATGTCACACACGTGACATCAGGGCCACCCCCCCCCCTTTTTCCTTGGAAACTGGTGCCTCTGGCTACAACTTATGGCGAACCAGAGCAGTCTCAACTAGGGCCAGGGCCTTTTCAGTACTGGCCCCGACTTGGTGGAACGCTCTGTCACAAGAGACTAGGGCCCTGCGAGACTTGACATCTTTCCGCAGGGCCTGCAAGACAGAGCTGTTCTGCCTGGCCTTTGGTTTGGACTCAGTCTGTCCCTCATGTTTCCCTCCCCTTATGGTTTTGATCTATGGGCTACTTTTAAAATGAGGCTGCATTTTAAATTGCATTTTAACCTGTATTTTAAATTGGTTTTTCCCCCCTATTATGTTTTTACTGTAATTTTACTGGTGTTAGCCACCCTGAGCCCGGCTCTGGCTGGGGAGGGCAGGGTATAAATAAAATTCATTATTATTATTATTTATTAACACTGAGGCAGGTTAGCCAGAGAAACAGCAACTGGCCCAAGGCCACCCACTAAGCTTTGTGGCCAAGTCACCTTAATGTCTTTCCACATTTTTATAAGGTGTAAAGGTGAACAAGCTGGAGTGGGTGATACTACTTACCCCTAGGGCAAGAAGAGTATTAGGTCCCATCTCCCCCCCGCCCCCCCCCCACACTTAAAGTGGCTAGATACAAATCCAGTAAAACAGAGAATACATAGTGTAACAATAGCAGTTCCAAAGCAGCCCAAAAAACCAGCCACAACGTGTTGATTAAAACCTGAGAAAATAAAATAGCTCCCATGTTAATGGTCCTGCCCAGCAGCATTTCAGACTAACCAGTTAAGGCTGCAATCCTGCGCACGCTTCCCAGGATCAGGGAGGAAGTCCCACAGACTTCAGTGGTGCTTATGTCTGAGTATAAATATGCAGAGGAATACAGCTACAGTGGTACCTTCAGTGGTTACATACGCTTCAGGTTACATACGCTTCAGGTTACAGACTCCGCTAACCCAGAAATAGTGCTTCAGGTTAAGAACTTTGCTTCAGGATGAGAACAGAAATCGTGCTCCGGCAGCACAGCAGCAGCAGGAGGCCCCATTAGCTAAAGTGGAGCTTCAGGTTAAGAACAGTTTCAGGTTAAGAACGGACCTCCAGAACGAATTAAGTACTTAACCCGAGGTACCACTGTATTGCAGCAGAAACTCGCTGCTGCCCATTATCAGGTTATGTTACAATCAATGTGTTCCTTGGTGAAGCCTTGTGGGACGGGTGTGCAACTCCTGAAATGCAGAAATGTGTCCCAGTGGCAGGCAAGCCTAGGCATGTCTAGTCAGAACTAAGCCCCAGTGGTTTCAGTGAAACTGACCCCCAGGTAAGTGCGCAGCAGATTAAGTAACCTCTAAGTTTGCTGCAGACAAAAATAAAAAAGGAAACAGGCAACTAGTGAAATACTAAAGCTTGTATTTTTCTTCTACAATACACGGTTGCCATATTGGTCAACATTTGTTTTAGTTTAAAGAGGTAGGGCTAAGAAGGGAGGGTGTGGTTTGAGGATGAATGGGAGGGGCAAAGGGTTCCTCAAAACCCCATGATTTGGTGTTAGGGCTAATACTGGGAACATTGTAACTGCAGCAATGCACCCATATTTCCACCAAATCCAAGCCAGTTATCTACTGTTGCCACAGTAGATAGGAATATAGTAAAGGTACCCCTGACCGTTGGGTCCAGTTGTGGACGACTCTGGGGTTGCGCGCTTATCTCGCTCTATAGGCATAGGCAGCCGGCGTTTGTCTGCAGACAGTTTTTCCGGGTCATGTGGCCAGCATGACTAAGCCGCTTATGGCGAACCAGAGTGCACGGAAGTGCCATTTACTTTCCCGCCAGAGTGGTACCTATTTATCTACTTGCACTTGACGTGCTTTTGAATTGCTAGGTGGGCAGGAGCTAGGACCAATCTACTAATTCACCACATGAATATACTTGCAGATGCTACTATAATTCACCCTCTTTTTATTTTTCAAGGTTCAAAACAACTTCTGAAACCCGCACCATTGCCAGAATCCTCAAATCGGCTCACGCTGCCAGGTTAGTGAGTCCCTCTGTGCTCAGATATGCAACCTCAGACGTAGCTGATCGGTATTCTGTCAGTGAGAACTGACTCCATCTATTTTTATACCCGCTCATCAATGTCACAATTAATGGCCAACATGAACATCTCTCCCATGTCTGCTATGGATTAGAGGTCAAATGATTCAGCTTTTTTCATGTGTATCTGCTTTTATGTTGAGTCATAAGCCTGTAACCTAAGATTTTAACCCCGTAATTAATTCTGGCCAATAGTGCTGAACAAGATAAGTGAACAGATCTGGGGTTGTAGTCAATGGTATCTGGGGATGGTGCTGGACCACATGGGAGTAGCAAATGGGTGATCTCATATATATTCCATACTCATGGAACATTGGTTGCTAGATCATCTTCTGCTTCCTCCTTTTTGTCTTCTCTGCTGCTTTTGTCATGAAAATTGAATAGCATTGCCTTTAAAAAAAAACCAAAAAAAAACCTTTCCCGTTCCTGTGCCTTTTTACATCAGCCTGACATACGGTAATTAAGGAGCAGGGGACATTTGGCAACCATAATAGAGAATAGCTGTCCACTGGATTGGGAAGGAGGTCTGACACATCTTTCCCAAAGCCCGGAAAGTTTCTGCCCGGCTTAGGGAAGGAGGTGCGATGCTCATGAGTGCAACACCAGCACATTGCGATGCCAGGCCCCACCCATTGCTCAGATGCCACTCCTCCATTTGGCCGATAGGGCTTTCTCTTGGGTAAGTATCCACAAGACTGCACTCTTTGCCTTATCTAACTGTAGTTGGATCAGAGCTCAGGTGTCTCCTGCCGGAGAACTGAAAACGACTGACATTGGAATGCTCTTCACCCCAATTCCAATCCAAGGTTCCCTTCCAATATGACGGAGGTGGTGGCAGCCTTGAGGACACAGATCCCAGGGAGAAGTTGGATTAGGGTTCAAGGAGGTTCAAGCAAACTAAACACTTGTCTCCATTGGCTCTTTGATCTTCGCTAAAATCAGGTGCATCCAAGTCAGCTATACAGTGGTACCTCAGGTTACAGACGCTTCAGGTTACAGACTCCGCTAACCCAGAAATAGTACCTCAGGTCAGTGGCGTAGTGTGGGTTGTCAGCACCCGGGGCAAGGCAAGTAATTTGCGCCCCCTAACCTGTGGATTTGCGCCCCCTAACCCCCAGATGTTGCGCCCGGTGTGGCCGGCCCCCCCTGCACCCCCCACGCTACGCCACTGCCTCAGGTTAAGAACTTTGCTTCAGGATGAGAACAGAAATCGTGCTCCGGCGGCGTGGCGGCAGTGGGAGGCCCCACTAGCTAAAGTGGTGCTTCAGGTTAAGAACAGTTTCAGGTTAAGAATGGACCTCCAGAACAAATTAAGTTCTTAACCCGAGGTACCACTATACTAAAAAGCTCAGTACAGATCTGCACCGGTCTGCAAAAATACTCTGATACCATCGTAACTTTTTCACAGCTGAGTTCTGTATCATTACCATGGTGGCAAACAGTTACGTTTGGTAAGGTAACACAAAGCTCAGCAGATGTTTCTTCCAGAGAATCCAGCAAGCAAGCCATAATGAGTATTGGATATTTCTTCCTATGACACTGCGAATCATCACACACTGTAATATCATCAGAGGCATGTGGACAGTGATTGAAAATAAAAGAAACCTCTGGCACACCACCAAGGTGTACCTTGTGAAGACCGTTGTTATGCCATTTGCCTGAAGCAATTCTTAAACAAAGGTACAGTCCAATAGTATACAAGTATTCTGCCCAAGCGCTGACTCCCACTAGCTGCACTGCCTAGTGTACCTTGTAGAATTAGAGGCAGATATCTTCCGCTTCAGTAAGCCTAGTGTCACCTTCATGCATTTCTGTTGGGGTTGATGTCCTTCTGAGTATGGTGTTCTGCCTTTCAGAAAACTAAGAGATTCTTCAGGAAAGAGCATTACCTCCTCAACATGCCAGCCCAATTGCTCGGAGGCAATTTTAAAGAAAAGCATGCACTTCCCTTCTCCCCAAATGTTCAGGTTAGTATGAACATTGTGACGAAATCGACATTTCACGTAGGTGGTGTTGGCGTAACGAGAACAATGGGTTAAACTGCACTGTGCTTGGTCTCAGTGTCTTGAGCAGCACAGGCAGCCCACATCCAGATGTTCTGAGATAAGGATGCCAGGTGCGCTGCGTTACCATAGCAACACCAGCGAAGCTGAGTGTAGGACTTACTTGCTGAACCATCCCACTAGTTCAGGAATGTAGAGATGGGAATAACAGTCTCTAGCGCACTGCTTCCATTGTGCCTGTGTTCCTGAAGTTGCGCCTGTCCCGATGCTGTCCTGTAGGACTTTCAGGGTCTGATTCTGAACCTGTGGGGGTCAGGGGAAGAGGCTGTGGGTTTTACACGGCAGCGTTATCTAGCATGGTGATAGTGTTAGAGGATCTGTGTATATGTACCTTTACTTCAAAGACCAGAAAAAGGATATATACAGTCGTACCTCTACTTACGTATCCCTCTGGATAAGGAATCTTCGGGTTATGGCTGCGGCAAACCCAGAAGCGTATACTTCCGGGTTTTGTCGTGTGCGCATGCACAGAAGCGCTCTGCGCACCTTGACCATGCCCAGAAGCGCTCTGTTGTGCCGTGTGCATGTGCAGAAGTGCGCCTCTATTTGCGTAATTTTTGGGGTGCGAACAGACCCCCGGAATGAATTAAGTCCGTATCCGGAGGGTCCACTGTAGTAGATAGGAGTGTTTAGCTCTGCTTTGCTCCTTTAGACTGAACAGGAGAAGCATTATGTGGGAGAGATACATCTCCCATGGTCTCCCACAATGTAGACAGTGGAGAGGAAGGAAGGAGGGAAGCGGGGAAAGAGGGAAGGAAAGCAGGAAGGAAAATTGGAAAAACCTCTCTTTCCTCACTGCCCATCACCACTACTGCTGATAGCACGTAAAGGAAGAGAGGAGGGTGTTTGAAGGAAAACCTGTATGGGATGAAGATGGCATTTTTCCAAGCTCTTAGATCAACTCACAAAAAATTACCTGAGCTTTTTGTGTGTGGAAGACCTCAGGTAGTTTCCAAGTTAATCCAACATGAGCTTGTCCATTTCTGTCAGGAACTACTTTTTCAACATTATGTAAGTACTTAACGTTACTCCTCTGACTTGAGACACGAAGATAAGAGTACTTGTCCATTTCTAAATTCCCTGAGGCAAAGGGCTCATCCACACTTCTGATTGTTTTTATTTGTCCCACCGCTTTCCCTGGGAAAACCTGCTGTTTACCGCTGAATCAGAACAACAAATCTCAGTTGGGTTATCCACAGATTTTCTGATTCAGTGGCAAACAGTGGATTTTCCCAGGAAAAGAGGTGGGACAAGAACATAAACACTACTTGGACCTATGCCTACAAACCACAGGCCTGCGCCTAGAAATCGTGGCACAATGGAAGTGTTGATGGTCGCTTGTTGAAAAGGCCTTGAAATAGGTGAACACTGTATTATCATTTTGTCCTTCAGTTACTTGTGTAGTGGTACGTCTTATAATATGCAGCCAACCCCCCTCAAAAATGAGTTAAGCAAAAATATATTTGTTACTATTTGGTGAATTAGCATCAATGATTTCTAGGCACATCAATTACAATTTGCATTTCCCTCCATAGATCGCCTGAACTTGAAAACCAGCAACAATGACCATCCCACCTCAAGGAACCAGAAGCAACAATTTTAAAAAGCAGACTTTCCTGGGGGTGGAAGTCACTGTCTTCCTTCCTTAAAAGAAAAACTTTTATCATTTTAATATGTCCTGCGCAACACAACCCTGGAATAGGCCTACATTAGTTCTGTTCACAACGCTAACTTGTTATATCTGCCTCAATAATTATATATATATATATATATATATATATATATATATATATACAGAGAGAGAGACATTTGGAACGGGACTTATGCAGCAATCGAGCTGTAATGTATTGCTTTCTTTAATAAAGTTCTGCCACAAAAGTTTTGGCAATAATGTACTTGCAAAAATGAAGGTTCCCCCCCCCCCCTCTAGCCATACATATTTGTATGGCTAGTAACGCCGCCCATTCCCTCATTTCTGCATTTCACGCTTAAATATTGGGGTCTGTTTGTAAGGTGGTTTGACGGCATATTTCCATACAGTTGTGCACTCCAACCGAGGTTAGATGCATATGGAACACAAGAAGGCTCCAGCAGCCATATCTGTACTCTGAACATCAACTGCTCCCTTGAGCAGGTCCCTACAAGCATTACACCAGCAACTGACCCAGCACCTGTGATTTGTGTGCATTTAAACCCTTGTAAGAAAACCAGTACCAGTGCTGTATCTGGCTGTTCTGGAGCTGGCGAAGAGATTTACTCTTCCCTCTTATCAGGTTCCAAACAACTGTCACCACTTATCTGCAGGCTTGATGAGGCCCTAAGCTACTGAAGGTAATGGGGCCCTTTATATTTCCAGCTGTCCTTTGTCAGCAACAAATTGTTGCTGGTTTTTTGTGTTGAATATACAGTGGTACCTCAGGTTACATATGCTTCAGGTTACGTACACTTCAGGTACACACTCTGCTAACCCAGAAATAGTGCTTCAGGTTAAGAACTTTGCTTCAGGATAAGAACAGAAGTCGGGCTCCGGCGGCACAGCGGCAACAGGAGGCCCCATTAGCTAAAGTGGTGCTTCAGGTTAAGAACAGTGTCAGGTTAAGAACGGACCTCCAGAACGAATTAAGTACTTAACCTGAGGTACCACTGTATGCTATATGGTAATTTATGGATCTAATAGGTGTCTAAAGCCATTTGCACATGTTGCCATGCAAATAATCCATGCAGAATGCAGGCACCCTATATATAGAAATGAGCAAACCAGTGATATTTTAGGGAGCAGGCTAGCAGGCGGGGCCCATTACTTACATCATAGGAGCCTACGCAACACAAAACACTGCTGCTGTATGTAGACTTTATTTTATTTGTTTTTTTATCTTATATTTTGGAAATGTGCATCTGGTTTTTTCCCCTTTAAATTTTTTTGGGGCCCCCAAGAGAGTGGGGCCCGAAGCTATAGCTTGTTTAGCTTATACGTAAATCTGGCACTGCTTATCTGACAAGATCTTTGCATGCATAGACAGAACTACTGCATGTCTGCATAGATGAATCTGTGTGAGCAGTTTTTTACATTGCCAAATCCATAACCATCTCATATTGTGACTCAACGTGCAGAAAAGGATGACCCAAATCAACAGGATGGGGGCTGGTGCAACTCCCTTCCCTCATAAAATAAGTTGACAACTGATTTTATGCAATATTAGTTCTACTCAAGAGTAGACCCACTGAAGTTCATTAGCACGGCTAACATTCTGGGACTTGCAGGTAGGCAGAAGGCTAGTTGGTTCCACGACCCAATTGCAGGCATCTAAGAGGCAGCGGCTTGGCCATGGTGTGAGGACAGGATCAGATCGGACTTTGCTCTGGTATTTGTATTCCATGCTTCCTCCAAAGCCTATGTGGAATTATCCCATTTTGTCCTTGCAACAACTTTGTGAGTTTGCTGAAGTGCGCGGACAAAGTGACTTGCAAATGGGAATTCGGATCTAGGCCATCCACGGATTCACTACACTTGCTACTTTGGAAACTTTTCCCAGAGGAAAGTTGCCCTCTGAGTGAGTTGTTTCCAAGGTGGCACAAGGGTGGTGCAAGCCTTATTGATCCTGCATTTAGTAGCAAGAAAGAGCCAAGTCTGAGCTGCTCAGCCATTCCTGGTCTTACATCAGCAGCTGCAAACATTTATTTCATATTTGCTGAGCAAAATTGGAGGTCTCACTCTCATTGCTTGCTTATATTGAGCCACAGACTGGCAGTGGGCAGGGCCAAAGCCCATGGTAGTTAGGGAAAGAGCCAGTTGTGGATGGGACTGCCCCTTTTCTCTCCCCTCTCTTTCTCTCTCTCCTCCTCCCTGCTCAGCAAAATGTCAAGGGAAGGACAGATTATTCTTCCCAGAAGCCATTTGCAGGTGGCTTTTGAAATGAGGCTGACGCCACATGAAATTAAGCTGAGGGCTACACGTGGTCGCAAAGCCACAAGTCATCCACCCCTCGCCTAAGTGAGGTGACTAGGGATGGAAGGATTGGTCCATTTTGGTTCTCTGAGTTTCTCAAGTTTTCCCATTTTACATCTGGTTCTCCGCATTTCTGTAGCAATTTGTGGATTTTTTATTTATTTTTAAAATCATCATGAAAATTCCTCAGCATTTCAGTGCAGATTTCTCCTCATAAGCATATTTTTGCAAGCAATTTCTCCCCATATAATGTATTTTTGTATGTTGGTGTTCAGTAATATATTCATTTTTAGGCACACTTTTACCTAATATTTGCATTTTTGTAAACACTGGTTGGCTGGAGAACTGCATCGCAAAAGTCAGGTAAGTGGGAATTGCAAAGGAAGACTATGGCTGGATCTACACAGCTATAAAAATGCTATTAAAACCGTTATAAAACGGAAATTATCTTTGGCTTTCGATTTCAGCTCTACAGTGCCATCTGGTGTCACATTGTTATAACAAATTTATAACGTTATAATCTGACTAATGTAGCCAAGTCCTATGTCTGAGTTCTCATTTTGTGCAAGCTTGATGAATTCAGCTTTAAATGTGATCAAATTTGAAGGAATTTCAGACAGATCACCATTACTTATGCATAGGTGGGGTTTTTTTTTCTTCAAAGTTAATATTGCTCTTCCTTTTACATATTTGGATTACTGTGTGGCTGTGGGATATAGAGGGAGAAATCTGCAGGTGCCAGCAATTGATTCGTCTGACTTGCTTCTGCTTTTATCTTCTTCCTCTCCAGCCCTCAAACCTCCAACCCATCATTTCAAGAAAGCCAGTTACGCCTCCACAAGCACCACCTTCCCACCTTTCCCCAAGAAAACGGAGGACTACTTGGTGAAGTACAAGCTGCTTGATCAGAGGGGCAGAATGAAGAAGATCCAGCACATTTCACAGCACTGGAATAAGAAATAGACGGGAAAGGAAAGCGTCGTCCCTGTATCCCTGCCCTACCCCCCACCTGATAGCCAGTTATTAATGGAGGACATTTTGGAACCAGAGCAAAAAGCACTTTGAAAGCTGCACAAATTATTGGGGAAATGTATATAATGTAACATGTGCAATGGAGGCATTTCCTAGTCATAATTCATCCTGTTTCACCAGGATGCCCTGCATATAGTAGCATCAAATCCCTTCATCCATGTGCACAAAATCCCTGCGTCTGCATTCAGGACTGGGTCCTGACTGAGTTATTATTTCTGGACTGTATCTGCCCACATAGCCCATGATAGGTGACTGGCATGGCCAACTTTGGCAGTCAATTACCTTTTCAGAGAGGCGACCTGAATCTAGTTTTACAGAGGGTGGGTTGTTTGGTTTTTCCCAATGTGTCTTTGCATGCAGGGGCTACTCTCACCTGGTTTAGCTGTTTCCCAGGATGTGGTCTGGGAGCCGCAGGTGAGAAAAACTATCCCAGAAGGAGCATAACAGCCACAATACACACACATACAGTCATACCTCGGATTACAGACACTTCAGGTTGTGTGTTTTCGGGTTGCGCACCGCGCCGAACCCAGAAGTACCGGAACGAGTTACTTCCGGGTTTCGGCGCTCGCGTATACGCAGAAGCACTAAATCGTGCTTTGCGCATGCACAGAAGCGCCAAATCGTGACCCACATGTGCGCAGACGCAGCACTGCAGGTTGCGAACGTGCCTCCCGCACGGATCACGTTCGCAACCTGAGCGTCCACTATATATGTATATTTCTGGTGCCACCAGCGCAGAACATTAGGGAACAGATAGTAATCTAAGCTTAGACAAATCCAGCAGCCAATCTGTCTCTAGGCCAGTTTCACCTGGATATTGTACTTAATGGGACCTTTCTACAAAAAGAAGAGAGAGTTCACATTTGCATAGGTCTCCATTTCAATTCATTTTTATTTCTCCCCTCTCATCTGCTCCTTCAATTTAGAAACAACCGAGGCTTTATTTCCAGAACTGAGGTGATTGTGTTGCAGTATCGTTTTATAAACAGGCAGACCAAAAGCAAGACATTCATATATGATAACGGTCTCCCCTCGGGAGGCTGCGGACTCTCCTTCCTTGGCAGTTTTTAAGCAGATGGCCATCTGTCGTAGATGCCTTAGCTGAGTTTCCTGCATTGAAGGGTTGGACTAGATGCCCCCTGGTCCCTTCCACCTCTGCAATTCTATGATTATACAATTCTATTAGAGTCTTACCTTGGCTGACGAACGCCTTGCGACTCCAACGTTTTGGCTCCTGAATTCCGCAAACCCGGAAGTGAGTGTTCCGGTTTGCGAATGTTCTTTGGAACCCGAACATTCAACATGGCTTCTGATTGGCTGCAGGAGCTTCCTGCAGCCAACCGGAAGCCGCGCTTTGGTTTTTGATCATTTTCTGAAGTCGAACGGACTCCCAGAATGGATTCCATTAGTCAACTAAGGTACGACTGTACAGTTTTCCTAGAGCAGGATTCTAGGCCGAGTGGGATCCACTCCAGGTCTGTCTGGCCCTTGAGAATCTCTCTAGGCATCAGAACTTCACTTGTCCTCGAGTGCTTTTCTCAGCCTGGAATGTCTTTTTCACTTGCCTGGAGAGGGAGAAAGCTCTGTGTGGCCCTGTGTCTAGACATATCTGACTTGCAAGTGGCTGCAATGCAACCTGGCATCCTATAAATATGAAGATCATATCCTTTGTGTCTCCTGGCTCTGCCTCTGGAGCCTGGGGCCTTCTGAATGCAAAAGCAGCAGCTCTACCAGTGAGCTAACGTCCTTCCCCAAGGGAAGACTTCATGGCTTCAGGCAGCAAAATGTCTTGAACAGGCCCTGCTCCTCCTTCCAGGTCTAGGACCTCTGGAACAGCTACATGTCTGGGCAGAAGCTCAGGTCCAGCTGTGTAGGCTTCTAGGACTGATTCAGAAAAACCTGTAAAATGAACTCCTTGCCAGAGCTCAGGAGGCAGGCGAGGGGATGGAGAGAAAAGGGGAAATCCTTATCCAGTCAGGGTTTTTTCTGCCAGTTTGTCTGCCTTCCTCATTCTCTTTAAGCAAATGAATTTTAATAAATGGGAAGACAGCAAGTCAACTGGAGCTGTCACGGAAAACCACATCGTCAGGAAAACTTCTCCTGAGAACATGTGCGTTCTAGGCCTACAAATGGGCAAGATATTCTTTTCAGTGGAATGGCTCCATGTCTTAAAGTCACTGTCCAGCCCAATCCTTTGTAGCACCTCAGAACTGTGTTCCCCTTCCCCCCAGGCATCATGCTTTGCCGAATCCACTCTTTTTCTTCTTTAATAGGAGAGTTGCCTATATCCTTGCACACAAAGCCTTGTAAAATTAAGGGGAGGGGGAGAGAATGTGATTTTATGTCTTATGAATTTCATGACAAAAGGAGAAAATATTTTTGACATTGCTTGTAAAGTGTCACTTAGATTATCTGCAGAAAAGGTTGTATAAAATGCAATATTTTATTCTTCCAAATGAGCCTTGTTTATTTGTGAGTTTGTTTGTGCGGAGGCTTCCCTTTTCCTGTTTGCATATCTAGATGATATCACATTTCAATTCCACAACTCTTCCAAACGATGGTGTATTTAGTTAGGCTTTGGAAAGCGGTGGTTTTGTAGTAGAAAAATGGGACAATCATTTAATCTTAAGCAGCCCAAATCAGTTGCAACCTGCAAGTAGTGCTGTTCTTCATGATACAACACTCCCATCTTGTGGTGATAGCTTTAGGGTGCAAAATGCACAATTTTGTTTTATTTTATTGCTCAAGTAGCTGTTATATGCTCTAGAACGATTTCTCACAACCTACATAGCAGTGAAATAATACACAGTACATATTTAAAATACTTTGAATTCCCCCCAAAAATGTTAAATATCATCACAGACTGAATTGGATGGAGAATTAGAAAAAAAACAAAAACTTGAAATTCAGGTGGAAACATAGCTGTCCTGAACAAACACATCTTATGAGGTGCTTTTTTCTAACCTTGTTTCTTGCAACCCCCTTTTTTTGTCTTGATATTTGTAATTTCAAATTTATCTACATTAATTCATGACACTTTAGGATTTTACCGTCATTGGTTACGTTCAGATGTAACAACAAACCATGGTTTGGTGTTATGTCTGACCTTACACCAATTTACAAAAAGTGCTTTTGCAGTGGGACTGCCAAACCAGGAAAACAAAGCTTGGAACATAGGAAGCCTTCACATGCTAAGTCAGCGCATTGGGCCATCTAGCTGACTGGCAGGATTTCAGACCAAGTATATTCCCAGGCTGATTCAACCTGGCACATTCTGCATGCAAAGAAGCTAGTTTGCAAACCACACTTTCTGCTAACTCCTAAATTCACAAACCACTGGCAATCCACAAAATCGCTGCCCCACTCAAGAGCCTGCACCACAGAGACAGAATAAAACATTTGAAGCCCTACCAAATAGGAACTGAAAGCAGGCAGCTCTAAACCATAAGAGTACATTTGGAAGTTTGAAACTATGGTTTGGACTACTGACTATGGGCATTGCTTTTTTTGGGGGGGGGGGGAGGAATATATATCTTGAGAAAGCGCCAGCACAAAATGGTTGCCAATACAGAGAGAAAAAGAAGAGGTGACAGCCCTACATACAGGTGGGTACCAGCAAAAAAAAAAAATGCACTGACTATGGGTAGCACAAGCCATGGCTTGGGATGGTGTCTGAACTGAGCCATTTGCTTTGTAAAATATTGAGTGTTGAGGACACCTACAGAAAATGAGTACAGTGGTACCTTGGTTGGAGAGCTAGTGTGGTGCAGTGGTTGAGAGCGGTGGACTCATAATCTGGTGAACCGGGTTCGCTTCCCCGCTCCTCCACATGCAGCTGCTGGGTGACCTTGGGCTACTCACACTTCTCTAAAGTCTCTCAGCCCCACTCACCTCACAGAGTGTTTGTTGTGGGGAAGGAAGGGAAAGGAGAATGTTAGCCGCTTTGAGACTCCTTCGGGTAGTGATAAAGCGGGATATCAAATCCAAACTCTTCTTCTTGGTTTGCAACCGTTTTGGATTACAACCATTTTGGATTACAACTACGTCAAACCCTGACGTGTGTGTCCCTTGTTTTGGATTACAACTTTTTTTAAAAAAAAATTACAACCAATTTTCTTTTGGAGGCCCCATTGGCGAAAGCGCGCCTTGGGTTACAACCTGTTTTGGTTTACAACCGGACCTCCAGAACGGATTGTGGTTGTAAACCAAGGTATCACTGTATAGGAGAGCAGAGGGAAGTTGAAAGAATATGGTAGCATCATTTTCCTAACCAGCTGCTTTGGTATTCTGGTAAAAATACACTAGATCTTTACATTTTAACTGGAGTTCATGAAACAATAAAGAGTGACTCTATAATTTCAAGACATTTATTATAATAGTAGTAATTGTTCTGAAGCATCTCTAAGTATTCTAAACACTGGAATTCTAGGCGTAATACAAACACAGACCCACGTAAATTCTCTACATCTCTTTTCCAGCAGTCTTCAGTGTTTTCCTTGAAGACACCAACTTGAAGAACAAAAGCCCAAATAAGCAAAGAGATTAGAAAACCCTTTGCTAGGGGAGAAAGAATCAATAGGTTGGCTTTACTCAGTGCTATTTTTCTAGAAAAAGAAGTGCCGGAACTCACCAGAAATGCCTCCCTTGTTCTCGTTTAATGGCAATGGTGCCCACCTGATAGGGGCCAGAACTGAGTTCAGGTGAGTTCCAGCTGGGGGGGGGGGAGCCCTGGCTTTACTTGCACTGAGAAGAAAAGCTGATTGACAGATGCTAGAAGCTCTTTAAAAACAAACACAACAAATTATTCAGAGCAGAAGACCTGAGGTGCAAATGGTACAACTGGTAACAGACCTTCATAAACCAAAGTTCTAGAAATCTACATGACCAAAATAAAGCTGTATACTGTTAAAGCGTTATAGGGTTCAAAGAATGTTGCCATTAATTTCATTCCAGTATCATGTTACTAGCCTTCAGCATTGCAAATGAACTTGGAAACTTCCAATGATCAGTTTGAACTAATAAATTTATAATGGCAAGTACATAGCTAAAAGAGGACAAAGGGGACTGCACTAAAATTAACGCTGCTTGATTTTTGTTTCAAAGTTCACACTTTTGATTAGGACAAAATAATTGGGACATTTGCCACCCCACCTCCCATTTTAAAAAGAAAACCCAGTTTCCTAATGAGCTGGTCTGCAAAGCCCAAAGGACACACAGAGAGAAAACCATCAAGGTGAATGTTTTTGCCGTGGTCAGAATGTTCTTCTGTATGTGATGAATAAGGAAGGATATTGCCATGCTATTTCCACACTTCGAGTAATAAAACCATATGAGTCAATGCAATTGTCACATTGCATAATATTCCTGAAAGACTGGACAATTCAAGCCATTCTTGAAAATACGTGAATATTTTGAAAGGATCACTAAACATAAGCTGAAAAAGTATGTTCAAAAGCAGAGAATCAGGTTTTGATCATCCAAAAAGAAGACCAAAGTTTAAAACAATCATCTACCCAAATAATTCACATTCCACTACCCCTTTAACAGTATTCATTGCATTTAGTACTATGCACAAACTACAGAGGCTTCACTCATAGACAGTTCCTTTACAGATGGCACTGCATTTTCTAATCCAGAGTTGCAAAGACGGATTGCTCTCATCAAATGCTAATTCAGAGGGCTACATAATATCTGCATTTGACAATGAGGAAAATGTAACCGAATCACTTGCACAAATGAAGATAATAAACAAACTGCATCGCACAACCAGAATACTTGGATTAACATGAACAACTGCGGACTTGATTCCCCACTCAATAACAGCGGTTTTTAAATAGCTTAGCGTCATACAGAGAGATGCCTTCCTCGCAAAAGATATAAGGGCTGTGTCAATGGGATAAGTTTAAGTGATAACAAACACAACAATCAGTCCTCTTGGCCTCTTCCTAACCCCCTCGCCATGTTAAAAGTGAGGCACTTACTAACAACTCCGTGCTGAATATCTGCAGGTTTTTCTTAAAATAAAGGGCACTGCCTGCTCAGGGTCAACTCCCAATTCCTAGGCGAAATCTGCAAAAGAGGATGATCTGCAACAGCTGGTCCAGCACTGCCTGCAACCAATTCAGATCCAGAATGAATCAGGAATCAGAGGTGATTCCTAGTCATTTTCTTTCTTTCTTTAAAGAGTCGAATGAGGCAGAGGCTCCTGGGCCTAATTCTATAATAATTCCCAACTAATTCTGGAACCGCTTCCTCTTGCACAGGAGGAAGGGGAGTGCAAGGTTAAGAGCTCGCAGACTTTGCAAAACTTCAAGAGGAGAAAGTGGAGAGGGGAAGGGAGAAAGAGAAAGAAAAATAGAGAGAGAGACTTGTTCTAAACAGGTGGGGGAAGGATTTCCCCCCACTTTTCCAATCCACCTTGAAGTGCTGCCCCCCAGACAGCTGCAGAATCTTTTCCTGCCCCAAATGCAAGTCTCCAAGGAGACATCCTGCCTTTCCTCTCCTTTAAAATCATGCAATGTAATGAATTGAAACAAGGACTTTCCCTGACATGAGAGCCAGTCATCAGCTGATCTGCCCCATTCAGTGATGAGCCCCATTCCAGCATGCACCATAGAGATAGGAAAAGGAACAAGAGTGATCCTCGCACGCAGCCTGCTGGCTCCTCCCTCTCTCTCTCTCTCTCTCTCTCTCTCTCCGGTTCTGTTTGCAAAATCCCGGGCATTTTGGCGGTTTTTAAGCCCGCCCCCATGGTGATTTCACCCTTGGAATCCCGAACACATGGCAACCCTAAGCAAAGTATCTTCGGGGGGCCTTTGAGAGATAATAACAATTGTGAAATGGAAACTAAAATAAGGTTTTTGATGGATAACTCCTGAACCTAGGTAAAATTTTGCAGGAGTCTTAGCAAAGGTCATCCTGTGAGTTTGACTCAAAAACATAGTTAAAACAACAGCAACAGTCAACAGGGCAGCGGAAACTTCATAAACTGCTCCAAATTGGATGTTCCTGGCACACAAACCCTGAACTTATTTGTCTGAAATATGGCAGGATTCAAGCATTCAGAAGTAGTGGCCAAACTTGCAAATTTTACCTGCCAGAAATGTAAACTTGACAGGTGCACTGTGATCTTACCCAACCCAAAGCATTGGTTTCCCTTCGTTGGCAGATGGTTGCAACAGAATATTGTCAAACATCTGTGAATGAAGACAAAGGGCAACTTGGGATGAATGATCTCATGATGGAAGGAGGGGCTGGTGCTCCAGGCAAAAAGGATGAATAGCAGGTGGTGTTGAACTAATGTCTGGAAGATAAGTAGTAGATGAGGTGGTTGTAGGATGGATGGTGGCTAACAGATTGAGGTTGAATCATGACAAGACAGAAGTGCTGTTTTGGGGGGACAGGAGACGGGCGGGTGTGGAGGACTCCCTGGTCCTGAATGGGGTAACTGTGCCCCTGAAGGACCAGGTGCGCAGCCTGGGAGTCATTTTGGACTCACAGCTGTCCATGGAGGCACAGGTCAATTCTGTGTCCAGGGCAGCTGTTTATCAGCTCCATCTGGCACGCAGGCTGAGACCCTACCTGCCCGCAGACTGTCTCGCCAGAGTGGTGCATGCTCTAGTTATCTTTTGCTTGGACTACTGCAATGCGCTCTATGTGGGGCTACCTTTGAAGGTGACCCGGAAACTACAACTAATCCAGAATGCGGCAGCTAGACTGGTGACTGGGAGCAGCTGCCAAGACTACATAACACCAGTCTAGAAAGACCTACACTGGCTCCCAGTATGTTTCCGAGCACAATTCAAAGTGTTGGTGCTAACCTTTAAAGCCCTAAACGACCTTGGTCCAGTATACCTGAAGGAGCATCTCCACCCCCATCATTCTGCCCGGACGCTGAGGTCCAGCACCAAGGGCCTTCTGGTGGTTCCCTCGCTGCGAGAAGCCAAGTTACAGGGAACCAGGCAAAGGGCCTTCTCGGTAGTGGCACCCGCCCTGTGGAACGTCCTCCCACCAGATGTCAAAGAGAAAAACAACTACCAGACTTTTAGAAGACATCTGAAGGCAGTCCTGTTTAGGGAAGCTTTTAATGTTTGATGGATTACTGTATTTTAATGTCTTGTTGGAAGCTGCCCAGAGTGGCTGGGGAAGCCCAGCCAGATGGGTGGGG